>NW_028225179.1:29831145-29841058 GCF_052327205.1 Somniosus microcephalus | reverse complement strand
GTTCTGCTGTCTCCCACAGAACAGGGATTACAGCAACAACTAGACCTACTCGACAAATACTGCCAAAATTGGGCTCTAACAGTAAATCTAAAGAAAACCAACATCATGATTTTTCAGAAAAGACCCAGATGTCAGGAAAACAAATACCAGTTTACCCTCAGTGATACCACTATAGGACACACTATGAGCTACACCTACCTTGGTCTAACTATTACAGCATCAGGGAGCTTCAGCATAGCAGTGAATGCACTAAAAGAAAAAGCCCGAAGAGCCCTATATGCAATAAAAAGAAAATTCTACAACATCCAAATCCCAATCAAAATCTGGCTCAAAATTTTTGACAGCATAATCCTGCCCATTGCACTGTACGGTAGTGAAGTATGGGGCCCGCTAAATCACCAAAGCTACACTAAATGGGAAAAACACACAATAGAAGCCCTACATGCAGAATTCTGCCGAAGCATCCTTCGCACCCAAAGAAAAACGCCAACAAATGCATGCAGAGCCGAACTAGGCAGATACCCACTGATAATAAACATCCAAAAACGAGCACTAAACTTCCTAAATCACCTCAAATCTAGCTCCCCAGACACCCTTCATTTCAAAGCCTTTCAGACCCAAGAGCTAAACCCAGAAAAGAGTCCCCTGAGTCAGCTGCTACTGAAACTAAGTACTCAGCCGGACCCTGACCAGCCCCAGACCAACACAGCCGTCCAAACACCAATCCGAGTGAACCAAATCATTAAAAAATGCAAAGAAACCTACCTGGAACATTGGAACAAAATAACCGAAAGCCAAAGCAGATTAGAATGTTACCGGGCCCTAAAAAGAGAATATAAACTGGCAGACTACCTCACGACCATCAGAGACACAAAACAGAGACAGACCCTCACCAGGTACAGACTAAGCGACCACCAACTGGAAATTGAAAAAGGCAGATACAAGAAATCCTGGCAGCCTAGAGAGAATAGAATATGCGATCAATGTCTGGCTGGCGAGGTTGAAACAGAAATGCATTTCCTCCTAAAATGCGAAAAATTCAACACATCAAGAAACATATTATTCAACAAGCTAAGCCAAACAACCCCAGATTTCAAGGAATTGGATGATCTGTCAAAATTGAGATTAGTCCTAGGAGAAGGAGACAGACCATACCTTGGGGCTAAATATGAAACAACATGTCACAACCTGAGGACTGTTTAAAAGTAAGACTGTTTAAAATTAATATTGAACGTACCAAATGAAGTAGAAAGACTGTTTAAAATTAATATTGTTTAAAAGTAATATTGTATATACCCAACAAATGTCAAATCGATTGACACCTACAGAATGTTGGAAAACTGTACCTTTTTGCAATGTAAGCTTTGGCAATATGGTTCTCTGTAAACTTTCATGCCAATAAAGCATTTGAACTGAACTGAACTGAACTGAGAGAGCGACAGAGAGAGAGAGAGCGACAGAGAGAGCGACAGAGAGAGCGACAGAGAGAGCGACAGAGAGAGCGACAGAGAGAGAGAGAGCGACAGAGAGAGAGAGAGCGACAGAGAGAGAGAGAGCGACAGAGAGAGAGAGAGCGACAGAGAGAGAGAGAGAGAGCGACAGAGAGAGAGAGAGAGAGCGACAGAGAGAGAGAGCGACAGAGAGAGAGAGCGACAGAGAGAGAGAGCGACAGAGAGAGAGAGAGAGCGACAGAGAGAGAGAGAGAGAGCGACAGAGAGAGAGAGCGACAGAGAGAGAGAGAGAGAGCGACAGAGAGAGAGAGAGAGAGCGACAGAGAGAGAGAGAGAGAGCGACAGAGAGAGAGAGAGAGAGCGACAGAGAGAGAGAGAGAGCGACAGAGAGAGAGAGAGAGAGCGACAGAGAGAGAGAGAGAGAGAGCGACAGAGAGAGAGAGAGTGACAGAGAGAGAGAGTGACAGAGAGAGAGAGAGCGACAGAGAGAGAGAGAGCGACAGAGAGAGAGAGAGCGAGAGAGAGAGCGACAGAGAGAGAGAGAGCGACAGAGAGAGAGAGAGCGACAGAGAGAGAGAGAGAGCGACAGAGAGAGAGAGCGACAGAGAGAGAGAGAGAGAGAGAGCGACAGAGAGAGAGAGAGAGCGACAGAGAGAGAGAGAGAGCGACAGAGAGAGAGCGACAGACAGAGAGAGAGAGAGCGACAGAGAGAGAGAGAGAGCGACAGAGAGAGCGACAGAGAGAGAGAGGAGAGCGACAGAGAGAGAGAGAGAGCGACAGAGAGAGAGAGAGCGACAGAGAGAGAGAGAGCGACAGAGAGAGAGAGAGAGCGACAGAGAGAGAGAGCGACAGAGAGAGAGAGAGAGCGACAGAGAGAGAGAGAGAGCGACAGAGAGAGAGAGAGAGCGACAGAGAGAGAGAGAGCGACAGAGAGAGAGAGAGAGCGACAGAGAGTGACAGAGAGAGAGAGAGCGACAGAGAGAGAGAGAGCGACAGAGAGAGAGAGAGAGCGACAGAGAGAGAGAGAGAGCGACAGAGAGAGAGAGAGAGCGACAGAGAGAGAGAGAGAGCAAAATAACCGAAAGCCAAAGCAGATTAGAATGTTACCGGGCCCTAAAAAGAGAATATAAACTGGCAGACTACCTCACGACCATCAGAGACACAAAACAGAGACAGACCCTCACCAGGTACAGACTAAGCGACCACCAACTGGAAATTGAAAAAGGCAGATACAAGAAATCCTGGCAGCCTAGAGAGAATAGAATATGCGATCAATGTCTGGCTGGCGAGGTTGAAACAGAAATGCATTTCCTCCTAAAATGCGAAAAATTCAACACATCAAGAAACATATTATTCAACAAGCTAAGCCAAACAACCCCAGATTTCAAGGAATTGGATGATCTGTCCAAAATTGAGATTAGTCCTAGGAGAAGGAGACAGACCATACCTTGGGGCCAAATATGTAACAACATGTCACAACCTGAGGACTGTTTAAAATTAAGACTGTTTAAAATTAATATTGAACGTACCAAATGAAGTACAAAGACTGTTTAAAATTAATATTGTTTTAAAAGTAATATTGTATGTACCCAACAAATGTCAAATCGATTGACACCTACAGAATGTTGGAAAACTGTACCTTTTTGCTATGTAAGCTTTGGCAATATGGTTCTCTGTAAACTTTCATGCCAATAAAGCATTTTAATTGGAATTGGAATTGGAGCGACAGAGAGAGAGAGAGAGAGTGACAGAGAGAGAGAGAGAGAGCGACAGAGAGAGAGAGAGAGAGCGACAGAGAGAGAGAGAGAGAGCGACAGAGAGAGAGAGAGAGCGACAGAGAGAGAGAGAGAGCGACAGAGAGAGAGAGAGAGCGACAGAGAGAGGGAGAAACAGAAATGCATTTCCTCCTAAAATGCGAAAAATTCAACACATCAAGAAACATATTATTCAACAAGCTAAGCCAAACAACCCCAGATTTCAAGGAATTGGATGATCTGTCAAAATTGAGATTAGTCCTAGGAGAAGGAGACAGACCATACCTTGGGGCTAAAATATGTAACAACATGTCACAACCTGAGGACTGTTTAAAAGTAAGACTGTTTAAAATTAATATTGAACGTACCAAATGAAGTAGAAAGACTGTTTAAAATTAATATTGTTTAAAAGTAATATTGTATATACCCAACAAATGTCAAATCGATTGACACCTACAGAATGTTGGAAAACTGTACCTTTTTGCTATGTAAGCTTTGGCAATATGGTTCTCTGTAAACTTTCATGCCAATAAAGCATTTGAACTGAACTGAACTGAGAGAGCGACAGAGAGAGAGAGAGAGCGACAGAGAGAGAGCGACAGAGAGAGCGACAGAGAGAGAGAGAGCGACAGAGAGAGAGAGAGAGCGACAGAGAGAGAGAGAGAGCGACAGAGAGAGAGAGAGAGCGACAGAGAGAGAGAGAGAGAGCGACAGAGAGAGAGAGAGAGAGAGAGCGACAGAGAGAGAGAGAGAGAGAGAGCGACAGAGAGAGAGAGAGCGACAGAGAGAGAGAGAGCGACAGAGAGAGAGAGAGCGACAGAGAGAGAGAGAGCGACAGAGAGAGAGCGACAGAGAGAGAGAGAGCAACAGAGGAGAGAGCGACAGAGAGAGAGAGAGCGACAGAGAGAGAGAGAGCGACAGAGAGAGAGAGAGCGACAGAGAGAGAGAGAGCGACAGAGAGAGAGAGAGCGACAGAGAGAGAGAGCGACAGAGAGAGAGAGCGACAGAGAGAGAGAGAGCGACAGAGAGAGAGGAGAGCGACAGAGAGAGAGAGAGCGACAGAGAGAGAGAGAGCGGACAGAGAGAGAGAGCGACAGAGAGAGGAGAGCGACAGAGAGAGAGAGCGACAGAGAGAGAGAGCGACAGAGAGAGAGAGCGACAGAGAGAGAGCGACAGAGAGAGAGAGAGCGACAGAGAGAGAGAGCGACAGAGAGAGAGAGCGACAGAGAGAGAGAGAGCGACAGAGAGAGAGAGAGAGCGACAGAGAGAGAGAGACAGAGAGAGAGAGAGCGACAGAGAGAGAGAGAGCGACAGAGAGAGAGAGAGCGACAGAGAGAGAGAGAGCGACAGAGAGAGAGAGCGACAGAGAGAGAGCGACAGAGAGAGAGAGCGACAGAGAGAGAGAGAGCGACAGAGAGAGAGAGAGCGACAGAGAGAGAGCGACAGAGAGAGAGAGCGACAGAGAGAGAGAGAGCGACAGAGAGAGAGAGAGCGACAGAGAGAGAGAGAGCGACAGAGAGAGAGAGAGCGACAGAGAGAGAGAGAGCGACAGAGAGAGAGCGACAGAGAGAGAGACAGCGACAGAGAGAGAGAGAGCGACAGAGAGAGAGAGAGCGACAGAGAGAGAGAGAGAGCGACAGAGAGAGAGAGAGCGACAGAGAGAGAGAGAGCGACAGAGAGAGTGACAGAGAGAGAGCGACAGAGAGAGAGCGACAGAGAGAGAGCGACAGAGAGAGAGCGACAGAGAGAGAGCGACAGAGAGAGCGACAGAGAGAGAGAGAGCGACAGAGAGACAGAGAGAGAGAGAGCGACAGAGAGAGAGAGAGCGACAGAGAGAGAGCGACAGAGAGAGAGCGACAGAGAGAGCGACAGAGAGAGAGAGAGCGACAGAGAGAGAGAGAGCGACAGAGAGAGAGCGACAGAGAGCGACAGAGAGAGAGAGAGAGCGACAGAGAGAGAGAGAGCGACAGAGAGAGAGCGACAGAGAGAGAGAGCGACAGAGAGAGAGAGCGACAGAGAGAGAGAGAGAGCGACAGAGAGAGACAGAGAGAGAGAGCGACAGAGAGAGAGAGAGCGACAGAGAGAGAGAGAGAGCGACAGAGAGAGAGAGAGAGAGCGACAGAGAGAGAGAGAGAGCGACAGAGAGAGAGAGAGAGCGACAGAGAGAGAGAGAGCGACAGAGAGAGAGAGAGCGACAGAGAGAGAGCGACAGAGAGAGAGAGAGCGACAGAGAGACAGAGAGCGACAGAGAGAGAGAGAGCGACAGAGAGAGAGCGACAGAGAGAGAGCGACAGAGAGAGAGAGAGCGACAGAGAGAGAGAGAGCGACAGAGAGAGAGAGAGCGACAGAGAGAGAGAGAGCGACAGAGAGAGAGAGAGCGACAGAGAGAGAGAGAGAGCGACAGAGAGAGAGAGAGAGAGTTCTATGCGGACGACCTGGTTCTGCTGTCTCCCACAGAACAGGGATTACAGCAACAACTAGACCTACTCGATAAATACTGCCAAAATTGGGCTCTAACAGTAAATCTAAAGAAAACCAACATCATGATTTTTCAAAAAAGGCCCAGATGTCAGGAAAACAAATACCAGTTTACCCTCAGTGATACCACTATAGGACACACTATGAGCTTACACCTACCTTGGTCTAACTATTACAGCATCAGGGAGCTTCAGCATAGCAGTGAATGCACTAAAAGAAAAAGCCCAAAGAGCCCTATATGCAATAAAAAGAAAATTCTACAACATCCAAATCCCAATCAAAATCTGGCTCAAAATATTTGACAGCATAATCCTGCCATTGCACTGTACGGTAGTGAAGTATGGGGCCCGCTAAATCACCAAAGCTACACTAAATGGGAAAAACACACAATAGAAGCCCTACATGCAGAATTCTGCCAAAGCATCCTTCGCACCCAAAGAAAAACGCCAACAAATGCCATGCAGAGCCGAACTAGGCAGATACCCACTGATAATAAACATCCAAAAACGAGCACTAAACTTCCTAAATCACCTCAAATCTAGCTCCCCAGACACCCTTCATTTCAAAGCCTTTCAGACCCAAGAGCTAAACCCAGAAAAGAGTCCCCTGAGTCAGCTGCTACTGAAACTAAGTACTCAGCCGGACCCTGACCAGCCCCAGACCAACACAGCCGTCCAAACACCAATCCGAGTGAACCAAATCATTAAAAAATGCAAAGAAACCTACCTGGAACATTGGAACAAAATAACCGAAAGCCAAAGCAGATTAGAATGTTACCGGGCCCTAAAAAGAGAATATAAACTGGCAGACTACCTCACGACCATCAGAGACACAAAACAGAGACAGACCCTCACCAAGTACAGACTAAGCGACCACCAACTGGAAATTGAAAAAGGCAGATACAAGAAATCCTGGAAGCCTAGAGAGAATAGAATATGCGATCAATGTCTGGCCGGCGAGGTTGAAAACAGAGATGCATTTCCTCCTAAAATGCGAAAAATTCAACACATCAAGAAACATATTATTCAACAAGCTAAGCCAAACAACCCCAGATTTCAAGGAATTGGATGACCTGTCAAATTGAGATTAGTCCTAGGAGAAGCAGACAGACCATACCTTGGGGCCAAATACGTAACAACATGTCACAACCTGAGGACTGTTTAAAATTAAGACTGTTTAAAATTATTATTGAACGTACCAAATGAAGTACAAAGACTGTTTAAAATTAATATTGTTTAAAATTAATATTGTATGTACCCAACAAATGTCAGAATGTTGGGAAACTGTACCTTTTTGCTATGTAAGCTTTGGCAATATGGTTCTCTGTAAACTTTCATGCCAATAAAGCATTTGAATTGGAATTGGAATTGGAGAGAGCGACAGAGAGAGAGAGAGCGACAGAGAGAGAGCGACAGAGAGAGAGAGAGCGACAGAGAGAGAGAGAGCGACAGAGAGAGAGAGCGTGACAGAGAGAGAGAGAGAGAGCGCGACAGAGAGAGAGAGAGCGCGACAGAGAGAGAGAGAGCGACAGAGAGAGAGAGCGCGACAGAGAGAGAGAGAGAGAGCGCGACAGAGAGAGAGAGAGCGCGACAGAGAGAGAGAGAGCGCGACAGAGAGAGAGCGCGACAGAGAGAGAGAGAGCGACAGGAGAGAGAGAGAGAGCGTGACAGAGAGAGAGAGAGAGCGACAGAGAGAGAGAGCGACAGAGAGAGAGAGCGACAGAGAGAGAGCGACAGAGAGAGAGCGACAGAGAGAGAGCGACAGAGAGAGAGCGACAGAGAGAGAGCGACAGAGAAGAGAGCGACAGAGAGCGACAGAGAGAGAGCGACAGAGAGAGAGAGAGCGACAGAGAGAGAGAGCGACAGAGAGAGAGAGCGACAGAGAGAGAGAGCGACAGAGAGAGCGACAGAGAGAGAGCGACAGAGAGAGAGAGAGAGCGACAGAGAGAGAGAGAGAGCGACAGAGAGAGAGAGAGAGCGACAGAGAGAGAGAGAGCGACAGAGAGAGAGAGAGCGACAGAGAGAGAGAGAGCGACAGAGAGAGAGCGACAGAGAGAGAGCGACAGAGAGAGAGAGAGCGACAGAGAGAGAGAGCGACAGAGAAGAGAGAGAGCGACAGAGAGAGAGAGAGCGACAGAGAGAGAGAGAGCGACAGAGAGCGAGAGAGAGAGAGAGAGAGAGCGACAGAGAGAGAGAGAGCGACAGAGAGAGAGAGAGCGACAGAGAGAGAGAGAGCGACAGAGAGAGAGAGAGCGACAGAGAGAGAGAGAGAGAGAGAGAGCGACAGAGAAAGAGAGAGCGACAGAGAGAGAGAGAGCGACAGAGAGAGAGCGACAGAGAGAGAGAGAGCGACAGAGAGAGAGAGCGACAGAGAGAGAGAGCGACAGAGAGAGAGAGAGCGACAGAGAGAGAGAGAGAGCGGACAGAGAGAGAGAGAGCGACAGAGAGAGAGAGAGCGACAGAGAGAGAGAGAGCGACAGAGAGAGAGAGAGCGCGACAGAGAGAGAGAGAGAGAGCGACCAGAGAGAGAGAGAGAGAGTTTACCCTCAGTGATATCACTATAGGACACACTATGAGCTACACCTACCTTGGTCTAACTATTACAGCATCAGGGAGCTTCAGCATAGCAGTGAATGCACTAAAAGAAAAAGCCCGAAGAGCCCTATATGCAATAAAAAGAAAATTCTACAACATCCAAATCCCAATCAAAATCTGGCTCAAAATATTTGACAGCATAATCCTGCCCATTGCACTGTACGGTAGTGAAGTATGGGGCCCGCTAAATCACCAAAGCTTACACTAAATGGGAAAAACATACAATAGAAGCCCTACATGCAGAATTCTGCCGAAGCATCCTTCGCACCCAAAGAAAAACGCCAACAAATGCATGCAGAGCCGAACTAGGCAGATACCCACTGATAATAAACATCCAAAAACGAGCACTAAACTTCCTAAATCACCTCAAATCTAGCTCCCCAGACACCCTTCATTTCAAAGCCTTTCAGACCCAAGAGCTAAACCCAGAAAAGAGTCCCCTGAGTCAGCTGCTACGGAAACTAAGTACTCAGCCGGACCCTGACCAGCCCCAGACCAACACAAGCCGTCCAAACACCAATCCGAGTGAACCAAATCATTAAAAAATGCAAAGAAACCTACCTGGAACATTGGAACAAAATAACCGAAAGCCAAAGCAGATTAGAATGTTACCGGGCCCTAAAAAGAGAATATAAACTGGCAGACTACCTCACGACCATCAGAGACACAAAACAGAGACAGACCCTCACCAGGTACAGACTAAGCGACCACCAACTGGAAATTGAAAAAGGCAGATACAAGAAATCCTGGCAGCCTAGAGAGAATAGAATATGCGATCAATGTCTGGCTGGCGAGGTTGAAACAGAAATGCATTTCCTCCTAAAATGCGAAAAATTCAACACATCAAGAAACATATTATTCAACAAGCTAAGCCAAACAACCCCAGATTTCAAGGAATTGGATGATCTGTCAAAATTGAGATTAGTCCTAGGAGAAGGAGACAGACCATACCTTGGGGCCAAATATGTAACAACATGTCACAACCTGAGGACTGTTTAAAATTAAGACTGTTTAAAATTAATATTGAACGTACCAAATGAAGTACAAAGACTGTTTAAAATTAATATTGTTTAAAAGTAATATTGTATGTACCCAAAAAATGTCAAATCGATTGACACCTACAGAATGTTGGAAAACTGTACCTTTTTGCTATGTAAGCTTTGGCAATATGGTTCTCTGTAAACTTTTATGCCAATAAAGCATTTTAATTGGAAATTGGAGAGAGAGAGAGAGCGACAGAGAGAGAGAGCGACAGAGAGAGAGAGAGCGACAGAGAGAGAGAGAGAGCGACAGAGAGAGAGAGAGAGCGACAGAGAGAGAGAGAGAGCGACAGAGAGAGAGAGAGCGACAGAGAGAGAGCGACAGGGAGAGAGAGAGCGACAGAGAGAGAGAGAGCGACAGAGAGAGAGAGCGACAGAGAGAGAGAGAGAGCGACAGAGAGAGAGAGAGCGACAGAGAGAGAGAGCGACAGAGAGAGAGAGAGCGACAGAGAGAGAGAGAGCGACAGAGAGAGAGAGAGCGACAGAGAGAGAGAGAGCGACAGAGAGAGAGAGAGCGACAGAGAGAGAGCGACAGAGAGAGAGAGAGCGACAGAGAGAGAGAGCGACAGAGAGAGAGAGAGCGACAGAGAGAGAGA
>NW_028225179.1:29521145-29826145 GCF_052327205.1 Somniosus microcephalus | reverse complement strand
CCCTGTCCAACTGCAGCAGGACATCCTTGCTCCTGTACTCAAACCCTTTTGCTATGAAGGCCAACATACCATTTGCCTTCTTCACCGCCTGCTACACCTGCATGCTTACCTTCAGCGACTGGTGCACAAGGACACCCAGGTCTCGTTGCACTTCCCCTTCTCCCAATCTATTGCCATTCAGATAACAGTCTGCCTTTCTGTTTTTGACACCAAAGTGGATAACCTCGCATTTATCCACGTTATATTGCATCTGCCACGCTTCTGCCCAATCACCCAACCTCTGGGATCTCAGAAAACACCATGAATATACAACTGGTGGATTTGACTGCTGTTTTACAATCATAATTCTCCATTTGTGTGTGTGCCCGTGCGTTATAACTATCAATCAGCAGCCTTTCCTTTCCCCACTGTGGAAATGTAAAAGCGATTGTTAATTCAGTACCAGTTTGAGTCTTAGTGAAACAGCAAAGTACTGAATTTTACAAACGCTGCCACTAGTGTAATAAACACACAAAAGCAACAGAGGGGCAAGGAGAATGTGTGAGAAATGATTAGTGGTAACATAATAGGGAACACTAATGCCTTTTATAAACATATAAAGCGTGAAAGAATAGCCCAAGGAAAGGTGGGCCTGATTACTGACCAAAAAGGCAATCATCTTGTAGAAGCAGAGGACATGGCTGAGGTACTAAATTAACACTTTGCCTGCGTATTCACTAAAGGAGGATGCTGCCAATCGTACAGTAAAGGAGGTGTTAGAGAAATTGGACAGGATATAAATCGATTAGGACGATGTACTAAATTGGTTGGCCGGGCTCAAAGTAGAAATGTCACCCGCTCTGCCACAATCTTCCAATCCTTGGATATGGGAAAGGTGCCAGAGGACGGGAGGGCTGCAAACGTTACTTCACTGTTCAAAAAAGGAGAGCGCGATGAACCAAATAACTACAGGCGACTCAGCTTAACATCGGTGTTATTTCCGAAACACAATTAACCGTCACTTGGAAGAACATGGGTTTATTAGCGACAGACAAAATGGATTTTATTTAAAGGCAAATCTAACCTGGCTGACTTGAATGAGCCAATGGATGAAATAGGAGAGGGTTGATGAAGGTGGTGCAGTTGATGTTCTGTTTCTGGACTTTCAGAAGGCCTTTGATAAAGTACCTCATAATAGACTGGTGAACAAAATTGGAGCCACTGATATTAAAGGAGCAGTGGCAGCGTGGATACTAAACTGGTGAAGGGGCAGGAAACAGACAGTAGTTGTGAACCGATATTGTTCACACTGGAGGGAAGTTTACTGTGTCCCCAGGGGGCGGGATTAGGACCACTGCTCTTTGATTTATTTCAGTGACATGGACTTAGGTATACAGGGCATAGTTTAAAAGTTTGTCGATGACACGAATCTCGGAAAAGTTGTAAACCATGAGGAGGACAGCAGAAGACTTCAGGAGGAAATAGAGACACTGGTGAAATGGGCAGACACATGGCAGGTGAAGTTTAATGCAGAGAAGTGTGAAATGCTGCATTTTGGAAGGAAGAATGAGGCGATGCAATTTAAACCAACTGGTACAATTTAAAAGGGTTGCAGGAACAGTAAAACTTGGGGGTATAGATACAGAAATCTTTTGACGGTGGCAGGACAGGACGATAAGGCTTTTAGAAACGTATATGGGAGCATTGGCTTTATAAATAGAGGCACAGGAACATCGGAACAGGAGTAGGCCGCTCATTCACTCCAGCTTGTTCCTCCATTCAATTCGATCATGGCTGAGCTGTATCTTAACTCCATCTCCCCGCCTTGGTTCCATAACCCTAAATACCATTGCCTAACACAAATCTATCAATGGCAGTTTGTCATTTTCAATTGACCGAGACTCAACAGCTTCTTGAGGGCGAGTGTTCCAGATTTCCACTACACGGTGTCTGAAGAAATGCTTTGTAACATCACCCCTGAACGGCCTCGCTCTGCGGTTAAGGTTACGTGGACCCCTCGTTCTCTCTGCCCATCCACAGTTCCTAACTTCTAACCATTTAGAACATTCTCTGATCGATCCTTTAGGTCCAACGTGAATGAGCTCATTTCTTTCTGAAGTGAGGGGAGTGCGACAAACTCGCTCAATCCACTCCAGGAGGGTGGGTTCTCCGGCATTCTGAATGTTATTTAATATTGGTGTCGCGAGTCTAACGCCCTCGAATGTATATGTGGATACGGTGTCAAGATGTAATGAGAGTGGGAGGAGGCTCCCGTGGAGTATAAACACAGCATAGACCACTAGAGCCGAATGGACTGTTTCTCTGCTGCAGTTTCGATGTAAATCTAATCTGACCCGAACTGTCACAAACTCCAATCTCTGTGACTGTGACCATGGTGTGTAACCCTTCCTTGTCCATCATTCACCTTCCCACAGCATTCGATATAGTCTCATCTGGCATTCTTTTCCATGTCACGGCCTCCATTGTCCATCCCATAAAACTGATCCTCGTGTGCTTCCTGCCCTAGCTCACTGATCGCAGATCGCAAATCTCCAGCAATGGGTTAACTTTTGTCTTTCTATCCACACCTATACTGTTGGCCAATATTGAACCGATGATGCTGCTTCTGGTGCACAGTAACTGATTACTGTAGCGCCGGAGGCAGATGGGATTGTTTCAATACCTGCTTCTTGGGATTTGCTGGTGCATTGAAATCTCTGTGCCGAGATCGCCTCATCAGGCACCTCCATTGACTGGGCGAGGCTGCATCATAGACCCATAATATGATACAGCACAGGAGGTCATTCAGCCCATCAGGCACCTCCATTGACTGGGCGAGGCTGCATCATAGACCCATAATATGATACAGCACAGAAGGTCATTCAGCCCGTCAGGCACCTCCATTGACTGGGCGAGGCTGCATCATAGACCCATGATATGATACAGCACAGAAGGTCATTCAGCCCGTCAGGCACCTCCATTGACTGGGCGAGGCTGCATCATAGACCCATAATATGATACAGCACAGGAGGTCATTCGGCCCATCACACCGGTGCTGGCTCTTTGGAAGAGCTATCCCATTATTACCACTGTCCCTCTCTTTCCCCATAGCCCTGTAAATGTTTTCCCTTCAAGTATTTATCCAATTCCCTTTTCAATGTTACCACAGAATCTGCTTCCTCCACCCTTTCAGACAATGCATTCCAGATCTCACTAACTCGCTGTGTAACACAATGTTACCTCACCACCCTGTTGGGCAATGCATTCCAGATCTCACTAACTCGCTGTGTAACACAATGTTACCTCACCACCCTGTTGGGCAATGCATTCCAGATCTCACTAACTCGCTGTGTAACACAATGTTACCTCACCACCCTGTTGGGCAATGCATTCCAGATCACACTAACTCGCTGTGTAACACAATGTTACCTCACCACCTTCTCGGGCAATGCATTCCAGATCTCACTAACTCGCTGTGTAACACAATGTTACCTCACCACCCTTTCGGGCAATGCATTCCAGATCTCACTAACTCGCTGTGTAACACAATGTTACCTCACCACCCTTTCAGACAATGCATTCCAGATCTCACTAACTCGCTGTGTAACACAATGTTACCTCACCACCCTCTCGGGCAATGCATTCCAGATCTCACTAACTCGCTGTGTAACACAATGTTACCTCACCACCCTCTCGGGCAATGCATTCCAGATCACACTAACTCGCTGTGTAACACAATGTTACCTCACCACCCTCTCGGGCAATGCATTCCAGATCACACTAACTCGCTGTGTAACACAATGTTACCTCACCACCCTGTTGGGCAATGCATTCCAGGTCTCACTAATTCGCTGTGTAACACAATGTTACCTCACCACCCTGTCGGACAATGCATTCCAGATCACACTAACTCGCTGTGTAACACAATGTTACCTCACCACCCTCTCGGGCAATGCATTCCAGATCTCACTAACTCGCTGTGTAACACAATGTTACCTCACCACCCTGTTGGGCAATGCATTCCAGATCTCACTAACTCGCTGTGTAACACAATGTTACCTCACCACCTTCTCGGGCAATGCATTCCAGATCTCACTAACTCGCTGTGTAACACAATGTTACCTCACCACCTTCTCGGGCAATGCATTCCAGATCTCACTAACTCGCTGTGTAACACAATGTTACCTCACCACCTTCTCGGGCAATGCATTCCAGATCTCACTAACTCGCTGTGTAACAATGTTACCTCACCACCTTCTCGGGCAATGCATTCCAGATCTCACTAACTCGCTGTGTAACAATGTTACCTCACCTCGCCTGTGGCTCTGTTTCCACTCACTTTAAATCTGCGTCGTTTGGTTACTGACCCCTTCTGCCAATGGAAACAGTTCCTCCTTATTTACTCATCAAAACCAATCATGAGTTTCAACAGCTCTATAAAATCTTCGTTTAACCAACTCTGCTCTAAAAAGAACAAACCAGTCTCTCCCCAGAACTGAAGTCCCTGATCCTTGGTACAATTCTCTCAAATCTCTTCTGCACCATCTCCAAGGCCTTGATATCCTCCCTAAAGTGTGGTGCCCAGAATTGAAAACCATACTTCAGCTGAGGCCTAACCAGTCTGTTCTAACAGTTGAACATAACTTCCTTGCTGTTATTCGCTATTCCTCCTGTAATAAAGCCGAGGACATGGCTCATGGTGTCAGCACTTGACTAATGAGCACTGTCGGAGGCGAGGACATTCACCACTGCTCCACTAATATTAACAGTGGGGTCACTTTAAGCAGATTGGTGACGCAATATCTTTAGGGGTCTTACAATATCTGGAAACCTCAAATACATAACTGGTTTGATCTGACTGCTGTTTTACAATTATAATTCTCCACGTGTGCGCGTGTCCCGCTGTGTGTCTAACAAACTCTCAGTCAGCGTCCTTCCCTTTCCCCACTGGGGAAATGTGAAAGCGATTCAGTCCCGGATCAGTAATTTCTCCAAACTTAAGTTGATGTTATTCGCCAGCATTAAGTTATAACCCAATTTGAGACCTTGTAAGCTGGAGTTTTCTGCTGTTTGACACACGCAGACTCTGGTATAATAAACACACGACAACAACAGCAGCACCGTAGGGAATCAAGCTGAATACAGAAAGTACAGAGGAGAAATCAAAAACAAACTAAGAGGGGCACGGAAAAACTGAGGAAAGATTAGTGGGAATAGAATAGGGAACATTAAAATCTTTCTTAAACATGTAAAGCCTAAAAGGAGAGTCAATGGAAAGGTGCGATGATTAAGGACCAAAAGGGCAATCTTCTGGTGGATGCAGTGGGCATGGCTGAGGTACTGAATGAGTACTTTGCATCTGCCTTCACTAAAGAAGAGGATGCTGCCAATGTTACAGTAAAGGAGAGGGTGGTAGTGAAATTGGACAGGATATCAATAGACCAAGAGGATGTAGTGAAACAGTTGACAGCGCTCAAAGTGGAAGTCTCATGGTCTGGATGGGATGCATCCTGGGTTACTGAGAGAAGGAAGGCTCTGGCCACAATCTTTGAATCCTCCTTGGATAGGGGAGTGGTGCCACAGGACTGGGGATTTGCAAATGTTACCCCCTCATTTAAAAACGGAGCGTGTGGTGAACCAATGAACGACAGGCAAATCAGTCTAGCGCCGGTGTTCAGGAACCTTCTGGAGATAAATCATTGAGAACCTGCTAAGATATCATCCCTCCTTACAGCAGTAATTGACTCCTTGATTAATACTGCGACACCCCCTCCTCTTTTACACCCCCCTCTGTCTTGCCTGAAGATTCTATACCCTGGAATACTGAGCTGCCAGTCCTGCCCCTCCCTCAACCATGTCTCTGTGATAGCAACAATATCATACTCCCATGTGTTCATCAACACCTTGAATTCATCTGCTTTACTCGCAAGACTCCTTGCATTAAAATAAATGCCATCCAGCCTTGCCATACTCCCTTGTGCCGTTACATATTTGCTCTGCCTTCCAGGCCGACTTGTTTTTTCCTCTATATTTGGCTGTGCATCACACCCTATTGTAGCTCCACTCTGTATCCCATCCCCCTGCCAAGTTAGTTTAAACCCCCCCCAACAGTACCAGCAAACCTCCCTGCAAGGATGTTGGTCCCGTTCCGATTCATGTGCAACCCGTCCGACTTGTACAGGTCCCACCTTCCCCAGAAGCAGAGCCAGTGATCCAGGAAACTAAAGCCCTCCCTCCTGCACCAACTCTTCAGCCACGCATTCATCTGCTCTATCCACCTATTCCTATACTCACTACAACGTGGCACCGGGAGTAATCCAGAGATTACAACCTTTGAGGTCCTGCTTTTTAATCTGCTACCCAGCTCCCTAAATTCTTGTTGCAGGACCTCATCCCGCTTTCTACCCATGACCTTGGTACCAATGTGAACCACGACCTCTGACTGTTCGCCCTCCCCCTTCAGAATGCCCTACAGCCGTTCAGTGACATCCTTGACCCTGGCACCAGGGAGGCAACATACCATGCTGGAGTCACGTCTGCGGCCACAGAAATGTCTATCTGTTCCCCTTACGATAGAATCCCCCATCACTATTGCGCTCCCACTCTTTTTGCTCCCCTCCTGTGCAGCTGAGCCACTCATAGTGCCACGGACTGGGCTCTTGCTGCATTCCCCTCAGAAAGCATCTCCCCCAGCAGTATCCAAAACCGAAAATCTGTTGGAGAGAGAGATGGACCCAGGGGACTCCTGCACTGCCTTCCTAGTTCTTTTACTCTGTCTGGCGGTCACCCATTTCCTGTCTGCCTGTGCATTCTTTACCTGCGGTGTGACGACCTCGTTAGACAAGCTATCCATGAAGAACTCAGCTTTGCGGATGCTCCACAGTGACTCCAGCCGCAGCTCCAAAACGCAGATTGCGAGTAGCTGCAGCTGGAGACACTTCCTGCACACATGTTCGCCCTGGACACCAAAAGTGTCCCTGACCTCCCACATAGCACAGGAGGAGCACTCCACGCTGCTGAGCTGCTCTGCCAAGTCCTATCCTTAATTTACTCCTTTTAAATATTAAATACACTAGGGACCTTACTTCCCTTTAAACACTACTTACGCTAAACTAGAGACCTTACTTTTACTTTAACGACTGGACTGTAGAAATACTCACCAGGTCCTACTTACCAATCAGCTCCTTCCCTGGTTGTGATGTCACTTCAGCGGTTTTGCAGTTGTAGTTTGACTGCTCCCGCTCTCGGATTCTTTCCTGCAGTCCTGTGACGTCACTCCTTGATTTTGCTGTTCTTTTGGAATTCGCCGGATATGTATCGGCCTCCTCACTGCTGCCGACTCCTCGCAGGTCCGCGCTGTCCTCGGCCTCCCGCTGTTCAGCGAATGAGGCCCGACCAGAGCGGACCTGCGAGCGAGCAGCTGAGGAGTTTCAAAAACCGGCGGCAGTTGGGGCGCGGCGGCTGATTCAGCGAACGAGGCCCGACCAATTCAACAGCAGGGGAGAGAGGTCAAAAGTCATCAAATTGTGACGTCACCAGGAAGCAGGTAAGTGATTGGTTGGTGAGTATTTCTCTCTTTTTTAAACTTTAACTCTGGTTTATAGTTTCTAAGGTCTCTCTAGTGTAGCAGGGACTGTTGGTAAACCAGTTAACTGTAGTGTAATTAGTGGGATTGATTGATTTAATTTAAATTCAATTAATTAAAAGGGTAAGTCATGGTAGGACAGCCGGGCCCCGTGATATGTGGGAACTCAGGGACAATTCCTGTGTCCCTGACAACTACATGTGCAGGAAGTGCATCCAGTTGCAGCTACTGACAGACCGCATTGCGGCGCTGGAGCTGCGTTTGGATACATACTGGAGCGTTCACGATGCTCAGGACATCGTGAATAGCACATTTACGGAGTTGGACACACCGCAGATAGAGGTTGGACAGGAAGAAAGGGAATGGGTGACCAACAGGCAGAGTACTAGGCACAGGCAGGTAGTGCAGGGGTCCCCTGTGGCCATCCCCCTCTCCAACAGATACACCACTTTGAGTACTGTTGGGGGGGGGGATGGCTTATCAGAGGAAGGCAGCAGCAGCCAACTTCCTGGCACCAGGGGTGGCTCTGCTGCACAGAATGGGAGGAAAAAGGGTAGAGCTATAGTAATAGGGGATTCAATTGTAAGGGGAATAGATAGGCGTTTCTGCGGCCGCAAACGAGACTCCAGGATGGTGTGTTGCCTCCCTGGTGCAAGGGTCAAGGATGTCTCAGAGCGGCTGCAGAACATCTTGGAAGGGGAGGGTGAACAGCCAGTTGTCGTGGTGCATATAGGCACCAACGATATAGGTAAAAAGCGGGATGAGGTCCTAAAAAGTGGAATATAGGGAGTTAGGAGATAAATTAAAACACAGGACCTCAAAAGGTAGTAATCTCAGGATTGCTACCAGTGCCACGTGCTAGTCAGAGTAGAAATAGAAGGATACTTCAGATGAATACGTGGCTAGAGGAATGGTGCCAGGGGGAGGGATTCAAGTTCCTGGGACACTGGAACTGGTTCGAGGGGAGGTGGGACCAGTTCAAACCGGACGGTTTGCACCTGGGCAGGGCCGGAACCGATGTCCTAGGGGGAGTGTTTGCTAGTGCTGCAGGGGAGGGTTTAAACTAAAATGGCAGGCGGTTGGGAACCTGAGCAGGGAGACAGAGGAAAGGGAAACAAGGATAAAAGCAAAAGATAGGAAGGAGAAAAACAAAAGTGGCAGTCAGAGAAATCAACGGTTTAAATCAAACGTGGCCACAGTAAATAATAATTTTAATAGGTCTAAGAGCGTTAAAAAAACAAGCCTGAAGGCTTTGTGTCTTAATGCGAGGAGCATTTGTAATAAGGTGGATGAATTGGCTGCGCAAATAGAAGTAAACAAATACGATTTGGTTGGGATTACGGAAACGTGGCTCAAGGAAGGCCAGGACTGGGAACTCACCAGGGGTATTCGATATTCAGGAAAGATAGGCAAAAAGGAAAGGGAGGTGGGGTAGCATTACTGGTTAAAGAAGGGATTAACACAATTGTAATGAAGGATATTAGCTCTGATGAGGTGGAATCTGTATGGGTAGAATTGAGAAATACTAAGGGGAAAAAAACGTTAGTGGGAGTGGTTTATAGACCTCCAAACAGTAAGGCGGAGGTTGGGGATGGCATTAAAAGGGAAATTAAAGAAGCGTGCAATAAGGGCACAGCAGTCGTCATGGGTGACTTTAATCTACATATAGATTGGGCCAACCAAATTAGTAACAATACTGTGGAGGAGGAATTCCTGGAGTGTTCACGGGATGGTTTCCTGGACCAATATGTCGAGGAACCAACCAGAGATCAGGCCATCTTAGACTGGGTATTATGTAACGAGAAAGGATTAATTAGCAATCTTGTTGTACGAGGCCCCTTGGGTCGGAGCGATCATAATATGATCGAATTCTTCATTAAGATGGAGAATGAAGTAGTTGACTCAGAGACTAGGGTCCTGAATTTAAATAAAGGAAACTACGATGGTCTGAGCAGCGAGTTGGGTAGGATTGATTGGGGAATGGCGCTCGATAGACTCTGGAACGGTACCCATGGATTGGCAGGTAGCTAATGTTACCCCACTATTCAAAAAAGGTGGTAGAGAAAAGGCGGGGAATTATGGACCGGTAAGCTTGACATCGGTAGTGGGGAAAATGCTAGAGTCCATTATAAAAGATGTAATAGCAGAGCACTTGGAAAGCAGTGACTGGATCGGACAAAGTCAACATGGATTTACAAAAGGTAAATCGTGCTTGACTAATCTACTGGAATTTTTTGAGGATGTAACTGGTAAAATAGATAAGGGAGAACCAGTGGATGTGGTGTATTTGGACTTTCAGAAGGCTTTCGATAAGGTCCCGCATTAGAGATTAGAGTGCAAAATTAAAGCACATGGGATTGGGGGCAAGATATTGACTTGGATAGAGAACTGGTTGGCGGACAGAAAGCAAAGAGTTGGAATAAATGGGTCGTTTTCCGAGTGGCAGACAGTGACTAGTGGAGTACCGCAAGGATCAGTCCTAGGACCCCAGCTGTTCACAATATATATTAATGATCTGGACGAGGGAATTGGATGTAATATCTCCAAATTTGCAGACGACACAAAGCTGGGTGGGAGGGTAAGCTGCGAGGAGGATGTCGGGAAACTCCAGTACGATTTGGACAGGTTAGGTGATTGGGCAGAAACATGGCAAATGCACTATAATGTGGATAAATGTGAGGTTATCCACTTTGGTGGCAAAAACAGGAAGGCAGATTATTATTTGAATGGCAATAGATTGGGAGAAGGGGAAGTGCAAAGAGACCTGGGTGTTCTTGTGCACCAGTCGCTGAAGGTAAGCATGCAGGTGCAGCAGGCGGTTAAGGCGGCAAATGGTATGTTGGCCTTCGTAGCAAGAGGGTTCGAGTACAAGAACAAGGATGTCTTGCTGCAGTTGTACAGGGCCTTGGTGAGACCGCACCTTGAGTATTATGTGCAGTTTTGGTCACCTTACCTGAGGAAGGACGTTCTTGCCATGGAAGGAGTGCAGCGGAGATTCACCAGGCTGATACCTGGGATGGCAGGAATGACATATGAGGAGAGAGTGTGTCGATTGGGATTATACTCACTGGAGTTTAGAAGATTGAAAGGGGATCTCATCGAAACCTATAAAATTCTGTCAGGCCTGGACAGACTAGATGCAGGAAGGATGTTTCTGATGGCCGGGGAGTCCAGAACCAGGGGTCATAGTCTAAGGATAAGGGGTAAACCATTTAGGACTGAAATGAGGAGGAATTTCTTCACCCAGAGAGTGGTGAACCTGTGGAATTCTCTGCCACAGAGGGCGGTGGAGGCCAGTTCATTAAGTATATTCAAGAAAGGGTTGGATATATTTCTTAAGGCTAAAGGGATCAAGGGATATGGGGAGAAGGCAGGGACAGGGTACTGAATTTGGATGATCAGCCATGATCTCATTGAATGGCAGAGCAGGCTCGAGGGGCCGAATGGCCTACTCCTGCTCCTATCTTCTATGTTTCTAAAAGGCATTTGATAAGGTGCCACATAAAAGGCTGCTATGCAAGATAAGGACTCATGGGGTTGAGGGGAATATATTAGCTACAAGGACAGGTTGGAGAAGCTGGATTTGTTTTCATTAGAGCAAAGGAGGTTGAGGGGTGATTTGATCGAGGTGTACAAGATTATGACGGGTTTGGATAGACTAGACGGGGAACGGCTGTTCCCACTAATGGATGGTACGAGGGCCAGGGGACACAGATTTAAGGTTTTGGGCAAGAGATACAGGGGGGGCGATGTGAGTAAAAACCTTTTTACGCAGCGAGTGGTGAGGACCTGGATCTCGCTGCCGACGGAAGTGGTGGAAGTGGAGACACTCTGTTTTCAAGGGGAGGCTGGATAGGCACTTGAGGGAAATAAACTTACAGGGCTACGGGGATAGAGCGGGGGAATGGGACTGACTGGATTGCTCTACAGAGAGCCGGCACGGACTGGATGGGCCGAATGGCCTCCTTCTGTGCCGTTATGACTATTAGCATTGATAGAGGATTGGTTAACTGACAGAAAACAGAGAGTAGGGATAAACAGGACATTTACAGCTTGGCAGGCTAGTGGGGTGCCACAAGGATCAGTGCTGGGGCCTCTGCTATTTACAATCTATATTACTGACTTAGATGAAGGGACCGAGTGCAATGGATCCAAGTTTGCTGCTGATACAAAGCTAGGTGGGACAGTAAGCTATGGGGACACAGAGCCTGCAAAGGGATATGGGCAGTCTAAGTGTGCGGGCAGTAAGGTGACAGATGGAATATAATGTGGGGAAATGTGTGCGTATTCACTTTAGTAGGAAGAACAGAAAAACAGAACCTTTTTTAAATGGTGAAAAATTATTAAATGTTGGTGTTCAGAGAGATTTAGGTGTTCTCGTACAGGAAACAAAGTTAGCATGCAGGTACCGCGAGCAATTGGGCAGGCGGATGGCATGTTGGCCTTTATTACAAGGGGTTGGAATACAACAGTGAGGAAGTCTTGCTACAATTGGACAGGGCTTTGGTGAGACAACACCGGAGTACCGGGCACAGTTTGGTCTCCTTATCGTTAAAGGATGGGATAAAGACAGGAGGGAGAAATTACCTTAGCTCCAAAAATAAAGTTAAAAAATCAGTTTGGGTGGAGCCAAGAAACAGCAAGGGGCAGAAAACATTGGTTGGAGGTGATTATAGGCCCCAAACTGTAGTTGTAATGTAGGGCGGCGTATAATTCAGGGAACTAGAGGTGCATGTAGCAAGGGTAATATATTAATCATGGGGGATTTGAAGCTATGTATAGATTGGGAAAAACAAATCTGCAGTAATAGTGTGGGGACATCATCTGAGTCAATGGGACTCTGTCTGACCTTTCTCCCCAGTCCATCTCCAGGACCAGTGTGTATCTGAGTCAATGGGACCCTCTCTGACCTTTCTCCCCAGTCCATCTCCAGGACCAGTGTGTATCTGAGTCAATGGGACTCTCTCTGACCTTTCTCCCCAGTCCATCTTCAGGACCAGTGTGTATCTGGGTCAATGGGACTCTCTGACCTTTCTCCCCGGTCCATCTCCAGGACCAGTGTGTATCTGAGTCAATGGGACCCTCTCTGACCTTTCTCCCCAGTCCATCTCCAGGACCAGTGTGTATCTGAGTCAATGGGACTCTCTCTGACCTTTCTCCCCAGTCTATCTCCAGGACCAGTGTGTATCTGAGTCAATGGGACTCTCTGACCTTTCTCCCCGGTCCATCTCCAGGACCAGTGTGTATCTGAGTCAATGGGACTCTCTGACCTTTCTCCCCGGTCCATCTCCAGGACCAGTGTGTATCTGAGTCAATGGGACTCTCTCTGACCTTTCTCCCCAGTCCATCTCCAGGACCAGTGTGTATCTGAGTCAATGGGACTCTCTCTGACCTTTCTCCCCAGTCCATCTCCAGGACCAGTGTGTATCTGAGTCAATGGGACTCTCTCTGACCTTTCTCCCCAGTCCATCTCCAGGACCAGTGTGTATCTGAGTCAATGGGACTCTTTCTGACCTTTCTCCCCGGTCCATCTCCAGGACCAGTGTGTATCTGAGTCAATGGGACTCTCTCTGACCTTTCTCCCCAGTCTATCTCCAGGACCAGTGTGTATCTGAGTCAATGGGACTCTCTCTGACCTTTCTCCCCAGTCCATCTCCAGGACCAGTGTGTATCTGAGTCAATGGGACTCTCTCTGACCTTTCTCCCCAGTCCATCTCCAGGACCAGTGTGTATCTGAGTCAATGGGACTCTCTGACCTTTCTCCCCAGTCCATCTCCAGGACCAGTGTGTATCTGAGTCAATGGGACTCTCTGACCTTTCTCCCCGGTCCATCTCCAGGACCAGTGTGTATCTGAGTCAATGGGACTCTCTCTGACCTTTCTCCCCGGTCCATTTCCAGGACCAGTGTGTATCTGAGTCAATGGGACTCTCTCTGACCTTTCTCCCCAGTCCATCTCCAGGACCAGTGTGTATCTGAGTCAATGGGACTCTCTCTGACCTTTCTCCCCAGTCTATCTCCAGGACCAGTGTGTATCTGAGTCAATGGGACTCTCTCTGACCTTTCTCCCCAGTCTATCTCCAGGACCAGTGTGTATCTGAGTCAATGGGACTCTCTCTGACCTTTCTCCCCAGTCCATCTCCAGGACCAGTGTGTATCTGAGTCAATGGGACTCTCTCTGACCTTTCTCCCCAGTCCATCTCCAGGACCAGTGTGTATCTGAGTCAATGGGACTCTCTCTGACCTTTCTCCCCAGTCCATCTCCAGGACCAGTGTGTATCTGAGTCAATGGAATTCTCTGACCTTTCTCCCCAGTCCATCTCCAGGACCAGTGTGTATCTGAGTCAATGGGACTCTCTCTGACCTTTCTCCCCAGTCCATCTCCAGGACCAGTGTGTATCTGAGTCAATGGGACTCTCTCTGACCTTTCTCCCCAGTCTATCTCCAGGACCAGTGTGTATCTGAGTCAATGGGACTCTCTCTGACCTTTCTCCCCAGTCCATCTCCAGGACCAGTGTGTATCTGAGTCAATGGGACTCTCTCTGACCTTTCTCCCCAGTCCATCTCCAGGACCAGTGTGTATCTGAGTCAATGGGACTCTCTCTGACCTTTCTCCCCAGTCCATCTCCAGGACCAGTGTGTATCTGAGTCAATGAGACTCTCTCTGACCTTTCTCCCCAGTCCATCTCCAGGACCAGTGTGTATCTGAGTCAATGGGACTCTCTCTGACCTTTCTCCCCAGTCCATCTCCAGGACCAGTGTGTATCTGAGTCAATGGGACTCTCTCTGACCTTTCTCCCCAGTCCATCTCCAGGACCAGTGTGTATCTGAGTCAATGGAATTCTCTGACCTTTCTCCCCAGTCCATCTCCAGGACCAGTGTGTATCGGAGTCAATGGGACTCTCTCTGACCTTTCTCCCCGGTCCATCTCCAGGACCAGTGTGTATCGGAGTCAATGGGACTCTCTCTGACCTTTCTCCCTAGTCCATCTCCAGGACCAGTGTGTATCTGAGTCAATGGAATTCTCTGACCTTTCTCCCCAGTCCATCTCCAGGACCAGTGTGTATCTGAGTCAATGGGACTCTCTGACCTTTCTCCCCAGTCCATCTCCAGGACCAGTGTGTATCTGAGTCAATGGGACTCTCTCTGACCTTTCTCCCCAGTCCATCTCCAGGACCAGTGTGTATCTGAGTCAATGGGACTCTCTGACCTTTCTCCCCAGTCCATCTCCAGGACCAGTGTGTATCTGAGTCAATGGGACTCTCTCTGACCTTTCTCCCCGGTCCATCTCCAGGACCAGTGTGTATCTGAGTCAATGGGACTCTCTCTGACCTTTCTCCCCGGTCCATCTCCAGGACCAGTGTGTATCTGAGTCAATGGGACTCTCTCTGACCTTTCTCCCCGGTCCATCTCCAGGACCAGTGTGTATCTGAGTCAATGGGACTCTCTCTGACCTTTCTCCCCGGTCCATCTCCAGGACCAGTGTGTATCTGAGTCAATGGGACTCTCTCTGACCTTTCTCCCCAGTCCATCTCCAGGACCAGTGTGTATCTGAGTCAATGGGACTCTTTCTGACCTTTCTCCCCGGTCCATTTCCAGGACCAGTGTGTATCTGAGTCAATGGGACTCTCTCTGACCTTTCTCCCCAGTCCATCTCCAGGACCAGTGTGTATCTGAGTCAATGGGACTCTTTCTGACCTTTCTCCCCGGTCCATCTCCAGGACCAGTGTGTATCTGAGTCAATGGGACTCTCTCTGACCTTTCTCCCCAGTCCATCTCCAGGACCAGTGTGTATCTGAGTCAATGAGACTCTCTCTGACCATTCTCCCCAGTCCATCTCCAGGACCAGTGTGTATCTGAGTCAATGGGACTCTCTCTGACCTTTCTCCCCAGTCCATCTCCAGGACCAGTGTGTATCTGAGTCAATGGGACTCTTTCTGACCTTTCTCCCCAGTCCATCTCCAGGACCAGTGTGTATCGGAGTCAATGGGACTCTCTCTGACCTTTCTCCCCAGTCCATCTCCAGGACCAGTGTGTATCTGTATCAATGGGACTCTCTCTGACCTTTCTCCCCAGTCCATCTCCAGGACCAGTGTGTATCTGAGTCAATGGGACTCTCTCTGACCTTTCTCCCCAGTCCATCTCCATGGCCAGTGTGTATCCGAGTCAATGGGACTCTCTCTGACCTTTCTCCCCAGTCCATCTCCAGGACCAGTGTGTATCTGAGTCAATGGGACTCTCTCTGACCTTTCTCCCCAGTCCATCTCCAGGACCAGTGTGTATCTGAGTCAATGGGACTCTCTGACCTTTCTCCCCAGTCTATCTCCAGGATCAGTGTGTATCTGAGTCAATGGGACTCTCTCTGACCTTTCTCCCCAGTCCATCTCCAGGATCAGTGTGTATCTGAGTCAATGGGACTCTCTGACCTTTCTCCCCAGTCCATCTCCAGGACCAGTGTGTATCTGAGTCAATTGGACTCTCTCTGACCTTTCTCCCCAGTCCATCTCCAGGACCAGTGTGTATCTGAGTCAATGGGACTCTCTCTGACCTTTCTCCCCAGTCCATCTCCAGGACCAGTGTGTATCTGAGTCAATGGGACTCCCTCTGACCTTTCTCCCCAGTCCATCTCCAGGACCAGTGTGTATCTGAGTCAATGGGACTCTCTCTGACCTTTCTCCCCAGTCTATCTCCAGGACCAGTGCGTATCTGAGTCAATGGGACTCTCTCTGACCTTTCTCCCCAGTCCATCTCCAGGACCAGTGTGTATCTGAGTCAATGGGACTCTCTCTGACCTTTCTCCCCAGTCCATCTCCAGGACCAGTGTATATCTGAGTCAATGGGACTCTCTCTGACCTTTCTCCCCAGTCCATCTCCAGGACCAGTGTGTATCTGAGTCAATGGGACTCTCTGACATTTCTCCCCAGTCCATCTCCAGGACCAGTGTGTATCTGAGTCAATGGGACTCTCTGACCTTTCTCCTCAGTCCATCTCCAGGACCAGTGTGTATCTGAGTCAATGGGACTCTCTCTGACCTTTCTCCCCAGTCCATCTCCAGGACCAGTGTGTATCTGAGTCAATGGGACTCTCTCTGACCTTTCTCCCCAGTCCATCTCCAGGACCAGTGTGTATCTGAGTCAATGGGACTCTCTCTGACCTTTCTCCCCAGTCCATCTCCAGGACCAGTGTGTATCTGAGTCAATGGGACTCTCTCTGACCTTTCTCCCCGGTCCATCTCCAGGACCAGTGTGTATCTGAGTCAATGGGACTCTCTGACCTTTCTCCCCAGTCCATCTCCAGGACCAGTGTGTATCCGAGTCAATGGGACTCTCTCTGACCTTTCTCCCCGGTCCATTTCCAGGACCAGTGTGTATCTGAGTCAATGGGACTCTCTCTGACCTTTCTCCCCGGTCCATCTCCAGGACCAGTGTGTATCTGAGTCAATGGGACTCTCTCTTACCTTTCTCCCCAGTCCATCTCCAGGACCAGTGTGTATCTGAGTCAATGGGACTCTCTGACCTTTCTCCCCAGTCTACCTCCAGGACCAGTGTGTATCTGAGTCAATGGGACTCTCTCTGACCTTTCTCCCCAGTCCATCTCCAGGACCAGTGTGTATCTGAGTCAATGGGACTCTCTCTGACCTTTCTCCCCAGTCTATCTCCAGGACCAGTGCGTATCTGAGTCAATGGGACTCTCTCTGACCTTTCTCCCCAGTCCATCTCCAGGACCAGTGTGTATCTGAGTCAATGGGACTCTCTCTGACCTTTCTCCCCAGTCTATCTCCAGGACCAGTGCGTATCTGAGTCAATGGGACTCTCTCTGACCTTTCTCCCCAGTCCATCTCCAGGACCAGTGTGTATCTGAGTCAATGGGACTCTCTCTGACCTTTCTCCCCAGTCCATCTCCAGGACCAGTGTATATCTGAGTCAATGGGACTCTCTCTGACCTTTCTCCCCAGTCCATCTCCAGGACCAGTGTGTATCTGAGTCAATGGGACTCTCTGACATTTCTCCCCAGTCCATCTCCAGGACCAGTGTGTATCTGAGTCAATGGGACTCTCTGACCTTTCTCCCCAGTCCATCTCCAGGACCAGTGTGTATCTGAGTCAATGGGACTCTCTCTGACCTTTCTCCCCAGTCCATCTCCAGGACCAGTGTGTATCTGAGTCAATGGGACTCTCTCTGACCTTTCTCCCCAGTCCATCTCCAGGACCAGTGTGTATCTGAGTCAATGGGACTCTCTCTGACCTTTCTCCCCGGTCCATCTCCAGGACCAGTGTGTATCTGAGTCAATGGGACTCTCTCTGACCTTTCTCCCCGGTCCATTTCCAGGACCAGTGTGTATCTGAGTCAATGGGACTCTCTCTTACCTTTCTCCCCAGTCCATCTCCAGGACCAGTGTGTATCTGAGTCAATGGGACTCTCTGACCTTTCTCCCCAGTCTACCTCCAGGACCAGTGTGTATCTGAGTCAATGGGACTCTCTCTGACCTTTCTCCCCAGTCCATCTCCAGGCCCAGTGTGTATCTGAGTCAATGGGACTCTCTCTGACCTTTCTCCCCGGTCCATCTCCAGGACCAGTGTGTATCTGAGTCAATGGGACTTTCTCTGACCTTTCTCCCCAGTCCATCTCCAGGACCAGTGTGTATCTGAGTCAATGGGACTCTCTCTGACCTTTCTCCCCAGTCCATCTCTAGGACCAGTGTGTATCTGAGTCAATGGAATTCTCTCTGACCTTTCTCCCCAGTCCATCTCCAGGACCAGTGTGTATCTGAGTCAATGGGACTCTCTGACCTTTCTCCCCAGTCCATCTCTAGGACCAGTGTGTATCTGAGTCAATGGAATTCTCTCTGACCTTTCTCCCCAGTCCATCTCTAGGACCAGTGTGTATCTGAGTCAATGGGACTCTCTGACCTTTCTCCCCAGTCCATCTCCAGGATCAGTCTGTATCTGAGTCAATGGGACTCTCTGACCTTTCTCCCCAGTCCATCTCCAGGACCAGTGTGTATCTGAGTCAATGGGACTCTCTGACCTTTCTCCCCAGTCTACCTCCAGGACCAGTGTGTATCTGAGTCAATGGGACTCTCTCTGACCTTTCTCCCCAGTCCATCTCCAGGACCAGTGTGTATCTGAGTCAATGGGACTCTCTCTGACCTTTCTCCCCAGTCCATCTCCAGGACCAGTGTGTATCTGAGTCAATGGGACTCTCTCTGACCTTTCTCCCCAGTCTATCTCCAGGACCAGTGTGTATCTGAGTCAATGGGACTCTCTCTGACCTTTCTCCCCAGTCCATCTCCAGGACCAGTGTGTATCTGAGTCAATGGGACTCTCTCTGACCTTTCTCCCCGGTCCATCTCCAGGACCGGTGTGTATCTGAGTCAATGGGACTCTCTCTGACCTTTCTCCCCAGTCCATCTCTAGGACCAGTGTGTATCTGAGTCAATGGGACTCTCTGACCTTTCTCCCCAGTCCATCTCCAGGATCAGTCTGTATCTGAGTCAATGGGACTCTCTGACCTTTCTCCCCAGTCCATCTCCAGGACCAGTGTGTATCTGAGTCAATGGGACTCTCTCTGACCTTTCTCCCCAGTCCATCTCTAGGACCAGTGTGTATCTGAGTCAATGGGACTCTCTGACCTTTCTCCCCAGTCCATCTCCAGGATCAGTCTGTATCTGAGTCAATGGGACTCTCTGACCTTTCTCCCCAGTCCATCTCCAGGACCAGTGTGTATCTGAGTCAATGGGACTCTCTGACCTTTCTCCCCAGTCCATCTCCAGGACCAGTGTATCTGAGTCAATGGGACTCTCTGACCTTTCTCCCCAGTCCATCTCCAGGACCAGTGTGTATCTGAGTCAATGGGACTCTCTGACCTTTCTCCCCAGTCCATCTCCAGGACCAGTGTGTATCTGAGTCAATGGGACTCTGACCTTTCTCCCCAGTCCATCTCCAGGACCAGTGTGTATCTGAGTCAATGGGACTCTCTCTGACCTTTCTCCCCAGTCCATCTCCAGGACCAGTGTGTATCTGAGTCAATGGGACTCTCTGACCTTTCTCCTCAGTCCATCTCCAGGACCAGTGTGTATCTGAGTCAATGGGACTCTCTCTGACCTTTCTCCCCAGTCCATCTCCAGGACCAGTGTGTAAATGAGTCAATGGGACTCTCTCTGACCTTTCTCCCCAGTCCATCTCCAGGACCAGTGTGTATCTGAGTCAATGGGTCTCTCTCTGACCTTTCTCCCCAGTCTATCTCCAGGACCAGTGTGTATCTGAGTCAATGGGACTCTCTGACCTTTCTCCCCAGTCCATCTCCAGGACCAGTGTGTATCTGAGTCAATGGTACTCTCTCTGACCTTTCTCCCCAGTCCATCTCCAGGACCAGTGTGTATCTGAGTCAATGGGACTCTCTCTGACCTTTCTCCCCAGTCCATCTCCAGGACCAGTGTGTATCTGAGTCAATGGGACTCTATCTGACCTTTCTCCCCAGTCCATCTCCAGGACCAGTGTGTATCTGAGTCAATGGGACTCCCTCTGACCTTTCTCCCCAGTCCATCTCCAGGACCAGTGTGTATCTGAGTCAATGGGACTCTCTCTGACCTTTCTCCCCAGTCCATCTCCAGGACCAGTGTGTATCTGAGTCAATGGGACTCTGACCTTTCTCCCCAGTCCATCTCCAGGACCAGTGTGTATCTGAGTCAATGGGACTCTCTCTGACCTTTCTCCCCAGTCCATCTCCAGGACCAGTGTGTATCTGAGTCAATGGGACTCTCTCTGACCTTTCTCCCCAGTCCATCTCCAGGACCAGTGTGTATCTGAGTCAATGGGACTCTCTCTGACCTTTCTCCCCAGTCCATCTCCAGGACCAGTGTGTATCTGAGTCAATGAGACTCTCTCTGACCTTTCTCCCCAGTCCATCTCCAGGACCAGTGTGTATCTGAGTCACTGGGACTCTCTGACCTTTCTCCCCAGTCCATCTCCAGGACCAGTGTGTATCTGAGTCAATGGGACTCTCTCTGACCTTTCTCCCCAGTCTATCTCCAGGACCAGTGTGTATCTGAGTCAATGGGACTCTCTGACCTTTCTCCCCAGTCCATCTCCAGGACCAGTGTGTATCTGAGTCAATGGGGCTCTCTCTGACCTTTCTCCCCAGTCCATCTCCAGGACCAGTGTGCATCTGAGTCAATGGGACTCTCTCTGACCTTTCTCCCCAGTCCATCTCCAGGACCAGTGTATATCAGAGCGTTGGCGGGAATCTCGAGTGGCAGAGCGGGGCTATAAAAGGCCCCAGAGACCAGGTAAGGCCTCAGAGCGTCGGCGGGAAACTCGAGCGGCAGAGCGGGGCTATAAAAGGCCCCAGAGACCAGGTAAGGCCTCACAGCGTCGGCGGGAATCTCGAGCGGCAGAGCGGGACTATAAAAGGCCCCAGAGACCAGGTAAGGCCTCACAGTGTCGGCGGGAATCTCGAGTGGCAGAGCGGGGCTATAAAAGGCCCCAGAGACCAGGTAAGGCCTCACAGTGTCGGCGGGAATCTCGAGCGGCAGAGCGGGACTATAAAAGGCCCCAGAGACCAGGTAAGGCCTCAGAGTGTCGGCGGGAATCTCGAGCGGCAGAGCGGGACTATAAAAGGCCCCAGAGACCAGGTAAGGCCTACCAAGCTCCAGTCTGGGAACTCGGAGGGAAGGAGAGAGGTAAAAATTAATCCAAGTGTGACGTCACCAGAAAGCGGGTAAGTGATTGGTTGGTAAGTATTTCTCTTTTTTTTTAAGCTTAAACTCTGTGGTTTATAGTTTCTAAGGTGCGATATTCATCATCTAGAATCGGGGCAGAGGGTATTTAAAAATAATATTCATAAACGTAATTAATTACATAGAATGGGAGATCAGGTGATGTGTTGCTGCTGCAATATGTGGGAGCTGGTGAACACCATCGATGCTCACGGTGATCACATTTGCAGTAAGTGTTGGCTGCTCGAGGAATTCCGGCTCCGTGTTGAAGAGCTGGAGTCCGAGCTTCAAACACTGAGACACATCAGGGAGGGGGAGAGTTACCTGGACTCTGTGTATCAGGAGGTAGTCACACCAATTAGATTAATTAATTCAGATGTAGTCCGTGGCCAGGGTCAGGATGGTGTGACTAGAAGTGAGGCAGGTACGGGGATCCAGGAGGTAGTGTTGGAGGAGCCGCAGCCCTTGCTCTTGTCCAACAGGTTTGAGGCTCTTACTCCCTGTGAGGATGGGAACGGGGACTGCGGGGAGGATGAGCAACCTGGCCACAGCACCGTGGAGCGGGGGGCCATTCAAGTGGGGGGAGTTAAAAGAAATGTTGTAGTGGTAGGGGATAGTATCGTTAGGGGGATAGATAGAGTTCTTTGCAGCCGAGAGCGAGAGTCCCGAAGGCTGTGTTGCCTGCCCGGTGCCAGGGTTAAGGACATCTCCTCTGGGCTAGAGAGAAACTTGGAGGGGGAGGATCCAGTTGCCGTGGTCCATGTTGGTACCAACGACATAGATAGGACAAGGAAGGAGGTTCTGCTGAGGGAGTTTGAGCAGCTAGGGGCCAAATTAAAAAGCAGAACCACAAGGGTAATAATCTCTGGATTACTACCTGAGCCACGTGCAAATTTGGCTAGGGTAAATAAAATTAGAGAGTTAAATGCGTGGCTCAAAGACTGGTGTGGGAGAAATGGGTTTTGCTTCCTGGGACACTGGCATCAGTACTGGGACAGGAGAGAGCTGTTCCGTTGGGACGGACTTCACTTGGCCAGTGCTGGGACTAGAATCCTGGCGAATCGAATAACTAGGGCTGTAGAGAGGGCTTTAAACTAATTAGTGGGGGGGAGGTTTTAAGAGAGCGAAAAATAAAAATGACAGTGGAGAAGGCAATAGAGCAAGGTAGCAGTGGGGGAATTAAAAACCAGAGCGTGTCAGGAAGGGACAGAATGAATAATGATAAAGGTAAAGTAGTAAAAGGGGTAAAAGCAGGAATAAATTGTCAGAAAACATATTTGAAAGTTCTTTATCTGAATGCACGCAGCATTCGTAACAAAATTGACGAGTTGACGGTGCAAATAACTACACATGGGTATGATCTGGTGGCCATTACGGAAACATGGCTGCAAGATAATCATGACTGGGAACTAAACATACAAGGGTATTTGACAATTAGGAAGGACAGACAGGAAGGAAAGGGAGGTGGGGTTGCTATGTTAATCAAGGATGGAATCACTGCAATAGTCAGAAATTATATTGGGTCAAAGGATCAGGATAGTGAAACAGTTTGGGTGGAGATAAGGAATAATAAGGGGAAAAAGTCACTAGTGGGCATAGTCTATAGGCCTCCTAACAGTTGCAACTCTGTTGGTCGGAGTATAAATCAGGAAATAGTTGGGGCTTGTAATAAGGGAACAGCTATAATCATGGGGGATTTTAACTTTCATATTGACTGGACTAATCAAATTGGGCATGGCAGCATTGAGGAAGAGTTCATAGAGTGTATTAGGGACGGGTTCCTTGAGCAGTATGTAACTGAACCAACCAGGGGGCAGGCAATCTTAGATCTGGTCCTGTGTAATGAGACAGGATTAATAAAAAATGTCCTAGTAAAGGATCCCCTTGGACTGAGTGACCATAATATGGTTGAATTCCAAATTCAGTTTGAGGGTGAGAGAGTTGGAACTCAAACCAGCGTGCTAAGCTTAAATAAAGAAGACTATGAAGGTATGAGAGTAGAATTGACTAAAGTGGACTGGGAAAACAGATTAAAGTGTAAGACGGTACAAGAGCAGTGGTCTACATTCAAGGAGACATTTCACATCTTTCAAGATAAATATATTCCACTGAGGAAAAAGGGGAGTAAAAGAAAAGACAGCCATCCGTGGCTTAGTAAAGTAATAAAGGATAGTATCCGACTGAAAACAAGGGCATATAAAGTAGCCAAATCTAGTGGGAGGATAGAAGATTGGGAAGCATTTAAAAGCCAGCAAACAATAACTAAAAGATTAATTAAGAAAGGGAAGATAGATTATGAAAGTAAACTAGCAAAAAATATAAAAACAGATAGCAAGAGTTTCTACAGCTATATAAAAAGAAAAAGGGTGGCTAAAGTGAACGTTGGTCCCTTAGAGGATGGGACCGGGAAACTACTGGTGGGGAACATGGAGATGGCAAAGACGCTAAACAAATATTTTGTATCAGTCTTTACAGTAGAGGACACTAAAAATATCCCAACGCTGGACAAACAGGGGGCAATGGGGGGGGAGGAGCTAAAGACGATTAAAATCACTAAGGAGATGGTACTCAGTAAAATAATGGGACTTAAGGCGGATAAATCCCCCGGACCTGATGGCCTACATCCTAGGGTCTTGAGAGAAGTGGCGGTAGGGATTGTGGATGCATTGGTGATCATTTTCCAGAACTCCCTGGACTCAGGAAAGGTCCCGGCAGATTGGAAAACTGCTAATGTAACACCCTTATTTAAGGAGGGAAGTAGACAAAAAGCTGGAAACTATAGACCAGTTAGCCTAACATCTGTGGTTGGCAAAATGTTGGAGTCCATTATTAAGGAAACAGTAACAGAGCATTTGGATAAACATAATTTAATAGGACAGAGTCAGCATGGTTTTACGAAGGGGAAGTCATGTTTGACAAATTTGCTCAAATTCTTTGAGGATGTAACATACAGGGTGGATAAAGGGGAACCAGTGGATGTAGTGTATTTGGACTTCCAAAAGGCATTTGACAAGGTTCCACACAAAAGATTACTGATCAAGATAAAAAATCACGGGATTGGGGGTAATATATTGGCATGGGTGGAAGATTGGCTATCTAACAGAAAACAAAGAGTTGGGATAAATGGTTCGTTCTCGGGCTGGCAATCAGTAACTAGTGGTGTTCTGCAGGGGTCAGTGCTGGGACCCCAACTCTTTACAATCTATATTAACGATTTGGAGGAAGGGACCGAGTGCAACATATCCAAGTTTGCCGACTATACAAAGATGGGAGGGAAAGCAGTGAGTGAGGCGGACATAAAAAACCTCCAAAAGGACATAGACAGGCTAAGTGAGTGGGCAGAGATTTGGCAGATGCAATATAATGTTGGAAAGTGTGAGGTTATGCACTTTGGCAGAAAAAATCAAAGAGCAAGTTATTATCTAAATGGAGAGAAACTGCAAAGTACTACAGTACAAAGGGATCTGGGGGTCCTGGTGCATGAAACACAAAAAGTTAGTATGCAGGTGCAGCAGGTGATCAGGAAGGCCAATGGAATCTTGGCTTTTATTGCAAGGGGGATGGAGTATAAAAACAGGGAAGTCTTGCTGCAGTTATACAGGGTATTGGTGAGGCCACACCTGGAATACTGCGTGCAGTTTTGGTTTCCATATTTAAGAAAAGATATACTTGCTCTTGAGGCGGTTCAGAGAAGGTTCACTCGGTTGATTCCGGAGATGAGGGGGTTGACTTATGAGGAAAGGTTGAGTAGATTGGGACTCTACTCATTGGAGTTCAGAAGAATGAGAGGCGATCTTATCGAAACATATAAGATTGTGAGGGGGCTTGATCGCGTGGATGCAGTGAGGATGTTTCCACTGATGGGTGAGACTAGAACTAGGGGGCATAATCTTAGAATAAGGGGCTGCCCTTTCAAAACTGAGATGAGGAGAAACTTCTTCACTGAGAGGGTAGTAAATCTATGGAATTTGCTACCTCAGAGAGCTGTGGAAGCTGCGACATTAAATAAATTTCAAACGGAGATAGACATTTTCCTAGCAGATAAGGGAATTAGAGGTTACGGGGAGAGGGCAGGGAAGTGGACGTGAGTCTAGGTTCGGATCAGCCATGATCCTATTGAATGGCGGAGCAGGCCCGAGGGGCCATATGGCCTACTCCTGCTTCTTATGTTCTTAATAGGACTCTCTCTGACCTTTCTCCCCAGTCCATCTCCAGGACCAGTGTGTATCTGAGTCAATGGGACTCCCTCTGACCTTTCTCCCCAGTCCATCTCCAGGACCAGTGTGTATCTGAGTCAATGGGACTCTCTCTGACCTTTCTCCCCAGTCTATCTCCAGGACCAGTGTGTATCTGAGTCAATGGGACTCTGACCTTTCTCCCCAGTCCATCTCCAGGACCAGTGTGTATCTGAGTCAATGAGACTTTCTCTTACCTTTCTCCCCAGTCCATCTCCAGGACCAGTGTGTATCTGAGTCAATGGGACTCTCTCTGACCTTTCTCCCCAGTCTATCTCCAGGACCAGTGTGTATCTGAGTCAATGGGACTTTCTCTGACCTTTCTCCCCAGTCCATCTCCAGGACCAGTGTGTATCTGAGTCAATGAGACTCTCTCTGACCTTTCTCCCCAGTCCATCTCCAGGGCCAGTGCGTATCTGAGTCAATGGGACTCTCTCTGACCTTTCTTCCCAGTCCATCTCCAGGACCAGTGTGTATCTGGGTCAATGAGACTCTCTCTGACCTTTCTCCCCAGTCCATCTCCAAGACCAGTGTATCTGAGTCAATGGGACTTTCTCTTACCTTGCTCCCCAGTCGGTCTCTGGAAGCTCTTTGAATCGGAAGGGTTCTCTCCGGTTGGTGCTCACAATCCTGTGCTGGTTAACCGGCTGTTGTTCCTCAGTCGACAATCCCTGTTTACTTTGAGCTGAGCACCTTCGTCAATCACACCATCATTCACCGGGAGATCTAACTGTGGCAAAGCAGAAAATAAGAACAACATTGAAAGTGTGAAATAATGTAATGTAGACATTTAATCTGCTTACTAATAATCCAATGTGAAGGCGGAGTATTTGTTTGATTTTGTGCCTTTGCTCAGATCCCCAGTTGCGGGGCTGTGTGTTTAGTTTGGGGATTTTCCCTCAGATCCCCAGTTGCAGGCTGTGTGTTTAATTTGGGGATTTTCCTCAGATCCCCAGTTGCGGGGCTGTGTGTTTAGTTTGGAGATTTTCCTCAGATCCCCAGTTGCGGGGCTGTGTGTTTAGTTTGGAGATTTTCCTCAGATCCCCAGTTGCGGGGCTGTGTGTTTAGTTTGGGGATTTTCCTCAGATCCCCAGTTGCGGGGCTGTGTGTTTAGTTTGGAGATTTTCCTCAGATCCCCAGTTGCGGGGCTGTGTGTTTAGTTTGGAGATTTTCCTCAGATCCCCAGTTGCGGGGCTGTGTGTTTAGTTTGGGGATTTTCCTCAGATCCCCAGTTGCGGGGCTGTGTGTTTAGTTTGGAGATTTTCCTCAGATCCCCAGTTGCGGGGCTGTGTGTTTAGTTTGGAGATTTTCCTCAGATCCCCAGTTGCGGGGCTGTGTGTTTAGTTTGGAGATTTTGCTCACATTAAATTTACGGCCTCCTGAGACTCCCCCATTCTCACTGCTCTGGGCGGAAATGCGCCATTTTCTGTGCGGAGTTACTGCCCGGAGTGGTGACCCTGTGAAACTCGGGGCTGAGCAGCCGCTGTCGGGCCGGGTGCTCAATGGAGCGGAGTTCCCTCAGTCACAGAGCGCCAGCCTAGAACCAGCGCTGTGACCCTCGCTGTGATCTAAACGCGGGCCTGAGCAGCCGCTGTCGGACCGAGTTCCCTCAATCACAGAGCGGGCCCTGTAACCCGGGCAACCAGCCTGTGTCTGACCCTCACTCACCGATCAACCCGCGCCGCCCGGCCCAGCACACAGCAGGGGAGAGGCACTGCGCCTGCGGCGGCGGGCAGGGGAGCGGCACTGCGCCTGCGCCGGAGGGCAGGGGAGCGGCACTGCGCCTGCGCGGGAGAGGGAGAAAGGGAGCGGCAATGCGCCTGCGCCGGAGGGCAGGGGAGCGTTACTGCGCCTGCGCGGGAGGAAAGGGCGCGGCACTGCGCCTGCGCGGTAAAGCTGTGTCGCACGAACGCATCAATGTCGCTCCCAGTGGTAGGAGGACAACATCGGAACATATGCAGGCCCAGGTTAACGGCAGCCATCTTTGTAAAGGAGGGAGGAAAGCTTCAGTGCGACGTCACCATATGCCTGAGGCAAAGAGCCTTGTGTCCAATGCGGGGAATAAAAGCCCACAGCCTCCCCGGGCCCTGAACACGGGAGTGGAGAAACTCGCTGCCCTGCGGATCAGACAATCAGCCGGCGCTAGTCCCGCCCCTCGGGCTCCCCGATTGGTTGGAGGATCCGCCGCCGGTTCGCTCCTCCAGCCCCGCCCACTGGATGCCGCTAGTCCCGCCCTCGGGCTCCCCGATTGGTTGGAGGACCCGCCGCCGGCTCGCTCCCTATTGGTCGGAAGCACCCGTCAATCAGGCCGAGGACACGCGTCACATGTTTATGAGACGATGACGTCAGTGGGGCCGCCGGCCCCGGTCACGTGTCTGAGAGCCCGCGAGGCTGAATACGCTCCGTTCGCTTTCCGGGACCCGAAAATTACCAGGTTTGTGTTTACCGTCATTTATTTCCCCGTCCCTCTCCACTCGTCCGTCTAACTGAGAAAACTCGCTTTCGGCCCGTCATTCCGACTCTTCAACCGTTAACGACCGTCACCCAGAGTTTCGTCCCCGAGCATGCGCACTAGCAGCTGGTCCTGGGACTCTGCCCCTGAGCATGCGCACTAGCAGCTGGTTCTGGGACTCTGCCCCTGAGCATGCGCACTAGCAGCTGGTCCTGGGACTCTGGGCCCCTGAGCATGCGCACTAGCAGCTGGTCCTGGGACTCTGCCTCTGAGCATGCCCACTAGCAGCTGGTCCTGGGACTCTGCCCCCTGAGCATGCGCACTAGCAGCTGGTCCTGGGACTCTGCCCCTGAGCATGCCCACTAGCAGCTGGTCCTGGGACTCTGACCCTGAGCATGCGCACTAGCAGCTGGTCCTGGGACTCTGCCCCTGAGCATGCGCACTAGCAGCTGGTCCTGCGACTCTGCCCCTGAGCATGCGCACTAGCAGCTGGTCCTGCGATTCTGCCCCTGAGCATGCCCACTAGCAGCTGGTTCTGGGACTCTGGGCCCCTGAGCATGCCCACTAGCAGCTGGTCCTGGGACTCTGCCCCTGAGCATGCGCACTAGCAGCTGGTCCTGGGACTCTGGGCCCCTGAGCATGCCCACTAGCAGCTGGTCCTGGGACTCTGACCCTGAGCATGCGCACGAGCAGCTGGTCCTGGGACTCTGCCCCCTGAGCATGCGCACTAGCAGCTGGTCCTGGGACTCTGCCCCTGAGCATGCCCACTAGTAGCTGGTCCTGGGACTCTGGGCCCCTGAGCATGTGCACTAGCAGCTGGTCCTGGGACTCTGCCCCTGAGCATGCCCACTAGCAGCTGGTCCTGGGACTCTGCCCCTGAGCATGCGCACTAGCAGCTGGTCCTGGGACTCTGGGCCCCTGAGCATGCCCACTAGCAGCTGGTCCTGGGACTCTGCCCCTGAGCATGCGCACTAGCAGCTGGTCCTGGGATTCTACCCCTGAGCATGCGCACTAGCAGCTGGTCCTGGGACACTGCCCCTGAGCATGCCCACTAGCAGCTGGTCCTGGGACTCTGCCCCTGAGCATGCCCACTAGCAGCTGGTCCTGGGACTCTGCCCCTGAGCATGCCCACTAGCAGCTGGTCCTGGGACTCTGGGCCCCTGAGCATGCCCACCAGCAGCTGGTCCTGGGACTCTGCCCCTGAGCATGCCCACTAGCAGCTGGTCCTGGGACTCTGCCCCTGAGCATGCGCACTAGCAGCTGGTCCTGGGACTCTGCTGTCCCTGTGCATGCCCACTAGCAGCTGGTTCTGGGACTCTGCCCCTGAGCATGCCCACTAGCAGCTGGTCCTGGGACTAGGCCCCTGAGCATGCGCACTCGCAGCTGGTCCTGGGGCTCCGCTGCCACTGAGCATGCCCATTAGCAGCTGGTCCTGGGACACTGCCCCTGAGCATGCCCACTAGCAGCTGGTCCTGGGACTCTGCCCCTGAGCATGCCCACTAGCAGCTGGTCTGGGACTCTGGGCCCCTGAGCATGCGCACTAGCAGCTGGTCCTGGGACTAGGCCCCTGAGCATGTGCACTCGCAGCTGGTCCTGGGACTCCGCTGCCCCTGAGCTTGCCCACTAGCAGCTGGTCCTGGGACACTGCCCCTGAGCATGCCCACTAGCAGCTGGTCCTGGGACTCTGCTCCTGAGCATGCCCACTAGCAGCTGGTCCTGGGACTCTGCCCCTGAGCATGCCCACTAGCAGCTGGTTCTGGGACTCTGGGCCCCTGAGCATGCCCACTAGCAGCTGGTCCTGGGACTCCGCTGCCCCTGAGCATGTGCACTAGCAGCTGGTCCTGGGACTCTGCCCCTGAGCATGCCCAGTAGCAGCTGGTCCTGGGACTCTGCCCCTGAGCATGCGCACTAGCAGCTGGTCCTGGGACTCTGCTGTCCCTGTGCATGCCCACTAGCAGCTGGTTCTGGGACTCTGCCCCTGAGCATGCGCACTCGCAGCTGGTCCTGGGGCTCCGCTGCCCCTGAGCATGCCCATTAGCAGCTGGTCCTGGGACACTGCCCCTGAGCATGCCTACTGGCAGCTGGTCCTGGGACTCTGCCCCTGAGCATGCCCACTAGCAGCTGGTCCTGGGACTAGGCCCCTGAGCTTGCCCACTAGCAGCTGGTCCTGGGACACTGCCCCTGAGCATGCCCACTAGCAGCTGGTTCTGGGACTCTGGGCCCCTGAGCATGCGCACTAGCAGCTGGTCCTGGGACTCTGCCCCTGAGCATGCCCACTAGCAGCTGGTCCTGGGACTCTGGGCCCCTGAGCATGCCCACTAGCAGCTGGTCCTGGGACTCTGCTGCCCCTGAGCATGCGCACTAGCAGCTGGTCCTGGGACTCTGCCCCTGAGCATGCCCACTAGCAGCTGGTCCTGGGACTCTGCCCCTGAGCATGCCCACTAGCAGCTGGTCCTGGGACTCTGGGCCCCTGAGCATGTGCACTAGCAGCTGGTCCTGGGACTCCGCTGCCCCTGAGCATGCGCACTAGCAGCTGGTCCTGGGACTCTGCCCCTGAGCATGCCCACTAGCAGCTGGCACTGGGACTCTGCCCCTGAGCATGCGCACTAGCAGCTGGTCCTGGGACTCTGCTGTCCCTGTGCATGCCCACTAGCAGCTGGTTCTGGGACTCTGCCCCTGAGCATGCCCACTAGCAGCTGGTCCTGGGACTAGGCCCCTGAGCATGCGCACTCGCAGCTGGTCCTGGGACTCCGCTGCCCCTGAGCATGCCCACTAGCAGCTGGTTCTGGGACTCTGGGCCCCTGAGCATGCCCACTAGCAGCTGGTCCTGGGACTCTGCCCCTGAGCATGCGCACTAGCAGCTGGTCCTGGGACTCTGGGCCCCTGAGCATGCCCACTAGCAGCTGGTCCTGGGACTCTGACCCTGAGCATGCGCACGAGCAGCTGGTCCTGGGACTCTGCCCCCTGAGCATGCGCACTAGCAGCTGGTCCTGGGACTCTGCCCCTGAGCATGCCCACTAGTAGCTGGTCCTGGGACTCTGGGCCCCTGAGCATGTGCACTAGCAGCTGGTCCTGGGACTCTGCCCCTGAGCATGCCCACTAGCAGCTGGTCCTGGGACTCTGCCCCTGAGCATGCGCACTAGCAGCTGGTCCTGGGACTCTGGGCCCCTGAGCATGCCCACTAGCAGCTGGTCCTGGGACTCTGGGCCCCTGAGCATGCCCACTAGCAGCTGGTCCTAGGACTCTGCCCCTGAGCATGCGCACTAGCAGCTGGTCCTGGGATTCTACCCCTGAGCATGCGCACTAGCAGCTGGTCCTGGGACACTGCCCCTGAGCATGCCCACTAGCAGCTGGTCCTGGGACTCTGCCCCTGAGCATGCCCACTAGCAGCTGGTCCTGGGACTCTGCCCCTGAGCATGCCCACTAGCAGCTGGTCCTGGGACTCTGGGCCCCTGAGCATGCCCACCAGCAGCTGGTCCTGGGACTCTGCCCCTGAGCATGCCCACTAGCAGCTGGTCCTGGGACTCTGCCCCTGAGCATGCGCACTAGCAGCTGGTCCTGGGACTCTGCTGTCCCTGTGCATGCCCACTAGCAGCTGGTTCTGGGACTCTGCCCCTGAGCATGCCCACTAGCAGCTGGTCCTGGGACTAGGCCCCTGAGCATGCGCACTCGCAGCTGGTCCTGGGGCTCCGCTGCCACTGAGCATGCCCATTAGCAGCTGGTCCTGGGACACTGCCCCTGAGCATGCCCACTAGCAGCTGGTCCTGGGACTCTGCCCCTGAGCATGCCCACTAGCAGCTGGTCTGGGACTCTGGGCCCCTGAGCATGCGCACTAGCAGCTGGTCCTGGGACTCTGCCCCTGAGCATGCCCACTAGCAGCTGGTCCTGGGACTAGGCCCCTGAGCATGTGCACTCGCAGCTGGTCCTGGGACTCCGCTGCCCCTGAGCTTGCCCACTAGCAGCTGGTCCTGGGACACTGCCCCTGAGCATGCCCACTAGCAGCTGGTCCTGGGACTCTGCTCCTGAGCATGCCCACTAGCAGCTGGTCCTGGGACTCTGCCCCTGAGCATGCCCACTAGCAGCTGGTTCTGGGACTCTGGGCCCCTGAGCATGCCCACTAGCAGCTGGTCCTGGGACTCCGCTGCCCCTGAGCATGTGCACTAGCAGCTGGTCCTGGGACTCTGCCCCTGAGCATGCCCAGTAGCAGCTGGTCCTGGGACTCTGCCCCTGAGCATGCGCACTAGCAGCTGGTCCTGGGACTCTGCTGTCCCTGTGCATGCCCACTAGCAGCTGGTTCTGGGACTCTGCCCCTGAGCATGCCCACTAGCAGCTGGTCCTGGGACTAGGCCCCTGAGCATGCGCACTCGCAGCTGGTCCTGGGGCTCCGCTGCCCCTGAGCATGCCCATTAGCAGCTGGTCCTGGGACACTGCCCCTGAGCATGCCTACTGGCAGCTGGTCCTGGGACTCTGCCCCTGAGCATGCCCACTAGCAGCTGGTCCTGGGACTAGGCCCCTGAGCTTGCCCACTAGCAGCTGGTCCTGGGACACTGCCCCTGAGCATGCCCACTAGCAGCTGGTTCTGGGACTCTGGGCCCCTGAGCATGCGCACTAGCAGCTGGTCCTGGGACTCTGCCCCTGAGCATGCCCACTAGCAGCTGGTCCTGGGACTCTGGGCCCCTGAGCATGCCCACTAGCAGCTGGTCCTGGGACTCTGCTGCCCCTGAGCATGCGCACTAGCAGCTGGTCCTGGGACTCTGCCCCTGAGCATGCCCACTAGCAGCTGGTCCTGGGACTCTGCCCCTGAGCATGCCCACTAGCAGCTGGTCCTGGGACTCTGGGCCCCTGAGCATGTGCACTAGCAGCTGGTCCTGGGACTCCGCTGCCCCTGAGCATGCGCACTAGCAGCTGGTCCTGGGACTCTGCCCCTGAGCATGCCCACTAGCAGCTGGCACTGGGACTCTGCCCCTGAGCATGCGCACTAGCAGCTGGTCCTGGGACTCTGCTGTCCCTGTGCATGCCCACTAGCAGCTGGTTCTGGGACTCTGCCCCTGAGCATGCCCACTAGCAGCTGGTCCTGGGACTAGGCCCCTGAGCATGCGCACTCGCAGCTGGTCCTGGGACTTCCGCTGCCCCTGAGCATGCCCATTAGCAGCTGGTCCTGGGACACTGCCCCTGAGCATGCCCACTAGCAGCTGGTCCTGGGACTCTGCCCCTGAGCATGCCCACTAGCAGCTGGTCTGGGACTCTGGGCCCCTGAGCATGCGCACTAGCAGCTGGTCCTGGGACTCTGCCCCTGAGCATGCCCACTAGCAGCTGGTCCTGGGACTAGGCCCCTGAGCATGCGCACTCGCAGCTGGTCCTGGGGCTCCGCTGCCCCTGAGCATGCCCATTAGCAGCTGGTCCTGGGACACTGCCCCTGAGCATGCCCACTAGCAGCTGGTCCTGGGACTCTGCCCCTGAGCATGCCCACTAGCAGCTGGTCCTGGGACTAGGCCCCTGAGCATGCGCACTCGCAGCTGGTCCTGGGACTCCGCTGCCCCTGAGCTTGCCCACTAGCAGCTGGTCCTGGGACACTGCCCCTGAGCATGCCCACTAGCAGCTGGTCCTGGGACTCTGCCCCTGAGCATGCCCACTAGCAGCTGGTCCTGGGACTCTGCCTCTGAGCATGCCCACTAGCAGCTGGTCCTGGGACTCTGCCCCCTGAGCATGCGCACTAGCAGCTGGTCCTGGGACTCTGCCTCTGAGCATGCCCACTAGCAGCTGGTCCTGGGACTCTGCCCCCTGAGCATGCCCACTAGCAGCTGGTTCTGGGACTCTGGGCCCCTGAGCATGCCCACTAGCAGCTGGTCCTGGGACTCTGCCTCTGAGCATGCCCACTAGCAGCTGGTCCTGGGACTCTGGGCCCCTGAGTATGCCCACTAGCAGCTGGTCCTGGGACTCCGCTGCCCCTGAGCATGCGCACTAGCAGCTGGTCCTGGGACTCTGCCCCTGAGCATGCCCACTAGCAGCTGGTCCTGGGACTCTGCCCCTGAGCATGCCCACTAGCAGCTGGTCCTGGGACTCTGGGCCCCTGAGCATGTGCACTAGCAGCTGGTCCTGGGACTCCGCTGCCCCTGAGCATGTGCACTAGCAGCTGGTCCTGGGACTCCGCTGCCCCTGAGCATGTGCGTTCTAAACCCCAACAAGCATGCTGACATTGAGGTGCCCAGAGAGGAATCTGTCATTTGCCTTTGATCAATAACCCTCATGTTCTTGAGGACCTCCATCAGGCTGGCCCTCATCCTTCGCTGCTTCAGTGCAAAGAAAAGCCGCAAACTTCTCCAATCTCTGTTACTAACTGCTCTTTGGAACTGAGGAGACTGAGGGAGACTTGATTGAGGTGTATAAAATTATGAGGGGCCTGGATAGAGTGGGTAGGAAGGACCGATTTTCCTTAGCAGCGAGGTCAATAACCAGGGGCCATAGATTTAAAGTAATTGGTAGAAGGATTACAGGGGGGTTGAGCATAACTTTTTTCACTCAGAGCGTGGTCGGGGTCTGGAACTTTCTGCCTGAAAGGGTGGTAGAGGCAGAAACCCTCATCTCAGTTAAAAAGTACTTGGAGATGCACATGAAGTGCTGTCACCTGCAGGGCTACGGGCCAAGAGCTGGAAAGTGAGATTAGGCTGGAAAGCTGTTTTTTGGCCGGCTCGGGCACGATGGGCCGAATGGCCTCCTTCTGTGCCCTAAATTTCTGTGATTCTATGATAACCCCTCCATTGCTCGACAGTCTGGGTCAAAATGGAGTGAAAAAGAAAAACAAAGAACTTAAAGAAAAGAAAGACTTGCATTTATATAGCGCCTTTCACGTCCATCGCACGTCCCAAAGCGCTTTACAGCCAATGAAGTGGAGTCACTGTTGTAATGTAGCAAAAGTGGCAGCCAATTAGCGCACAGCAAGCTCCCACAAACAGCAATTCCAAAATTCTATAGATTATGGAACAGTTCCTGCAGATTGGAGGGTGGCAAATGTAACCCCACTATTAGCCTAACATCAGTAGTAGGGAAAGTGCTAGACTTGAGTATAAAGGATGTGATAACACGACACTTAGAAAATATTAACGGGATTAGACCAAGTCAACATGGATTGATGAAAGGGAAATCGAGTTTGACAAACCGACTGGAGTTTTTTGAGGATGTAACTGGTAGAATAGATAAGGGAGAACCAGTGGATGTGGTGTATTTGGATTTTCAGAAGGCCTTTGATTAAAGTCCCACATCAGAGGTTAGTGTGCAAAATTAAAGCTCATGGGATTGGGGGTAATATACTGGCATGGATTAAAAATTGGTTAACAGACAGGAAACAGAGAACAGGAATAAATGGGTCTTTTTCTGGGTGGCAGGTGGTGACTAGTGGGGTACCGCAGGGATCAGTGCTTGGGCCCCAGCTATTCACAATATAGATCAATGATTTGGATGAGAGAACCAAATGTAATATTTCCAAGTTTGCTGACGACACGAAACTAGGTGGGATTGTGAGTTGTGAGGAGGATGCAAAGAGGCTTCAAGGCGATTTAGACAAGTTGAGTGAGCGGGCAAATACATGGCAGATGCAGTATAACGTGGATAAATGTGAAGTTATCCACTTCGGTAGAAAAAACAGAAAGGCAGAGTATTATTTAAATGGTGCTAGATTGGGAAATGTTGATGTACAAAGGGACCTAGGTGTCCTTGTGCACCAGTCACTGAAAGCACACATGCAGGTGCAGCAAGCAGTTAGGAAGGCAAATGGTATGTTGGCCTTCATTGCAAGAGGATTTGAGTACAGGAGCAAGGATGTCTTACTGCAGTTATACAGGGCCTTGGTGAGACCACACCTGGGGTACTGTGTGCAGTTTTGGTCTCCTTACCTAAGAAAGGATATACTTGCCATAGAGGGAGTGCAGCGAAGGTTCACCAGACTGATTCCTGGGATGGCAGGGCTGTCGTATGAGGAGAGATTGGGTCGACTAGGCCTGTATTCACTAGAGTTTAGAAGAATGAGAGGGGATCTCATTGAAACGTATAAATTTCTGACAGGGCTAGTCTGGGTGCAGGGAGGATGTTTTCCCTGGCTGGGGGTTTAGAACGAGGGGTCACAGTCTCAGGATATGGGGTCGGCTATTTAGGACTGAGATGAGGAGAAATTTCTTCACTCAGAGGGTGGTGAACCTGTGGAATTCTCTGCCACAGCAGGCTGTGGAGGCCAAGTCACTGAATATATTTAAGAAGGTAGATAGATAGATTTCTAGACACAAAAGGCATCAAGGGGTATGGGGAGAGTGCGGGAATATGGTATTGAGATAGAGGATCAGCCATGATCATATTGAATGGTGGAGCAGCCTCGAAGGGCCGAATGGCCTACTCCTGCTCCTATTTTTCTATGTTTCGATGCAACGTAATAATGACTAGATAATCTGGGTTTTTTTTAGTGATGTTGATATTGGCCAGGACACCGGGGATAATTCCCCTAATCTTCTTCGAAATAGTGCCCTGGGATCACTTACGTCCACCCGAGAGAGCAGCCGAGGCCTCGGTTTAACGTCTGATCTGAAAGACGGCACCTCCGACAGTGCCGCACTCCCTCAGCACTGCACTGGAGTGTCAGCCTGGATTTTTGGGCTCAAGTCTCTGGAGTGGGACTTGAACCCACAACCTCTGACTCAGAGGCGAGGGTGCATTTACTCGCCGCCCTTCACGACCCCAGGATGCCCATAACACTTCCGGGCCAATTCATTGATTTTGAATTGCTGTCGCTGTTGTAATGTAGGGAAAGGTGCCAGCCAATTTATACTCAGGGACCCTCCGTTATTCCTTCCCCTGGCTTCCCTCAGAATCCAAGGATGGAAACCATCATGTCCCTGGGATTTGTTCCCCCTCCGTTTGAGGAACGTCTTCAGTCCCGTATCTTGTAGCTTTTAAAAGCTCTTTAGAATAATTTGTCCGTGACTACACTGTTGTGGAGTATTTTAAACCAACACTCGACACAAGGTTTTAGATCGATAGTCAAGTTGTCTTTATTGCAATGGTGGGGAGACAGTCTGCTCTGTCTTAGCCAGACCTTTCCAAATTGGTACAGCAAACACTACATTTTTATACATTACAATACACATGTCAAAATTCATTCCTGCCACCCGATTGGACCTTGGCCCGCATGCACCTTCACTGATTGGTTGCCTGTGCTGCGTTACATTAAAGCACCACCTTTATTATCGGCCGTTATCCCACAAGCTGCTGTTGCACCCATGACCTTTGTTTATGCCAGATGGGTCTCATCAACATTGTACTTCTGACTCATTGTCCTCCTTTCCTGCCTCTCTCGGCCTCTTTCATTGTTTTACTTCCCTGCCAGAACAGAACTTACATCCTCTTAGGTCTCTTATGGTTTCCACATCCGACTATGTTATCAACTTAGAAAAAGCTTACTACTGCAAAAGGCCCATTAGATTATTGTCTTTATTACACCATTCAGTGAAACTGCCAGCGATGTCAGTTTAACTCTTTCCCCACTGCAATCCCCCCTTTTGGTACTTGGCCCTTGCCCAAGTTAAACCACATGTATAAGCATCGCTGTGCCTCCTGCCCCATGCGGTGATCAGGCGCTGGTTCGGGAGGCCCTGCATACCCATCATGTTTAGAGCAATCTTGTGTTTTCCGACTCGCTTTAGCTCTTTGTTTGGTCCGTTTCTTTTTACAAGCGGTGCATGCTGCTATTTCCCCATCCTATAGCCATGACTAACTGTACTATCACTAATGTATGAGAAATGATGCGGATCCATGGGTGTATGTTGACATTCACTCCCCAATCCCACAGCTTCTCATACCACGAGACGTCCTGTAGCTCTACCTCGATGTCCCTTTTGTCGAAATCTCGACTCTCAGTGGGACTCTGAAACGATCAGCTCCAGTAGATGTTCTTTTTTAATAAATTTTTACTTGTCGCAAGGAGAGCGTCCCGCTCAGTCAAAGGCTAGCAGAGACTCTCCAGAATTACAGATTAACAACACATTTATACAGTAAAGTAAACAGGTTATGGTTTCTTCATGTGTCTTTCAAGTCAGACAAAGGGACAAAGAGTTCTTCAATCCTTAACTAAGTTTCTACATATTTCTAAAGTCTGGTGTAGCGAAAGACTATTGATAATACAATGGGTAGTTATTTATTCTAGACTATTTAATTAAGACGATCAGTATTGAATGGAATGTAGATACTTCATATAGTATGTTTCTTCTGTTACCTAGTGGTCAAGCCTCTGGCCAGGTGGCTTGCGTAAGGTTCCCTTTACTCATGTAAATGGTCTTTGTTTGCAACGCAGATAAGCAACAGTTTACAGTGTTTAGTCAAGGTTAATATGTTTAAGGAAGGAATAGAGGACATTTCTGCAGAGGCTTCTGGGAGGACCAGGACTCCATTTTGTTTGTCAAAAAGGGGCACATGTAACTATATTCAGCTTTAAAAGGTACATTTCCACACTTTCTAACTCCCCAAGACCCCTTTGCAGCACTATGTACTGTTTCACCATCTTACTTAAATCCTCTTTCATTTCTTGCAGATCCTCTTGCAGGCGGGGTATTGGGGCCCTGACTGGATCTTCATAATTAACCAACTCGTCCTTTAGACTATCTGGCACATTTAGTTTTATCTCCTCCCTTGAATGTACATACACCAATCTGGTGTGTCCAATTGTCACAGGGACCTTTGGCGTAAAGCAAAAGTTAGGCATTGTGATTGCACATACAAGGTTACTATATTGGTACTCGGTCTCTGTGGTGGCTGTACAATACTCCCCTTCGCCTCTATATCTCTAGCGGGTGTGATGGTGATCAACATGTGATAATTCCAACACACATCCCTCTGTCTTATTATAGCCGCACTCATCCTTACGGCCTTCTACCGGATGTGGGCATATCGTAAGCGTGCCTTTCCCGTGGCATCCGTTTAGGGAGACTCCTCTCATAGTACCATTCTTCCTGATGGCATAGGTATCAATTGGATAGTATTGGAGACATGTCTCACCCCTCACTATGCCTATGTTTGTTACCTGGTACTGTGGGTATGGAGTCGTGTCTAGTCCCACCACTGGTATCAGGAGTACCATGCCTATCATTGCTGTCACTTCTGCTTTACATTTTTGTATCACTGGATATACTCTGGTTATCCCTTTGAGGGTACAAGCACTCCGAGGGCCTGGATTATAGCTCAGGCCATAGAGCTGTGTGCTGTTAATCCAGTCTGGTACCTCGCCTCGCTGTATCTGTGCCAGATTATGTTTTAACTGTCCGGTGATCCATTGGCCATAGGCATGACACAAGCCTCTCCCTACCCCGTCTTTTGCCTGTTCCTCATCTCTATGGTTTAGTTTGGTGATAATGCTAGCATGGTCCTCTATAACCTTGATTCCCTCGAGTAATTTCCTTATCGTATGTCCTCCCAACTCTGATCCTTGTCGAACCAAACCAGTTTCCTTCTCTAAAATCTGTTGTATTACCCTTTGTAGTCGTTCCACATGGCTCTGGACTCCTTGTATATCTAGGGCATTAATGAATGATGTCCCCGTGTTTATTCCCGTGAGTATATCGGTTCCTAAGCTCCTCTTAATCCTTTGGTGGAATGCAGCATGTCCCCTGAAACTAGTGGCCCCTGTCAGATCATCATCAGCTTGGTTAATGACATTCTCCATCATATATGCTTACAATTCTCTAGTTTTAGTAAACCTTTCACAATATCCTGGCCATTGTAACATGGTTAAGTTCATTAGTACCGGTACAATTTTGTGTCTCCCGTTACCATACAATTGTTCTCCCTCGGTAAATAATACTAGTCCATTCATGGGTCCAGGTTTCAGATCTGGACATTGTAGCATCCTCGGTTCGCTTGTCTCTTCTTTCTGTGTATTGGGAGCCGTGGATGAGACTCCGAATGTGATTGTTCCATTAAAACATGGTGCTTCTTCATCATGTACTTGTCGTGTAATGTGGGATGTCCCTTTGCTTATTTCGTGTCCCAGCAGTAATCCCACCTTCATGGTGAAGTTTCCCTGTAAATTAAGCAGAAGCCTGGCCGTCACCAGAGGTTAGTTTATCTCCGGTGTTTATTCCATTGTTCCTGTGGGATTTAAGATCAGATGGGTTATTGCTTTATCGTTTTAATTGGGTCCAATGTTTCCATCTACCCTTTCCCCTCATATCTATACATGTGCACGTATCGCTGGTCATGATAACCTCAAATGTTCTGGTCCATCTAGGTGAGAATCACGATCTCTCTGGCAATATTTTAACAAATACCTGCTCGCCCACCTTGAGTAGGGGCTCCGAGGCCCCCTGCTTTTGTATATTTTTATCTCTGATGTCTTGTTGTTCTTTAACTTCTTGTTTGAGCTCCTTCAATTGATTATCCAATGTTTGTACGTATTTCCTAATTTTATCTTTTAAGGGTCCTAGTCCCTCGCTACCAGATGCTACTCCTTCCGGCAGACACATTGCTCGTCCAGTCATCAGTTCAGATGGTGTCAGTCCAGTCACCCTGTGATCCTTTTTCCATATTCCATCTCTACCTTTGGCTGCGCCTCTCTTTGTTCACTGCTCCTGCTCCTCCATTTCAGTCTCCTCTTGGATTCTTTTAATGTTCACTTCCTCTGCTGTTATTCTACCTGCTGCTCTTGCTGCCTGATCAGCTAGCATATTTCCTTTTTGTTGCTCGCTCACTATCTTGCGGTGTGCCTTTATTTTAATCACTGCTACCCCTTCTCCTTTTACCACTTCTACTAGGTCTCTCACTACCTCCTCATGCTGTATTGGTCCTCCTCCGGAGGTTACATATCCTCTCCTATTCCACGCTATCATATAAACATGCACTACCCCAAACACATACCCACTATCGGTGTATATATTGACTCGTTTTCCCTTTGCCAATTTCAATGCTTCTGTGAGAGCCACTGGTTCTGCTACTTGAGCTGAGGTTCCCCCTTCAAGCCCTCCCTTTGCGACTGTTTCTCCGTTCTCGGATACTCCTGCCCAACCGTGTGTGGCTCCCCATTTATATATCGGCGCGATCCGTCAACATAAAAGGTGTTTTGGGGATTTTCAAGGGGCGATTCTGATACTGTTCCTCTGACCTCTTCTTCGATTACTAACTGACACTCGTGTGCCTTACCCTCTGTTAGCATTCCCTCTGCGGGGTTGACTCTGTGTTCCTGTGGTAAACCACTGTTTGTATACTGTTTGTATTCCATTCTGTACATGCCTCGGCTGACTCCTCCCACAAGTCCTAGTATAAAGGTAGCTGCTTCCCAGCCCTTTGTATTTCTGGACCGGTCGACCACTCGAGGCAGACATCCATTCTTTTGTTAATAAAAGCCTTTAGTTACTCTTCTAACTCTCAGTCTTTTATGAGTAATTGATAGCGCATCAATTTTATTAACAAAATTTTTATAATGGAGAAGATCCTCACACCAGCATGCCTGGACTTAGACCATCGGGAGGCGGACTCATCCACCAAGTTTACTCACTAGCTTAAGTGTTTCGAAAAATTCCTGACCGCCTCCGAAGCAATCAAATCGGAAGAGGACAAACTGGCTGTCCTGACCTCCAAAGTGAACCACCGAGTGTACTCGGTCATCCAAGACGCGACCTCGTACGCGGACGCTATCAAGCTCCTCAAGGACCAGTACACGCGCCCAGTGAACGAAGTGTACGCCAGGCACCTTCTGGGGAGTCGTAAACAACAACCTGGGGAATCGACCGTGGAATACCTTCAGGCACTGTCTGTGCTTGGCCGGGCCTATGGGTGTAAGGATGTAAAGGCCGCCGTGTACACAGAGGAACTTATCCGGGACGCTTTTGTAGCGGGCCACAGATCCAATTACACCCGACAGCGACTGTTGGAGCAGAGTAACCTCGACCTCAACAAGGCCTCTGAACTCGCATTATCATTGGATGCAGCCTACCAGGGCATGGATGCCTACTCCTCTGCACCGTGGACGCCGCGGGGAATGGCAGCCTGGGACACGGTAGGACCGCCTCATAGCGCCGGGCCACCCCAGCCACACCCCAGCTACGGCCCAACTACCACAGCAGTGTCCCAAGGCCAGACAGCAGTGCCCCAAGGCCAGAAATGCTACTTCTGTGGCCAGGCAAAACACCCCAGAGCGCGCTGCCCGGCGAAAAACGCGATCTGCTCGGGCTGCGGGAAGAAGGGACACTACGCTAGCGTCTGCAGGGCCAAAGCCACCCCGAAGCCCAGCAGCGCCGCGCGTGGGCCATGCGGGCCGCCATCTTGGGCCTCCCCGGCCATGTGCGAATCACCGGTACAGCAGCCATTTTGGACGCCTCCAGCCACATGGGGATCATGGACGCCGCCATCTTGGACGACAGCCGGGATGCAGCAGGCCACCGACACCGCCTCATCTGATACCCGCAGCGACACACCGACCCCTACACTGGCATCCGTTACACTGGACCAAGCGAGACCGCACCAACTGGCCAGTTCCACAATGGACATTAAGGTAAATGGTCACGATATAATCTGCCTTTTTGACTCTCGGAGCACGGAGAGTTTCATCCACCCCGACACGGTGCGGCGTTGCTCTCTCCCAGTCCTGCCTGCGCACCAGCGGATCTCTATGGCCTCCGAGTCCCAGTCGGCGGACATTGGCGGCTACTGCGTGGTGACACTCGTAGTAGATGGGACTGTGTACGATAATTTTAAACTTCTGGTCCTGCCTGACCTCTGCGCTGCCGTCCTGCTGGGGTTAGATTTTCAGTGCAACCTTAGAAGTGTTACGATGGCGTACGGTGGCCCCCTCCCCCCACTCGCAGTCCGCAGCCAGCAGCTTCCAAATTGCCCACCGCGCACCAGGTGCAACCTCTCCACACTCAGAGTCACCCCCCCCCCACTGTTTGCTAACCTCACCCCCGACTGTAAGCCCATCGCCACAAAGAGCAGGCGATACAGCGCCGGGGACAGGGTTTTCATTAAAACCGAAGTGGAACGGCTCCTGAAGGAAGGGATTATTGAGTGCAGCACCAGCCCCTGGCGAGCCCAGGTTGTGGTCGTTAAGACCGGCGAGAAACAGTGCCTGGTCATCGACTACAGCCAGACAATAAATCGCTACACCCTACTGGACGCTTACCCACTCCCCCGCATAGCTGATATGGTCAACCAGATCGCGCAGTACCGCGTCTTCTCGACCATTGACCTGAAATCAGCGTACCACCAGCTACCTATCCGCCCTGAGGACCGCCAGTATACTGCCTTTGAGGCAAACGGCCGCCTCTATCACTTCCTTAGGGTTCCCTTTGGCGTCACCAACGGGGTCTCCGTCTTCCAAAGGGAGATGGACCGGATGGTAGACCAAAATGCGTTGCAGGCCACTTTCCCATACCTGGACAATGTGACCATCTGCGGCCGTGACTTGCAGGACCATGACGCAAACCTCGAAAAATTCCTCCGCACCGCACAACTCCTGAACCTGACATAAAGCAAGGAGAAGTGCATATTCCGCACAAACCGCCTCGCCATCCTTGGCTGTGTTGTGGAACAAGGAGTCATCGGCCCCGACCCCGACCGGATGCGTCCCCTTATGGAACTCCCACTGCCTCAAGGCCCTGAAGAGGTGCCTAGGGTTTTTCTCCTATTACGCCCAGTGGATCCCCTACTATGCGGACAAGGCCCATCCGCTGATCAAGTCCACCTCTTTTCCCTTGACGGCAGAGGCCAGCTTAGCCTTCCACCGTATCAAGGAGGACATTGCCAAAGCCACCATGCACGCAGTGGACGAATCCATCCCCTTCCAGGTGGAAAGCGACGCGTCCGACTGTGCCCTGGCCGCTACCCTCAATCAGGCGGGGAGACCCGTGGCCTTCTTTTCACGAACCCTCCAGGGCCCGGAGACCAGACACTCCGCTGTTGAGAAGGAGGCCCAGGCTATTGTGGAGGCTGTGCGTCATTGGAGGCACTACCTGGCCGGAAAGCGATTTACCCTGCTCACTGACCAGCGTTCAGTCGCTTTCATGTTTAACAACAAGCAGAGGGGCAAAATCAAAAATGACAAGATCTTGAGGTGGAGAATCGAACTTTCCACCTACAATTACGAGATCTTGTACCGGCCCGGGAAGCTCAACGAACCCCCGGATGCTCTATCGCGTGGCACCTGCGCCAGCGCGCAGATCGATAGACTGCGGGCCCTCCACAATGACCTCTGCCACCCGGGGGTCACCAGGTTCTTCCACTTCATCAAGGCCCGCAACCTGCCTTACTCCATTGAGGAGGTCAGGACCATGACCAGGAACTGCCAAGTCTGCGCTGAGTGCAAACCGCACTTTTATAGACCAGACAGGGCTCACCTGATAAAAGCCACTCGCCCCTTCGAGCGCCTGAGCGTCGATTTTAAAGGGCCTCTCCCCTCCTCCGACCGCAACGTGTACTTCCTCAATATTATTGATGAGTACTCCCGTTTCCCGTTCGCCATCCCCTGCCCGGACATGACCAGTGCCACGGTCATTAAATGCCTAAATGACCTCTTCACCCTGTTCGGTTTCCCCAGCTATATCCATAGCGACCGGGGCTCATCGTTTATGAGCGACGAACTCCGTCAGTACCTGCTAGCTAGGGGCATTGCCACAAGCAGGACCACCAGTTGCAACCCCCGGGGGAACGGACAGGTGGAAAGAGAAAATGTGACAGTTTGGAAGGCCGCCCTGCTAGCCCTAAAGTCTAGGGGCCTCCCAACCTCCCGCTGGCAGGATGTGCTACCCGATGCGCTTCACTCTATTCGGTCGCTGCTCTGCACTGCCACTAACGCCACCCCTCATAAGAAAATGTTTGTCTTCCCAAGAAAGTCCACATCGGGGACATCGCTACCGCCATGGCTGACGTCCCCAGGGCTGGTCCTACTGAGAAGACACGTGAGGACCCATAAAACGGACCCCCTGGTCGAGAGGGTCGACCTCCTCCACGCCAACCCCCAGTATGCTTACATTGCGTACCCGGACGGGCGGGAGGACACAGTCTCCATAAGAGACCTTGCACCCTCGGGGGCCGCAGTAACCCACTACCCACTACCCACTACCACCCCCCCCCCCACGATCCGATATCCAGCCCCAGCAGACGGCAGGCCTGGGTCCCGCGACCCGCTCGACATCTACGAGGACGACACGCCAGCACCACAGCCTACGCGGGACTTGACGCCGGAAGCTTCACTACCCCTGCCGTCGCCACGCCGATCACAGCGGCAGACAAGACCTCCGGAGCGACTCCAATACACTAACTTTTGATACACTTCACCCCGCCGGACTCAATTTTAAACAAGGGGTGAATGTCGCATCAGTTCCCTTATGATCTGGACTAATCTGTCCTTGGGTATCAATACTGCTTCCCAAGCTGCCCTCCTTCTGTCTGATACAGCCTTCATTTTGCCTGTGTTTAGCAGGTCCACACTGTGTTGTGTGTGTAATATCAGCTGTCCTGACATAGTGACAGACTCGCATATCCGCACCGCCCATACGGCGCAGTCGAGGGCCGCCACACATCTCGCCATTCCTTTAGCCACGGGGGTTTGTTGGGTGGAGTAATAGGCAATTGGCCTCATATCTCCCCGTACTCTTGGGTGACTACAGCATTATAGAAGTTCCCGTCTATACTATAATATATATGGAACGGTTTGACTATATTTGGCAATCCTAGTGCAGGTGCGGACGTCAGGGCTGCTTTTAATTTTACATAAGCCTTGTCATGCTCCGATTCCCATTCTATCTTATCAGTGGCGGGTCTCCCCCTTTAACTAACCGTTAAATCGGCTCTGCTTTCCCTGCAAAGTCTGATATAAAATTCCTGCAGTAGTAAACAGTCCCAACACTTTCCTCACTCCCCGGACAGTCACTGGCCTTGGCATGTCTTTTATGGCTGCCTTTTGTTCCTGCGGGAGTGCCTTATACTCCTGGCTAATTTCGTGCCCTAGATACTTTACTTTGGACAGTCCAACCTTTGCCTTTTTTTTGGGGGTTCAGTTTAAAGCCAGCTTTCTTAAGTGTCTGGAGGGTGGCTAGTAATGCTCCCATGTATCCTTTGGCATCCTCTGATGCAATCATTATGTCATCGACATATTGGAGTAGGGCGCTCTGGTACTTTGATAGGTCTAACCGGTCTAAGGCTTGATTCAGTACACGGTGGAATATATTTGGACTGTTGTGGAACCCCTGCGGGATCCTGGTCCATGTATACTGTCTATCCCCACACAGGTTCGAATCTCGTTTATGACGCCAATTGTTGTGGAGTATTTTAAACCAACACTCGACACACGGTTTTAGATCGATAGTCAAGTTGTCTTTATTGCCCCGGTGGGGAGACAGTCTGCTCTGTCTTAGCCAGACCTTTCCAAATTGCCACAGCAAACACTACATTTTTATACATTACAATACACATGGCCATCTCATGCACAATTCATTCCTGCCACCCGATTGGACCGTGGCCCGCATGCATCTTCACTGATTGGTTGCCTATGCCACGTTACATTAAAGTACCGCCTTATTATCGGAAAAGTATATGTCAAGCTGTTGTTGCACTTCTGACCTCTGTTGGTTCCATGTCTGGCTATGTTATCTCCACTGCCAATTCAACAACTTAGAAAAAGCTTATTACTGCAAAGTATGGTCTTTATTACACCATTCAGTGAAACTGCCAGCGATGTCCATTTAACTCTTTCCCCACTGCAACACTCCTCCTCCTTGATTGCAATGTCTACATCGTCCCTCTCTTTTGTGAAAACAGACGCAAAGTATTCATTAAGAACCATATTCATGTCTTCCGCTTCCACACACAGGTTACCTTTATAGTCCCTAATAGGCTCCACTTGTTTTCCTTACCAATATTTTTTCATGCCCCCTCTTTGCTTTTCTTCTTTCAAACAGTGCCATGGGATCTTTGATGTCCACCTGAGAGAGCAGACGGGGCCTCGGTTTAACGTCTACTCCAAAAATCGGCACCTCCAACAGTGCCGCACTCCCTCAGCACTGCACTGGAGTGTCAGCCTAGATTTTTGTCCTCAAGTCTCTGGAGTGGGACTTGAACCCACAACTTTCTGACTCAGAGGCAAGAGTGCTACCAACTGAGCCACTGGCTGACACTAAAGAACAAGCAGTTCTGACGGGTCAGAGCGATCATAATATGATAGAATTCTTCATTAAGATGGAGAATGAAGTAGTTGACTCAGAGACTAGGGTCCTGAATTTAAATAAAGGAAACTACGATGGTATGAGGCGCGAGTTGGGTAGGATTGATTGGGGAAAGGCACTCAAAGGGTTGACGGTGGATAGGCAATGGCAAACATTCAAAGATTGCATGGATGAACTATAGAATTTGTTCATCCCTGTTTGGCATAAAAATAAAACAAATAAGGTGACTCAACTGTGGCTAACAAGGGAAATTATGGATAACCCTGACAACATTCCGGCAATAGTACTGAAGACTTGTGCTCCAGAACTAGCTGCGCCCCTGGCCAAGCTGTTCCAGTACAGCTACAACACTGGCATCTACCCGGCAATGTGGAAAATTGCCCAAGTATGTCCTGTCTACAAAAAGCAGGACAAATCCGTCCCGGCCAATTACCGTCCCCTCAGTCTACTCTCAATCATCAGCAAAGTGATGGAAGGTGTTGTCGACAGTGCTATCAAGCAGCACTTACTCAGCAATAACCTGCTAACTGACGCCCAGTTTGGGTTCCGCCAGGGCCACTCCGCTCCTGACTTCATTACAGCCTTGATCCAAACATGGACAAAAGAGCTGAACTCAAGAGGTGAGGTGAGAGTGACTGCCCTTGACATCAAGGCAGCATTTGATCGAGTGTGGCATCAAGGAGCCCTAGCAAAACTGAAGTCAATGGGAATCAAGGGAAAAACTCTCCATTGGTTGGAATCATACCTAGCACAAAGGAAATTGGCTGTGGTTGTTGGAGGTCATTCATCTCAATCACATGACATCACTGCAGGAGTTCCTCAGGGCAGTGTCCTAGGCCCAACCATCTTCAGCTGTTTCATCAATGACCTTTCCTCCATCATAAGGTCAGAAGTGGGGATTTTCGCTGATGATTGCACACTGTTCAGCACCATTCGAGACTCATCAGATACTGACGCAGTCCGTGTCCATATGCAGCAAGACCTGGACAACATTCAGACTTGGGCTGACAAGTGGCAAGTAACATTCGCACCACACACGTGCCAGGCAATGACCATCTCCAACAAGCGAGACTCTAACCATCTCCCCTTGACATTCAATGGCATTACCATCGCTGAATCCCCCACTATCAACATCCTGGGGGTTACCATTGATCAGAAACTGAACTGGACCAGCCATATAAATACTGTGGCTACAAGAGCAGGCCAGAGGCTGGGAATTCTGCGGCGAGTGTCTCACCTCCTGACTCCCCAAAGCCTTTCCACCATCTACGAGGCACAAGTCAGGAGTGTGATGGAATACTCTCCACTTGCCTGGATGAGTGCAGCTCCAACAACACTCAAGAAGCTCGACACCATTCAGGATAAAGCAGCCCGCTTGATTGGCACTCCATCCACCACCTTCAACATTCACTCCCTCCACCACCGGCGCACTTTGGCTGCAGTGTGTACCATCTACAAGATGCACTGCAGCAACTCGCCAAAGCTCCTTCAACAGCACCTTCCAAACCCGCGACCTCTACCACTTAGAAGGACAAGGGCAGCAGACGCATGGGAACATCACCGCATACAAGTTCCCCTCCAAGCCACACACCATCCTGACTTGGACCTGTATCACCGTTCCTTCACTGTCGCTGGGCCAAAATCCTGGAACTCCCTTCCTAACCGCATTGTAGGTGTACCTACACCGTATGGACTGCAGCAGTTCAAGAAGGCGGCTCACCACCATCTTCTCAAGGGCAATTAGATATGGGCACTAAATGCAGGCCTAGCCAGCGACGCCCACATCCCATCAATGAATTTAAAAAAAGCATAAGATCCAAGGAGAGGACATATAAATTGGCCAGAAAAAGCAGTAAACCTGAGGATTGGGAGCAGTTTAGGATTCAGCAAAGGAGGACAAAGGGATTAATTAAGAGGGGGAAAATAGAGTATGAGAGTAAGCTTGCAGGGAACATAAAACCTGACTGTAAAAGCTTTTATAGATATGTGAAGAGAAAAAGATTGGTGAAGTCAAGCATAGGTCCCTTGCAGTCAGAATCAGGAGAATTTATAATGGGGAACAAAGAAATGGCTGACCAATTAAATACATATTTTGGTTCTGTCTTCACAAAGGAGGACACAAATAACTTCCCAGAGAGGCCGGGGAACATAGGGTCTAATGAGAGGGAGGAACTGAATGAAATCAGTATTTGTAGGGAAATGGTGTTAGGAAAATTGACGGGATTGAAGGCCGATAAATCCCCAGGGCCTGATAATCTACATACAGGGTACTTAAGGAAGTGGCCCTAGAAATAGTAGATGCATTGCTGGTCATCTTCCAAAATTCAGTAGACTCTGGAACAGTACCCATGGATTGGAGGGCAGCTAATGTTACCCCACTATTCAAAAAAGGGTGGTAGAGAGAAAACGGGGAATTATAGACCGGTAAGCCTGACATCGGTAGTGGGGAAAATGCTAGAGTCCATTACAAAAGATGTAATAGCAAAGCACTTGGTAAACAGTGACAGGATCGGACAAAGTCAACATGGATTTACAAAAGGTAAAACGTGCTTGACTAATCTACTACAATTTTTTGAGGATGTAACTGGTAAAATAGATAAGGGAAAACCAGTGGATGTGGTGTATTTGGATTTTCAGAAGGCTTTCGATAAGGTCCCGCATAAGAGATCAGTGTGTAAAGTTAAGGCACATGGGATTGGGTGCAAGGTATTGTCTTGGATAGAGAACTGGTTGGCAGACAGAAAGCAAAGAGTTGGAATAAACGGGTCTTTTTCCGAGTGGCAGGCAGTGACTCGTGGGGTACCGCAGGGATCGGTCCTAGGACCCCAGCTATTCACAATATATATTAATGATCTAGATGAGGGAACTAAATGTAATATCTGCAGGTTTGCGGATGACACAAAGCTGGGTGGGCGTGTGTGCTGTGAGGAGGATGCTGAGAAAGTCCAGCATGATTTGGACAGGTTGGGTGATTGGACAGAAGCATGGTAGATGCAATATAATGTGGATAAATGCAAGGTTATCCACTTTGGTGTCAAAAACAGGAAGGCAGATTATTATCTGAATGGCAATAGATTGGGAGAAGGGGAAGTGCAACGAGACCTGGGTGTCCTTGTGCACCAGTTGCTGAAGGTAAGCATGCAGGTGCAGCAGGTGGTTAAGGCAAATGGTATGTTGGCCTTCGTAGCGAGAGTGTTCGAGTATAGGAACAAGGATGTCTTGCTGCAGTTGTACAGGGCCTTGGTGAGACCACATCTTGAGCATTGTGTGCAGTTTTGGTCGCCTTAGCTGAGGAAGGATGTTCTTGCCATGGAGGGAGTGCAGCGAAGATTCACCAACCTGATACTTGGGATGGCAGGAATGACGTATGAGGAGAGATTGGGTCGATTGGACTTATACTTGCTGGAGTTTAGAAGATTGAGAGGGGATCTCATTGAAACTTATAAAATTCTAACAGGACGAGACAGACTAGATGCAGGAAGGATGTTCCCGATGGTGGGGGAGTCCAGAACCAGGGGTCACAGTCTGAGGATAAGGGGTAAGCCATTTAGGACAGAGATGAGGAGGAATTTCTTCTCCCAGAGAGTGGTGAACCTGTGGAATTCTCTACCACAGAAGGCAGTAGAGGCCAATTCATTAAATATATTCAAGAAGAAGTTAGATATATTTCTTAAGGCTAAAGGGATCAAGGGATATGGAGAGAAAGCAGGGATGATCAGCCATGATCACATTGAATGGCGGAGAAGGCTTGAGGGGCCGAATGGCCTACACCTGCTCCTATCTTCTATGTTTCTATGTTTATGACGAAGGGTGATCGACCTGAAACATTAACTCTGTTTCTGTCTCCACAGGTGCTGCCTGACCTGCTGAGTATTTCCAGCAGTTTCTGTTTTTATTAAAGAAATGAGGGAGTGTTTGCTGACAGGAAGAATGTTGGGTCGTCCTGCGCATGCGCACCTCCCTGGCGGCTGAGGCGAAACACCAACTCGCCCCCACCTGAGCCGCGCACACGTACCAGATGTTGTGGCTCCGCATGCGCGCCCGATGTTCCAACCGCGGAGTTTTGTGCGCTGAGCATGCGCGTTGCGGACCGATCGGGACGGGCGATTGTAGAGCAGAAGGGAGAGCGCGGGGGCCATGAGCACATGCGCGGGACTCAGCGTCAGCAGAGCGCTTTCTGGAGCGTCGGGGCTTGTGGGTATTACGGCCGCCATTACTGCTGATCCTTTCAACCAACCTGTGCAGCAGCTGGGGCCTGAAAATCAGCTTCACTGCCTCTAGGTTCGGAAAGGGGAAAATTAAACAACAGTTTGCCTCTGATCCTTTTCTGATCTCAATTTACAGGGTTATAGAAGTGGAGCAGTTACAGGCCGGAAGCTCAGACCAAACATCACGTCAAGATCCGACAGAGTCGCTGGATTCATCAGGACCTGAATATCATCGGCCTTTGCACATGGAAGGAGAGAGCAGGGATCGCAACGCAGACAAACCGCACACGTGTTCGGTGTGTGGACTCGGATTCAGCCGATCGCCTGACCTGGCGAGACATGTGCACCGTCAGACCAGGGAGAAACCGGGTAAAGGTGGGGACGGCGGGAAGGGATTCAGTTCCCTGTCTGCATTGGAAGTTCAACGGCGCAGTCACACCAGGGACAGTTCGTTCACCTGCTCCGTGTGTGGAAAGGGATTTGTTTGTTCAACCCACCTGCAAACACACCAGCGAGTTGACACTGATGTGAGACCATTTCAATGTTCTGACTGTGGGAAGAGCTTTAGAAGCTCCGGGGCGCTGAAGGGACACCAGCGAGTTCACACCGATGAGAGACCATTTCAATGTTCTGACTGTGGGAAGAGCTTTAAACGCTCCGGGGAGTTGAAGGGACACCAGCGAGTTCACACTGGGGAGAGACCGTTCACCTGCTCCGTGTGTGGGAAGGGATTTGCTCAGCCCTCCAACCTGCTGGCACATCAGCGAGCTCACACTGATGAGAGACCATTTCAATGTTCTGAGTGTGGGAAGAGCTTTAAAAGCTCCGAGGAACTGAAGGGACACCAGCGAGTTCACATTGATGAGAGACCATTTCAGTGTCCTAACTGTGAGAAGAGCTTTAAAAGCTCCGAGGAACTGAAGGGACACCAGCGAGTTCACACTGATGAGAGACCATTTCAGTGTCCTAACTGTGGGAAGTGCTTTAAAAGCCCCGGGGAACTGAAGCGACACCAGCGAGTTCACACTGATGAGAGACCATTTCAGTGTCCTAACTGTGAGAAGAGCTTTAAAAGCTCCGAGGAACTGAAGGGACACCAGCGAGTTCACACTGATGAGAGACCATTTCAGTGTCCTAACTGTGAAAAGAGCTTTAAAAGCCCCCAGGATCTGAAGGGACACCAGAGAGTTCACACTGATGAGAGACCATTTCAGTGTCCTAACTGTGAGAAGAGCTTTAAAAGCCCCGGGGAACTGAAGGGACACCAGCGAGCTCACACTGATGAGAGACCATTTCAGTGTCCTAACTGTGGGAAGAGCTTTAAAAGCCACCAGGATCTGAAGAGACACCAAAACTTACACACTGGGGAAGAGAACGTTCACTTGCTCCCTGTGTGGGAAGGGATTCGCTCAGCCCTCCAACCTGCTGGTACATCAGCGAGTTCACACTGATGAGAGACCATTTCAATGTTCTGAGTGTGGGAAGAGCTTTAAAAGCTCCGAGGATCTGAAGGGACACCAGCGAGTTCACACTGATGAGGGACCATTTCAGTGTCCTAACTGTGAGAAGAGCTTTAAAAGCCCCCAGGATCTGAAGGGACACCAGCGAGCTCACACTGATGAGAGACCCTTTGAATGTTCTGACTGGGAAGAGCTTTAAAAGCTCGAAGAGCCTTAAGGGACACCAGCGTCTTCACACTGATCATCGAATCTAACAGCGCAGAAGGAGGTGCTTCGGCCCATCATGTCTGTGCCGGCTCTTTGAAAGAGCTGTCCAATTTAGTCCCAAACCCCAGCTTTATCCCCAGAACTCTGCAAACGAGTCCTCTTCAAGGACTCGTCCAATTACCGTTTGAAAGTTCCTGTGGAACTTGATTCCAGCATCCTTTCAGATGGTGCATTCCAGATCTGAACAACCCTCTGGATGAAAACAATTTTCCTCATTTCCCCTCTAGTTCTTTTAGCAACTATTTTAAATCTGTGATCTTTGGTTACCGACCCACTTGCCAGTGTGAACAGTTTCTCCCTACTTGCTCGATCAAAACCACTCTGTTGTGGCGAAATTAAATAATTAAGTCTGCACACTAGTCTGTAAATGGTAAAGAGCCAAGCAGTTTATTTAAAACACAAAACTATTCAACAGTACAATACAAACAGTCCGCGGAGGTAACTAAAGGCTGATCAGGGAGTACAGCTAGAGCTCCTTTAGCTCATTCCTCGCTGTCTCCTCGATTGACTTCAATTTCTATTATTTAAGTGTACAAAAGCCGTGGATATCTCGTGCACATTGTTCTAATTGGCTTAAAGCCCACATGCACAATTCGTTACATTGTTTTAATTGGCTTGAAGCACGCATGCACAATTGCTGATTGTCACATGATGTTTACGATCTTATCTGTTGTTCCCCAAGTGGTTTTACTTCCCTAGTTCGTGGCTGGTGCTTCTGTCTCCGCTGTCATCCTGTGTGCAAGCTGCACTGTTAACCCCTGAAGTCCTGAAGGGCACCTATGTTACCCTTCACTAAAAATCCACTTCGAACCCCCCTTTGGTCCTTGGCTGCCCCAGCCCATGAGACCACACGAAACTAAGTTATGCCAATTTGTCCCACCCCCTGTTTGGTGATCAGCCGATGGGTTAGGGAGGAATCGGTGCGTGATGTCAGCGGTTAAATTCCACCACTCATCAGATGCTTCCTTTCCTCAAGTACCTTTACTATCTGCTGGGCGTGGCGTCTTCTGCAGGATGAGCAAAACATGAAAGCATAACCAAGAACTAAGACTAATTGTGATGCCACCAATATGTGTGATATGATACGTATCCACGGGTGGATATTAACATTTAGTCCCCAATTCCACGCCTTCATATACCACGGAATGTAGCGAAGGTCTGTCTCAATGTCCTTGCCCAGCTGGCGCAGCTCCTTCTTGAGAACGTGGTATCTCTTATTCTTGGGCAGCTGTGGTATTGGTGCAGCCAATTCACTCTCCTACTGGTACAAATCGTATTTCAAATCATCTGTTACAGTCAGGATAGTGGTTTGCCGCACATATATGTATGTTATTCGCGCTTGTCCGATCGTGACCGGCAGCCTCGGGGTCAAACAGAAATTAGGATTAGTAATGTTACATTCCAGACCATCATAGCCATATGTTCACTGATTTGTGACTACGCAGTATTCCCCCTTTCCGCGGTAGGCTGAGTGTGTGCGTTTGCACTCTGATGGGCTTATTTCAAGGGCACAACCGATTGGTTGAATCCGCACCCATCCTCACTTCCCCAGCCTACTGGATGTGGACATATAGTTAGGCTTCCTACCCTGCGGCACCCTGTTTATGAGACCCCTCTCATGGTTCCGTTCCGTTTGATCCCATAGGGTAGTACCGCATGTAGTCCTCGCCCCGGATGAGTCCCAAGTTCTCTACCTCAACCTGGAGATATGGTCCCGATTCTCCCCTTGCCATCATCGGAATCATTAGGACCATTCTCACCAGGGCCGAATGTGAGTCTGTGCACGCACCTGTCACGGGAAAGACCCGAGTCATTCCCTTCAAGGTGCACGCATCTAGCGACCCTGGGTGTTGTGCTAGGTGGAACAGGTGGGTACTGTTTATCCAATCTGGGACTTTGCCTCAGTGTATTTGGTCGAGGTTCAACCATCCATCCCCCGTAAGCATGGCAGAGATCCCTTTGGACCTCCGTTCTTTCAGAATCAAATTCTCGATCGATTAGGCGATTAATGGTGGCAGCATAGCCCTCCAGGACTATAATCCCTTTGGCTAAGCTCCCCGCTGCCCCATCACCTTCCCACACAGCTCCTTTGCGTCTGCCTGCCCCTGCAGCAGCTTTCTGACTGTGTCTCTAAGAATGTCCGCCCGTACAGATTATCCATTTCCCCATGTCTGTCTTCTCCTCCTGACCCCGTTGGTCGTGTATCGGGGAGAGGATGTCATCCCGGTATTCAGATGTTTGGACTCGGTAGTGTCCTTCCACGGCCATGCTGGGTTTGAACTTTACTCGTCCCCTGTTGAGATACGTCGCTTCTGGGTTTTTTTTCATGGGGGTTGCTCTGCAAAGTATTAGGATCACAAGTCTTCTGCATAGTTCCTTCATTCTGTTAATTCGATATAGACCCCCGAATGGGGTGTGTTAGATTCGTTTCAGTTGGGACCAGTGTTTCCATCGTCCCACACCATTCATATCCACACATGCACACATATCACCACTGATCAATAGCTGTTTCATGGTCGGGGCCCCAGTCCACCAGCTCCTGGGATGGTTTCCCCCCTTTGATCAGATCTTGTATAGGCTGGGCCATTTCTGCATATTCTGGGATAAAGTTCTGGCAATAATTAAATAGCCCTAGTACCTGCTTGACCCCCTCCCCTCTCTGGCACGGTCCCTTCCTGCCTACTTTCCTCTTGGTCCTAGTGCCCCTCCCATCTGTCTTCGGGCATTTGTCTCTTCCCTTGTGTTATTATGTATCCTAGGTAGATTACTTCGTCCTTCCCTACCTGTACCTTTCTAGGGTTTACCATTAGTCCTGCATTCTGTAGGGCTCCCAGTACCGTATTCAATTAAATATTGTAGAGGGACCTGTCACTATTGGATGTTCTTGCGGAGCAGAGTTATCTTATTCAATTCGGACTACACTAATTTACACCAACCAGAATTTCACCGTGGCCACAATGAAAGTCTGGTTTTAGTGGATTAATTAACCTCATAACTCCAATTTAATCCAGATCAATTTCTTTTAAACTAACTTGGAAAACAAAGCAAGAAGCCACATTAACAAAGAAATAATTTTCTTCCAAGCACATTGGCAACTGTAACTTCAAGGCTGAAGCTTATCTTTTGTAAAACAGTGAACAGATAAAACAAAACAAAATAGCACATTCTTGCAGAAAACAGTAAATTACGTCGTATTTCTTATTGTCCTTTCTTCAGATATCTTTCCAAAATACTGTAAAAACATTGAATATAACTGGAGATAAATTAGTTTTTCACATTTAAACAAATCAAATCAAACTGCTTTGGAAGATTTCACCATAGCAACCGCGACTCCAAGGTTAAATCTTAGACTGAAACTTAATCTTTTGTTAAACAAACTTTAAGAACATAACATAAGAAATAGGAGCAGGAGTAGGCCACTCGAGCCTGCTCCGCCATTCAATAAGATCATGGCTGATCTGATCCTAACCTCAAATCTACTTCCACTCTCCAGCCCACCCAAACCCATGTGATCTCCCGGGAGAGGCGAAAAACCACATAAAGAACCCAATGGCCAATTTGGGAGAAAAAAATCTGGGAAATTCCTCTCCGACCCATCTAGGTGATCGAAACTCGTCCAGGAGATCACTCTGTCCCTGTATTTCCTGCAGTACTTACCTTCTGTAAAAGGTGATCTCCACCCCAGCCAGGAACAGGCCCAATTTACTCTTGAAGGACTCCTAGCTGGCAGCCTGTTCCCGAGGTCTCCACTAATCCCTGTGAATAGAACCATCTCCTGAAATCGAACACAGAATTAGAACACAAGTAGTAGGAGCAGGACCAGGCTACACGGCCCCTGGGCATGCTCCACTACCCACAGGGCCATGACCGTTCCGAACCTAGACTCATGTCCGATTTCCTGCCCACTCCCCGTAACCCTTAATTCCCTTTACTTCTAGGAAACTGTCTATTTCTGTTTTAAATTTATTTAATGATGTAGCTTCCACAGCTCTCTGGGGCAGCAAATTCCACAAACCTACCACCCTCTGAGTGAAGAAGTTTCTCCTCATCTCAGTTTTGAAAGAGCAGCCCCTTATTCTAAGATTATGCCCCCTAGTTCTAGTTTCACCCATCATTGGGAACATCCTCACCGCATCCACCCGATCAAGCCCCTTCGCAATCTTATATGTTTCAATAAGATCGCCTCTCATTCTTCTGAACTCCAATGAGTAGAGTCCCAATCTACTCAACCTCTCCTCATATGTCCCCCCCCTCATCCCCGGGATTAACCGAGTGAACCTTCTTTGTACTGACTCGAGAGCAAGTATGTCTTTTCTTAAGTATGGACACCAAAACTGTATGCAGTATTTCTGTTGGTCTTCAGTTTTTACACACTAGCTTAACTTAAATTAGTTCAAAGTTTTTTTTATCAATTCTGGGGGCACAATCTTATTCGCACATTCTTAAAACTTCCAAAATCCAAGACGACAAAAGGGTTAAATGCTTTTTTAACACAGAGAAGTGAGTGGAGCTAAAACAAACATGACAGAATCTTTCTTTTAAAGACAGACTTTCAGACAAAAGAAATACTGTAATTCTTAAACATTCATAGTCAGGGAAAGTTTCACACTTTAACACACATTCTCATACAAACTGAAATTCCAGCATATTTTTAAGGTTCCTTTCACTCAGCAAATCTTGTGTTTTATTTGTCTGGGCACAGATGATAACTTCCATGTTGGTAAAGCTTTAAGTTTCTCTTTTTTTCTTTTTAAATCGGTGACTCAGCAGCTTTTCCTGACTTTCCAAATCCCTTTTTTCCCCTCCTTTGCTGAGTTTTCAGATTGGTTCGCCTGCAAATTCGATCTTTTTCCTTCTTTATCTCTCCCTTCTGTTTCAATTCCTTACATTGTTTCTGGTAACAAGCTAAGATTACCATTCCCCCTTTTCCCTCTTTATCTTTGGTTTGTCCCCTCCACCAAGCCCTGTGGATCGATTAACGCTCCCAATTGTTCGAGAATGTCGATTCCTAATATTGTACCCTCCTTATTGGGACAAACATAAAATTGTGCAGGGGTTAGAATCCCTGCCACCTCCAATAATATTACTTCACTTAAATGCATTCTTGTGGCAGATCCCCCAACCCCGGTGATCAAAACTGCCCATTGATTTGCTGCCTGTGCTCCTTGTGTCACCGTCAAAGGTGCAACGACGAGGCCTTCTCCCTCCTCACTATCAGCATCATCTTCCTCTGTTTTATTATACGGAGGAGGTGGTGGAGCGGTAGGTGTACATGATCGGGGACCAAAGAGTCCCCTTTCACTCTGACTCGCCTGAATTTCTCTCAGTTGTTTTTTATTTCTGCTCTGGCTGCTTTTAATTTCTCTATTTTTGGTTTGTATAAGGGGGGTACATTGTAAAAGCTGTCGTACTATTATTACACCAGCCTTTTGGGTACGTTTAGTTTTCTCTTTTTGCCACCAAGACTTTTGAATGACGGGGTCCTGACTTGGATCCCATCTGTCTCTTAACATTTTGTCGATTCAGCCCTTCCGGTCCTCTGCATAGAATCTAGTAAGGGTTCCTTCCACACCCCAGTCTAATTCTTTCCCCAACGCCATTTTGTGGTCTGACCTACCCCGGCTTTACATACAATTTCTACTTGAGTTTATGTCCATTCGGCCTCTCCACGCGACTTCAATCCTATCCCAAAATGTATTTACACAATAATATATGTAGTAAAATACTCGATGTCAACACTCGTGCATTTACCTTTCACTCTGACTGACTGGCTTTTATCACAATGACAATGTCTCTTCCAATACTTTGTCTAATGTTTACACATAATATATCAAGATTATACTCACTACACGTCCAAACGCGTCCGTCATTTTACCGCTTTATAGACTCGTCACAATTTGGATACTCATTCCGCAGACAGATGGGTGACCGCCTGGATCACGTAATTTTTCCGGGTGGTGTCTCAAATCTACTCACCCCCTTGTGTCCTCGTGGCCGTTGTCCATCTACATTCTGACATATCCTGCCGACTACGCCAAATGTTGTGGCGAAATTAAATAATTAAGTCCGCACACTAGTCTGTAAATGGTAAAGAGCCAAGCAGTTTATTTAAAACACAAAACTATTCAACAGTACAATACAAACAGTCCACGGAGGTAACTAAAGGCTGATCAGGGAGTACAGCTAGAGCTCCTTTAGCTGGTTCCTGGCTGTCTCCTCGATTGACTTCAATTTCTATTATTTAAGTGTACAAAAGCCGTGGATACCTCGTCCACAGCTCATGACATTTGTTCTAATTGGCTTAAAGCCCACATGCACAATTCGTTACATTGTTTTAATTGGCTTGAAGCCTGCATGCACAATTGCTGATTGTCACATGATCTTTATGATCTTATATGTTGTTCCCCACGTGGTTTTACTTCCCTAGTTTCTGGCAGGTGCTTCTGTCTCTGCTGTCATCCTGTGTGCAAGCTGCACTGTTAACCCCTTAAGTCCTGAAGGGCACCTATGTTACCCTTCACTAAAAATCAACTTCACCCTCATCATTTTGAACACCTCTATTAGGTCTCCTCTTAACCTTCTCTGCTCTAAGGGGAACAATCCCAGCTTCTCCAATTTCTCCACATAACTGAAGTCCCTCATCCCTGGTACCATCCTGGTCAACCTCCTCTGCACCCTCTCCAAGGCCTTGACATCCTTCCTGAAGTGTGGTGCCCAGAACTGTACACAAGACTCCAGCTGAGGCCAAAACCCTGCAGCTGTACAAAACCCTGGTTAGACCACACCTGGAGCATTGTGAGCAGTTCTGGGCACCACACCTTAGGAAGGATATATTGGCCTTGGAGGGAGTGCAGCGTAGGTTTACCAGAATGATACCCGGACTTCAAGGGTTAAGTTACGAAGAGGGATTACACAAATTAGGGTTGTATTCCCTGGAATTTAGAAGGTTTTAGATCTGATCGATGTTTTCAGGATATTAAGGGGAACAGATAGGGTAGATAGAGAGAAACTATTTCTGCTGGTTGGGGATTCTAGGACTGGGGGCATAGTCAAAAAATTAGAGCCAGACCTCTCAGGAGTGAAATTAGGAAACACTTCTACACACAAAGGGTGGTAGAAGTTTGGAACTCTCTTCCGCATATGGCAATTGATGTTGGATCAATTGTTAATTTTAAATCTGAGATTGATAGGTTTTTGTTAACCAAAGGTATTAAGGGATATGGGCCAAAGGCGGGTGTATGGAGTTAGGTCGCAGATCAGCCATGATCTCGTTGAATGGCGGAACAGGCTCGAGGGGCTGAATGGCCTCCTGTCCTATGTTCCTAACTAGTGATTTGTAAAGGTTTAGTGTAACTTCCTTGTTTTTGTATTCAATGGCACTATTTACAAAGCCAAGTACCCCATACGCTTTCTGAACCACCTCACCAACTTGCCGTGGCACTTTCAAAGACTTGTGAATATGGACCCCCAGGTCCCTCTGCCCTTGCACCCCCTCAAACTAGTCCCATTTAGATTATACGGCCTCTCCCTGTTGTTTCTCCCAAAGTGCATCACTTCACACTTATCCTCATTTAATTTCATCTGCCTTGTGTCTGCTCATTTCACAGTCTATCTCTGTCCTTCTGAAGTCTGCTACTACTACACTCACAAAACTTGGCAACATAGTAAATAGTATCATCCGTAAACTTTGAAATTGTTCACCTATACCCAAGTCCAGGTCAGTTATATATAACAAGAAAAGCAATGGTCCTAATTCCGACCCCTGGGGGAACCCACTGCATACTTCCCTCCAGTCAGAAAAACATCCCTCAGCACTGCTCACTGCCTCCTCTCCCTTAACCAATTATATACCCAAATTACCATCAGCCCTTTAATTCCCTGTGCTTCTATTTTCCAAGTAAGTCTCTTTTGTGGTACTTTATCAAATGCCTTTTAAAAGTCCATATATACAACATCTGCTGCACTACCTTCATCAACCCTCTGTTACTTCATCAGAGAACTCAATCAGGTTAGTCAGACACGATTTACCTTTAACAAATCCATACTGGCTGCCCCTTATTAACCCATGCTTCTCCAAGTGAGAATTAATTTTGTCCTTGACAATGGTCTCTAGTCATTCACCCACACTGACATTAGACTGATTGGCCTGTAGTTGCCAGGTTTATCCCTCTCCCCTTTTTTAAACAGGGGTGTAACATTTGCAGTCCTCTGTCACCACTCCCATATATCTGAGGGAGATTGAAAGATTGTGGTCGGAGCTACTACTAACTCCACCCTAGCTTCCCTCAGCAATCGAGGATGCATCCCATCTGGACCGGGTGACTATTAACTTTGAGTGATGACAATCTATTTAGCACCTCCTTTCTATTTTTATCCTATCCAATTTATCTACTCCCCCCTCCTCTACTGTGACATTAACTTCATCCTCTTTTGTGGAGACAGATGCTAAGTACTCATTCAGTACCTCAGTCATGCCCTCTGCCTCTGTATGATGAGCTCCTATTTGGTCCCTAATCGGCCCTACCATTCCTTTAACTATCCTTTTACTTTTCATATGTTTATAGAAGACTTTTGTGTTCCCTTTTATGTTACCCGCTAATCTTTTCTCATATTCTCTCTTTGCCCTTATATCCTGTTTCAATTTCCCCCACACTCTCTGTATTCTCCTGGTTTTTTACTGTATTCTGTAGCTGACATTTGTCGTAAACCTCCTTTTTCTGTTTTATTCTAACCTCGATATCCTTTGTCATCGGGAGCTCTAGCTTTGGATGCCCCATCTCCCCTCCTTATGGGAATATGCTTGGTTTGTACCCGAACTATCTCAGCCTTGAAGGCCTGCCATTGGTCATTCACTGTTTTCCTGGACAATCTTTGTTTCCAGTCCACCTGTGCTCGATCCCTTCTCAAATCACTGAAATTGGCTCTCTTCCAGCTGGGTATTTTCACCATTGATTCTTCTTTGTCCCTTTCCAAAACTACTTTAAACCTAATGATATTGTGATCACTGTTAACCAGATCCCTCCTGCCCCAGAACCGATGAGAGATCCTTTAAATGTTCTGACTGTGCAAAGAGGTTTCAGAGTTCATCCAACCTGCTGAGTCACCAGCGAGTTCATACAGATCCTCAAAGACAGGAAGATGTTTTAGAAAGGCTGGTGGCACTAAAAGTTCGCAGCCATCTCAGAGTAGTGACCCTTTAATTACAGTCTTGCAGAACAAGAAGAATCACTGTCCCAGTAACTGTCGCAGAACAGAATAAGCGACCCTGTACCATAAGGGTTTGACCCTCCCCCACTCCCTGCTTTTCCTCAAGTGTCTCATCCTTAACATTCTCATCCTTGTTTTCAAATCCCTCTGTGGCCTCGCCCCTCCCTATCTCTGTAATCTCTTCCAGCCCCTACAACCTTCCGAGATATTTGCGCTTCTCTATTTCCGGCCTCTTGAGCATCCCCGATTTTAATTGCTCCACCATTGGCGGCCGTGCCTTCAGTTGCCTGGGCCCTGAGCTCTGGAATTCCCTCCCTAAACCTCTCCATCTCTCTACCTCTCTCTCTCCTTCTTTAAGATGCTCCTTAAAACCTACTTCTTTGACCAAGCTTTTGGTCATCTGCACGAATATCGCTTTATGTGGCTCGGTGTCAAATTTTGTTTTCTAACGCTCCTGTGAAGAGCCTTGGGACGTTTCACTACATTAAAGGCGCTTTATAAATACAAGTGGTTGTTGTTGTTTCCTGAAACTAATAACAAATTCCCCAGAGGGAAAAAAACTTGTACTTTTACTCCCAAATTTAAAAAGTTTGTTCTACAGAAGTATGAGATTTACCTGCTTTTATTGATGAATTTAAAAAGTCTCTATTAAAACCTGAGCCAGTGTGTTGTGAGATAAAGAGCCTTGTGTCCAATGCGGGGAATAAAGGCTCACAGCCTCCCCTGGCCCCGGGCCCTGAACAAGGGACTGGAGAAACTCACTGCCCTGCGGCTCAGACAATCAGCCGGTGCTAGTCCCGCCCCTCGGGCTCCCGGATTGGTTGGAGGACCCACCGCCCGCTCGCTCCTCCAGCCCCGCCCCGCTTGCTCCCTATTGGTCAGAAGCTCCCGTTAATCAGGCCCTGGGCCCGGGTCACGTGTCCCTCACCGACTTTACAAAGAAAGCCCCACGCGGTCGCCGGGCGGAGCTGCAGGTCGGTGGGAGCGGGGTCGGTAGATTAATAAACTGCAGGTAGGCAGCGCCGCAGGGTTTATAAAGTTGGAGAATGGCCTGAGGCCCGAATGAGATCCCGCGGCCCGGTCTGTGTTCCGCCGGACGGCAGCGGTGAGGCTTTTTCTCGGTGAAAGGCCCGGGTTACGTGCCGCCATCTTGGTGGAGGAAAGACGGACCAGTTCCCCCTGCAGCACAGCGTATGCGCGGCCATCTTCTCTCCTCCTGAGGCGGTCCCTGGGCCCGAGGATGACGCGCTTCCACAAACAATGGGTTGTCAGGTGACTGCTGAGCGTGGCACCAGGAAACCCGGACAGGAGAAACCACAACTGGATCGACACAGCAGAGCCGCCAATCCAGAGCTGGCTTGTATCAGGGCGGGTGCTGGATGCGGAAGTCGGTCCCTGGCCGGTCCGTGCTGTATAACTCTATGGCCGCTTGTGTAGGTCTTTTTGTTGCTTCAGTTTGAGCTCGAGTGGAGATGGAGGAGAAGCTGCTGCGTTTAACCCCCAGTAATCCTGAGCCCAGGAGGACCCAACAATTTGACGTCATTTCCGGCGGTGCAGTGCCGCAGGGCGCTACCGGCTACCGCCGCCGCTAACCTCCCATTGAATATCGCGGGAGGCACAAAGCAACCCAATTTCACCCCCTTGTCCAAGTAGTGAGCGGCCTCCTTATTCTTCCCACCAAAACACACCACCTCACACTGACCTATAGTAAAATTCATTAACACACCACCTCACACTGATCTACAGTGAAATTCATTAACACACCACCTCACACTGATCTACAGTGAAATTCATTAACACACCACCTCACACTGACCTATAGTGAAATTCATTAACACACCACCTCATACTGATCTATAGTGAAATTCATTAACACACCACCTCACACTGACCTATAGTGAAATTCATTAACACACCACCTCATACTGATCTATAGTGAAATTCATTAACACACCACCTCACACTGATCTACAGTGAAATTCATTAACACACCACCTCACACTGATCTATAGTGAAATTCACTAACACACCACCTCACACTGATCTATAGTAAAATTCATTTGCCAATTACCCGCCTATTCTGAAATTTATTAATGTCTTCTTGCATTTTGTGTTCCTCAGTATTAACTCTACCTCCCAATTTGGTGTCATCGACAAACTTTAAAATTGTTCTTCTGATTCCCGAGTCCAAATCGTTTATGAACAACAGTGATTCCAGCACCGATCCCTGTGGAACACCACTTCCCACCTTTTGCTAGTCTGAGTAGCTGCTCCCAACTCCTACTCTCTGTTTCCTGTTTTGCAACCAGTTTGCTATCCATAAACAGTATGTAAGATCGACAAGATGACCAAGGTCAGGCCGTGTGGAGTGAAGGGCCAGGCAGCAGAATGGATGAGAAGATCGCAACAATCTTCCCTTAACTCCAACCCTCTGATTTCTGTTCTGTGGTTAACTATAGTTACCTGAAGGGGCTGCTCCTCAACTCTTGGTTACACTTTAGCCCCACGCTCCTAATCTTTGGCCGCCCGGTGCGGAGGGGGGGTGGGTAAGTCGGAGGATCTTCTCCTGGACTTGTTCTTGGGCCTGGCGAAAACAGCAATTTGTAGGCCCAGGATGGGTGGGGCCCATGGGGGGATCGCTCTGGCTGCCTGCCTCTCTCCCATGGTCTTGTCCCTGCCCAGGTGGCCCTGGAGAGGGAGCAGGTGGTGTCTTGACCGGTATGCTTGATGCCTTCCGTGACCGGTGGGCACCTCAGGTTAAAGAGGATTTGATTAAGAAGTTTGCAGATAACACTAAAATCGGCTGTGTGGTTGATACTGAAGAAGGAAGCTGTAGACTGCAGGAAGATATCAATAAATTGGTCAGGTGGGCAGAACAGTGGCAAATGGAATTCAATCCAGAGAAGTGTGAGGAAATGCATTTGGGGAGGGTTAACAAGGAAATGGAATACACATTAAATGGTAGGACACTGAGTAGTGTAGAGGAACAAAGGGACCTTGGAGTGCATGTCCACAGATCCCTGAAGGTAGCAGGCCAGGTAGATAAGGTGGTTAAGAAGGCATACGGAATGCTTGCCTTTATTAGCCGTGGTATAGAATACAAGAGCAGGGGGGTTATGCTTCAACTGTATAAAACACTAGTTAGGCCTCAGCTAGAGTACTGCGTGCAGTTCTGGTCACCACATTACAGGAAAGGTATGATTGCACTAGAGAGGGTACAGAGGTGATTTACAAGGATGTTGCCGGGAGTAGAGAATCTTAGCTATGAGGAAAGACTGGATAGGCTGGGTCTGTTTTCCTTGGAACAGAGGAGGCTGAGGGGAGACCTTATTGAGGTGTATAAAATTATGAGGGGCCTAGATAAAGTGGATAGAAAGGACCTATTTCCCTCGGCAGAGGGGTCAAAAACCAGGGGGCACAGATTTAAAGTAATTGGGGGAAGGTTTAGAGGGGAAATTTCTTCACCCAGAGGGTGGTGGGGGTCTGGAACTCACTGCCTGAAAGGGTGGTAGAGGCAGGAACCCTAACCACATTAAAAAAAGTACTTGGATGTGCACTTGGGATGCTTTACCCTGCAGGGCTCCGGACCAAGAGCTGGGAAGTGAGATTAGGCTGGATCGCTCTTTGTTGGCTGGCGCGGACACGATGGGCTGAAATGGCCTCCTTCCGTGCTGTAACTTTCTATGATTCTAAGAGGCGATAATCGATCCTCACAATCACATTATGATTGAATTATTATTTGTGAGTGTTGCTGTATTGTACACAGTTATTCATAGAATAGATTCATAGAGACTTACAGCACAGAAGGAGGCCATTCGGCCCATCGTGCCTGTGCCGGCTCTTTGAAAGAGTCGTCGTGTTTAGTCCCACATCCTCACTTTTTGTCCCTAACCCTGTCAGTTGCTCCAGTTCCCGTCCAACTCTGCTTTACAATTATTAACGGAATCAGCTTCCACCATCTTTTCAGGTCGAGTGTTCCAGATCCCCACAACTCTGAGTGGAAACATTTCTCCTCATCTCTCCTCTAGATCTTTTGCCAATATTTTTGAATCTTCTCTAGTTATTGACCCACTCACCAGAGGGAATGTTTCTTTCCCTATTTATTCTGTCAAAATCTCTCACCATCTTGAAAACCTCTATTAAATCACCTCTGAACCTTCTCTGTTCCAAGGAGGACAGTCCGAACTTTTCCAACCTCTCCTCATAACTGAAGTCCCTCATCCTGGTAAACCTCCTCTGGGCCCTTTCTAAGGCCTGTAGGATTCGCAAAATTGAATATTGTATCATAAGGGTCTAATGGCAGAAGAGGCCTTGTTTTTAAAGACTGTTTTAAAAGAAGCCCAGGAAAAAGGGGCATCCAAAATGGCCACCAGACCCCGTGACCGACTTATTGGGACACTTTAAAATGGTTCCTGCAGCCCCCAGACAGCCTTTGTGGATTCAGCCCACAGTACGTTCTGGAAGCCATTTCTGAGACAACAAAACCAGACACAAACACATACATATAGATTGGATTCAGGTCCAGTCAGATCGGCCTGTAGATAAAGGCCATCGAAACATTTACCCAGACAAAGGGAAACAGTTACACATTCATGAGGAGAGCATCAAAGACATGTTAAAGACATCAAGAAGACATTAAAAACAATACAGGTCATTCCAGACCAGAGATGGCCCTTTACCGGCTATCCCGAAAGTACTTTAAAATATAATAACTCCCCGTTGTGATACAAGCCCGCCAAAAGTTAAACAAAGACTAACCATGATCTGGGCGGGAGAGAAGTATATTTGGAGTCCCCGGGTAACCATCAGCAGCGATTTAAAGAGAAATCTCAGGAGGAATCTCAGTAGTGATCTAAAGTAGCCATCTGAAGGAGCGATCAGGATGAAACTTCGATCCAGAGACCAAGAAGGGGGTTCGAGTCTGCGTCCCACCCCGGGGTAACCATCTTGCAGACCATCGACAAACTCCGGGCCATTGACGAGACAAAAGGGCAGCAGCCCTACAGAAGAAACCTAGCTGAAAATGGTAACTAGCTAGACTGCATGAAGAGACCTATTTGAAAATGGTCAAACAGTTGGCCTTCCCCCACATCGATGTCCAGGCCTGCTGAGGTCCAGCCTGTCCGTGACCTTCACCTCGAGGGAGAGAAGGTGTGTCGCAGCTCGCAGCCCGCAGCACTGACCACGAGGAAACAGGACGCCTGAAAGGATCAAAACGCAGACCTGTTTCAAAACCTTGCAATTTCTAGCTGGATTGGTGAGCATGTTTCTGGCCCTTCATAATCGGATCTAGATAGGTTTAAGGGGGTGGACATTTTTGGGTATAATTAACATGAGTTGTTGTCCCTCGATGTTCCGTGTGTTTTCCCCATTTCATGATGATCTTCATAAAGTATAATATGCCTGTATCTATTTTAGTTAGTACTGTATTTTGATTTGTTTTTCCCTCCCATGTACCCTCTTATTTGCTTGCATTTGATTTGTTTTTCCTTATGCAATAAAATTTCATTTCGTTTCATTAAACTTGGTCTATAAGAGTATTCTCTGCATTGTAGTTCCTGCACCTAAGTCCAGTGTCTAGAACCTAAGGGGTGAGTGGGTCGAACCACTCAAGGTTTTACTGTGCAAGAGGGAGAGAGGCCTCTAGAGAGAGAAACCTCGGAGAGAAAATCCCTTACAGGCCTTTACACCTTCCCTCAAGTGTGGGGCCCAGACTTGTCCACAACACTCCAGCTGAGGCCTAACCTGTGATTTATGAAGTTCCAGCATCATCTCTTTGCTTTTATATTCTATTCCTCTGTTTCTAAACCCAAGTAACCGGTTATTGGTTGTTTATTATCTGGGGGGGCACTTGCCTTCAGGGGTTTTGCTCCTGTCTGGTGTCACTGGGGCAACTCAGAGTCACCCCTACAGGTGGTGAAAAATGGCCCAATCTCAATCGGATGACAAAGATGAGGAGAAATGTTTTCACTCAGAGAGTTGTTGGGATCTGGAACGCTCAGGGAGTGGGTTAATGAACCCCGGGATCCCTGATAGCCAGCCAGGATCTTGTGCTGCTGCTGTGCCAGAAGAGAGGAGAGGGGAGGAGAGGACAGGTGAGGTCTCTCTCTCTGTGTCCAGGAGGAGAGACCACATCTGTTGCTGCTGCAGCTACTATTGGGGTGCCAGAGGAGAGGAGAGGAAAGACCAGGAGACCAGACCAGAGCTAACAACAAAGGGAAGCCATTCCATCACTGTTTCCCCAACTGGTCTCCATTACAGGAGAGGGAGAGAGGTGAGAAAAACGAACATCCTACATCTGTTCAGAAGGAGGGAGAGCTGTTGGAAAACTTCTACAGGTGGGTGTTTCATGGTGCACTCTCATAAAGACTTTGTATTTAAGTCGGGGGGAGGAAAGAAGAAGGAGAAGAAAACATCTAGGGGTGTGTGTGAGCATGTGTGGCTCTTGTAAAAACTAGGCCACACACACCACTAGCAAACACCCCTCCCTATTGCTTGACCTGGGACAGCTGGAGCTGCCCAGGCAAAGTCATCATTTAATTATCACATCGTTAAGACCTGGCGGTGGACTGAGCCTGGACATCTCCAGCTTTATTTTCCCAGGTGAAGACATCTTCTCCCCCACAAGAAGACCATCAATAGAGACTTATTTTTCAGAGAGTGCACCCCTGTGAGCACCCACCCACCACCCACCATCTTGAGTGGAGACCCAGCCCCTGCGGCCTCCCTCCTTCCCACCCCCCTTTCTCTCTCTCTTTGGCCCTCTTTATCTCTCTCTAAAGAGGCACCTCATATCCATTAATTGCCCATTGATCAGAGGAGCGAAGGCCCCTCTCCCAATTTAATCAACAAGGGGAGAGGTGTGCCTTCACTTTTAAAGCTCCCTCTGCTCAGGGAAAACAACCACTGAGGCCATTAACATCACTAGGCCTGTGACTTGGGTGGGTGTAGCCCTTTATAATAAGCACCCCACGATGGCGACCACATCATCGCTGGTGACGGGGCCAGCAAGGTCATACGCAAGTGTGGCAGCCACAGCCACAGCTGCTCCCGCTGCCCCGTCACCATTCCGCCTCATCACTAAAAAACACGGGGTGTAAAGCTACACTCACCCCAACATGACTATCGAGGCGTGTGTGAAGGCCATGGCTGGGGTTGTCAGCCCTTCAGCCATCATCGCCGCCTCGAAAATGTATGGCAAGGCGGTGTTCTTCCTGGCATCGGAGCAGGCGGTGTCCCTGGCTGTAACCAAGGGGCTCACCGTGGGCGGGACCTTCCTGCCGGTGGATCCTCTTGAGGCCACCGCACAAAGGATCCTCTTGTCAAACGTCCCGCCCTTTGTTTTGGCTGAGCTCATCCTCCCCCACCTACGTCAACTGGGGGAGGTGAGGTTGGGGATCACACCCATCCCGCTCGGATGCAAGGAGGACAGCCTTCGGCACGTCTTCTCCTTCCAGCACCAGCTTTTTGTTCAGCTGGCCCAGGAGGAGGACACCGAGGGCGCTTTTATCGTGTGCCACGAGGGGGCTGCCCACCGCGTCTTTTGGACGTCGGACGGTGTGCAGTGCCACGCCTGTAAGGAGGTGGGGCATGTACAAAAGAACTGCCCTGCCTCCAAGGCCCTAGACAGATGGTCGGATCTGGTGCTGCTCATCGGCTCCGTATGTGCCGCTGTCAAATCCATGGGCGCGGACGAGGGTGCGGGGCCACGGGAGCAGCATTGGATCAACAAGTTCCTCGCTGGGCTGCTGAGGGAGTGGCGGTCGAATAGCGGCCGCTCTCCCTCCTCCCGTTAGGTTGAGGTTGCACTATGCTCTTGTCATGAAGATAGCCATAGCCAGCCTCAACATCAACGGCAGCAGAGATGCGCGCCGTAGATTGAATAACTTCTTGGTCCTCCGGGACGGGAGGTATGCGGTGTGCTTCCTGCAAGAAACCCACACCGTTCCGGAGGACGAGGCCAAGTGGCTCCTGGAGTGGCAAGGAGGGGTCAGCATGAGTCACCTCTCCAACTATTCCAGCGGGGTGGCTACCTTGCTGGCCCTGCATTTTCAGCCGGTTATCTTGTGGGTCAAGGAGCACGTGCCGGGCCGCTTGCTTCAGGCCACTGTGGCCGGTGCGCAGCAAGTGTGCTTCTTTGAAGAAGTGTCCGCTCTTCTGGGCTCCATCGACATCGGCGAGTGCGTCATCCTCGGGGGAGATTTTAATTGCACCCTTGAGGAGAGGGACCGTTCAGGTCCCCCGTGCAGCCTGGAGTCAGTGGAGAAGTTGAGGGACCTGGTTGGGTCCTTCGACTTGGTGGACATCTGGCGGAATCTCCATCCCGACTCCAGCACCTTCACTTACATGAGGTCTGGAGGAGGAAGGTCCAGAATCGACTGCCTTTACATTTCCCGGGCGTACGTCTCCTGCATCCCGGCGGCTTCCATGTGGCCAGTGCCATGCACGGACCACCACCTGGTGTGGGCAGAGCACACTCCATTGCGCGCGCCGGGGGGGGTCCACATACTGGCATTTTAACAACCTGCTGCTGGAGGACGAGCGGTTCCGGGATTCATTTCGTCGGTTCTGGGCCGACTGGAGAAGGAAGCGAGGGGGCTTCCCCTCCTTGAGGCTATGGTGGGACGTGGCCAAGGCTCATGTCCATCTCTTCTGTCAGGAGTACACGAGAGGGTCGACCAAGAGGCGGGAGGCCTGGGTCAGGCAGTTGGAGAGGGAGGTGCTCGACCTGGAGTCCCGTCTCAGTCAAGTCGTCGATGACCATGCCCTGCGGAAGGTGTACAAAGAGAAGAAGGGTGCACTGAAGGACCTGCAGCTCGTCAGGTCCTGAGGCACGTAGGTGAGGTCGCGGATCCAGATCCTCCGGGACCTGGACTGCGGCTCCCCCTTCTTCTACTCACTGGAAAAAAGACAGGGAATCCGTAAGCAGCTCTTGGGGCTGCTGGCCGACGACGGATCTCTGGTCTCGGATCCGGAGGGGATCAGCGTGGAGACCTGGGCCTATTATGGGGCTCTGTTCTCTCCGGATCTGTCCAGCGAGGATGCGCGTAGAGTTTTGTGGGAGGACATGTTGAAGGTCGGCCCGGAGGGCGCCAAAAAATTGGACGCTCCGCTAAGCTTGGTGGAGTTAACAGGCGCCCTCAGCCAGCTCTCGAGGGGAAAGTCCCCGGGGCTGGACGGGCTGACCGTGGAGTTCCACAGGGCGTTCTGGGACTTCCTGGGGGGCGACTACATGCGGGTCCTGGGGGAAAGTCTGGCGACCGGGGAGATGCCCCTCTCTTGGCGCAGGGCGGACATTGTCCTGCTGCCTAAGAGAGGCGATCTCCGCCTTTTAAAAAAACTGGCGCCCGGTCTCCCTTCTCAGCCCGGTCTCCCTTCTCAGCAAGGATTATAAAATTTTTGCCAGGGCCATGTCTGCCCGCCTTGGCACTGTGCTGGCCCACATGATCCACCCCAACCAGCCCTACATGGTCCCGGGCCGGACTATCCATGATAACATCCATCTGGTCTGGGACCTGGTCCACCATTCCCAGAGGGCTTGTCTGTCGGTCGCCTTCCTTTCCCTGGATCAGGAGAAGGCCTTCGACAGGATGAATCACGAGTATCTCTTTGGGACTCTGCGCGCATTCGGGTTTGGGATGCATTTCATAGCCTGGATCTGACTTCTGTACGCCACCGTGGAGTGTCTGATAAAAGTTAACGGGTCTTTGACGGCGCCCCTTTGTTTCGGGAGGGGAGTGTGTCAGGGATGCCCCATGTCCGGTCAGTTATACGCCATCTGCAGGGAGCCTTTCCTGCACCTCTTGCAGAAGAGGTTGATGGGACTGGCTCTGCAAGGGCCAGGTGTGGAAGTTGTCCTCTCGGCTTACGCCGATGAAATGCTCCTCATGGTCACGGATCCCGCGGACTTGCGGAGGATGCGAGAATACCAGCAGATTTACTCGGACGCATCCTCCGCCAGGATCAACTGGGAGAAATGTTCCGGACTCCTGGTGGGTCAGTGGCGGGAGGACTCCCTGCCGGAGGAGTTCAGGCCCTTTGCCTGGAGCACCATGCACCTCCTCTACTTGGGAGTCTACCTCAGCCCCGCCGAGGACGCCTGGCCGGTGAACTGGCAGGAACTGGAGGCCAAACTCACCGCTCGCCTAGGACGCTGGACAGGACTGCTCCGAGTGCTGTCCTACAGGGGTTGAGCGCTGGTCATAAACCAGCTGGTGGACGCCATGTTGTGGTACCGGTTGGTCACTTTGATCCCGCCCCCTGCGTTTGTTGCCAAGATGCAGAAGAAGCTCATCGACTTCTTTGGGACAAAGGGAAGCACTGAGTCTCTGCCGCGGTTCTGAGTCTCCCGCTTCGGGAGGGCGGTCAGGCGCTGGTGTGCCTTCGCACCTGGGTGGCGACTTTCTGTCTTCGGACCCTGCAGAGATACCTGTACATCGAGAATCCTCTTCGATGGTGTGCGCTGGCGATGTATTTCTTCCGCCAGCTGCACGGCCTCAACTATGACATGCAGCTCCTGTTTGTGGAATTGGGCCGTACGCATGCCTACCTGTGGGAGCTGCCTGTCTTCTACCAGGAACTGCTATGGGTCTGGAACTGCGTTGCCTCCAGGCGGAGTTCTCCCCCATCAGGAGTGGCAGCTCTCCTTAAGGAGCCGCTGCTCAGGAATCTGCACCTCCGTGACCGCTGGATTTGGCGGCTGGTGGAGGGCAGTGCTGTGCCTGGTAAGGTGACGAGGGTCAGGGACCTGCTTGATGGCGGAGGAGCGGGCTGGATGGTGCCAGAGGAGCTGGCGCAGCGCCTGTCCTGGGCCAATGTCCGGCTCGCGGCCAAAACCATCGAGACGCTGAAAGCGGCGCTGGGCCCCGACTCCAATAGGTGTATCGAGGAGGCTCAGGAACGTGGGGCAATCCCGTCCGAACTAGCCCCGAAACCCCTCTCGGGAACCGACACCTCACAACTTGAGCCATCTCGGGGAAATGCACTCTGTGCCTTTCAGTTCTGCGCAGAGGGGTTTCCTGTACGGGCTGCTCCTGCACACTCTCCACTTTGCCATCTTCGCCTGCCATCCGGACACGCCTTGGCGTGCCATCTTGCTGTCCGGCGGAGGCGGAGGTCCCCCATGGGGGGCTCGCTATGCGGGAGTCCTCCCTTTATCTATTGTGGACTTGGCCTGGAGGGTGTTGCATGGAGCAGTCCCATGCAATAATATTTTAAGTAAGTTCACGGACTCCCAGGCCTCTTGCTATTTTTGCGGCCTAGAGGAGTCCGTGTTCCATGTTTATGTGGAATGTGAGAGGTTGCAGCCCCTGTTCCATTATTTGAAGGGGCTGCTCCTCGATTTTTGGCTGCACTTCAGTCCCACGCTCCTGATCTACGGCCACCCAGTGCGGAGGAGAGAGGGCAGGTCGGAGGACCTCCTCGTAGGACTGCTCCTGGGCCTGGCCAAAGTGGCCATAAACAGGCCCAGGCAGCGGGCGGTCGAGGGGGTCGTTTGGCCCGATTGCCTGCCTCTCTTCCGTGGCTATGTTCACGCCCGGGTTGCCCTGGAGATGGAGCACGCGGTGTCTGCCGGCACACTTGAGACCTTCCGAGACCAGTGGGTGCCGCGGGGACTGGAGTGCATCATCACCCCGGCCAATGTGAGTTTAATTTAATTTGATTCGTTTTTTAAATTAATCCAGTGTTTTTAAGCATTTTTACAGTCCGCTTGTCGGCTGGGAGAGTGGGAGGCTCCGCTCGGCGATGCAGAGAGCCCTGCAGATGGAGAAGAATGTTGGCCAGAGTCTATTGGATCTGCACAAACTCTCCAGTGTGAACGCCGACCCTCATCTGTGTGAATTCCTGGAGTCCCACTATCTGGATGAACAAGTGAAGATGATCAAGAAGCTTGGAGATCACATCATTAACTTGAAGAGACTGGGACCCCTGCCTTGAAGGCAAGAGGGCTTGTGACTTTGTACAGAGAGCCGAGACTTGAGCTCTGTGAAAGTCATTTACTGTAAAAATGTTCAAATTTTAAATTAAAAAATGAATCCCGAGGGGACGCTGGCTGCACACACCCGGGGTGGGCCTCAGGCCCCCTTATTAAAACACTCAACATTATCCGCTTCACACACACCCGGGGTGGGCCTCAGGCCCCATTATTAAACATCAACATTATCCGCTTCACACACACCCCGAGTGTGGCCCCAGGCCCCAGTATTAAAAGACTCAACATTATCCGCTTCACACACACCTCGAGTGTGGCCCCAGGCCCCAGTATTAAAAGACTCAACATTATCCGATTCACACACACCCGGGGTGGCCCCAGGCCCCATTATTAAAACACTCAACATTATCCGCTTCACACACACCCGGGGTGGGCCTCAGGCCCCATTATTAAAACACTCAACATTATCCGCTTCACACACACCCGGGGTGGGTCCCAGGCCCCATTATTAAAACACTCCATATTATTATTAAAACACTCCATATTATCCGCTTCACACACACCCGGGGTGGGCCACAGGCCCATTATTAAAACACTCAACATTATTCGCTTCACACACACCCGGGGTGGGCCTCAGGCCCCATTATTAAAACACTCAACATTATCCACTTCACACACACCCCGAATGTGGCCCCAGGCCCCATTATTAAAACACTCAACATTATCCACTTCACACACACCCGGGGTGGGCCCCAGGCCCCATTATTAAAACACTCCACATTATCCGATTCACACACACCTGGGGTGGGACCCAGGCCCCATTATTAAAACGCTCCATATTATCCGCTTCACACACACCCCGAGTGTGGCCTCAGGCCCCATTATTAAAACACACAACATTATCCGCTTCACACACACCGGGGTGGGCCCCAGGCCCCATTATTAAAACACTCAACTTTATCCGCTGCACACACACCCGGGGTGGGCCCCATTATTAAAACACTCAACTTTATCCGCTTCACATGCACCCGGGGTGGGCCCCAGGCCCCATTATTAGAACACTCAACATTATCCGCTTCACACACACCCCGAGTGTGGCACCAGGCCCCATTATTAAAACACTCAAAATTATCCGCTGCACACACACCCGGGGTGGGCCTCAGGCCCCATTATTAAAACACTCAACATTATCCGTTTCACACACACCCGGGGTGGGCCCCAGGCCCCATTATTAAAACACTCAACATTATCGGCTTCACACACACCCGGGGTGGGCCCCAGGCCCCATTATTAAAACACTCAACATTATCCGCTTCACACACACCCGGGGTGGGCCTCAGGCCCCATTATTAAAACACTCAACATTATCCGCTTCACACACACCCGGGGTGGGCCTCAGGCCCCATTATTAAAACACTCAACATTATCGGCTTCACACACACCCCGAGTGTGGCACCAGGCCCCATTATTAAAACACTCAACATTATCTGCTTCACACACATCCAGGGTGGGCCCCAGGCCCCATTATTAAAACACTCAACATTATCCACTTCACACACACCCGGGGTGGGCCTCAGGCCCCATTATTAAAACACTCAACATTATCCGCTTCACACACACCCAGAGTGTGGCCTCAGGCCCCATTATTAAAACACTCAACATTATCCGCTTAACACACACCCAGGGTGGGCCCCAGGCCCCATTATTAAAATAGTCAACATTATCCGCTTTGCACACACCCCGAGTGTGGCACCAGGCCCCATTTTTAAACACTCAACATTATCCGCTTCACACACACCCGGGGTGGGCCCCAGGCCCCATTATTAAAACACTCAACATTATCCGCTTCACACACACCCGGGGTGGGCCCCATTATTAAAACACTCAACATTATCCGCTTCACATACACCCGGGGTGGGCCCCAGGCCCCTTATTAAAACACTCAATATTATCCGATTCACACACACCTCGGGTGGGCCCCAGGCCCCATTATTAAAACACTCAACATTATCTGCTTCACACACACCCGGGTTGGGCCCCAGGCCCCATTATTAAAACACTCAACTTTATCTGCTTCACACACACCCGGGTTGGGCCCCAGGCCCCATTATTAAAACACTCAACATTATCTGCTTCACACACACCTGGGGTGGGCCCCAGGCCCCATTATTAAAACACTCAACATTATCCACTTCACACACACCCGGGGTGGGCCTCAGCCCCATTATTAAAACACTCAACATTATCTGCTTCACACACACCCGGGGTGGGCCTCAGGCCCCATTATTAAAACACTCAACATTCTCCGCTTCACACTAACCCGGGGTGGGCCTCAGGCCCCATTATTAAAACACTCAACATTATCGGCTTCACATACACCCGGGGTGGGCCCCAGGCCCCATTATTAAAACACTCAACATTATCCACTTCAAAAACACCCCGAGTGTGGCCCCAGGCCCCATTATTAAAACACTCAACATTATCCGATTCACACACACCTCGGGTGGTCCCCAGGCCCCATTATTAAAACACTCAACATTATCGGCTTCACACACAACCGGGGTGGGCCTCAGGCCGCATTATTAAAACACTCAACATTATCCGCTTCACACACACCCCGAGTGTGGCCTCAGGCCCCATTATTAAAACACTCAAGATTATCTGCTTCACACACACCCCGAGTGTGGCCCCAGGCCCCATTATTAAAACACTCAACATTATCGGCTTCACATACACCCGGGGTGGGCCCCAGGCCCCTTATTAAAACACTCAACATTATCCGATTCACACACACCTGGGGTGGGCCCCAGGCCCAATTATTAAAACACTCAACATTATCCGCTTCACACACACCCCGAGTGTGGCCCCAGGCCCCATTATTAAAACACTCAACATCATTCGCTTCACACACACCCGGGGTGGCCCCAGGCCCCATTATTAGAACACTCAACATTATCCGCTTCACACACAACCGGGGTGGGCCCCAGGCCCCATTATTAAAACACTCAACTTTATCCGCTGCACACACACCCGGGGTGGGCCCCATTATTAAAACACTCAACTTTATCCGCTTCACATGCACCCGGGGTGGGCCCCAGGCCCCATTATTAGAACACTCAACATTATCCGCTTCACACACACCCCGAGTGTGGCACCAGGCCCCATTATTAAAACACTCAAAATTATCCGCTGCACACACACCCGGGGTGGGCCTCAGGCCCCATTATTAAAACACTCAACATTATCCGTTTCACACACACCCGGGGTGGGCCCCAGGCCCCATTATTAAAACACTCAACATTATCGGCTTCACACACACCCGGGGTGGGCCCCAGGCCCCATTATTAAAACACTCAACATTATCCGCTTCACACACACCCGGGGTGGGCCTCAGGCCCCATTATTAAAACACTCAACATTATCCGCTTCACACACACCCGGGGTGGGCCTCAGGCCCCATTATTAAAACACTCAACATTATCGGCTTCACACACACCCCGAGTGTGGCACCAGGCCCCATTATTAAAACACTCAACATTATCTGCTTCACACACATCCAGGGTGGGCCCCAGGCCCCATTATTAAAACACTCAACATTATCCACTTCACACACACCCGGGGTGGGCCTCAGGCCCCATTATTAAAACACTCAACATTATCCGCTTCACACACACCCAGAGTGTGGCCTCAGGCCCCATTATTAAAACACTCAACATTATCCGCTTAACACATACCCAGGGTGGGCCCCAGGCCCCATTATTAAAATAGTCAACATTATCCGCTTTGCACACACCCCGAGTGTGGCACCAGGCCCCATTTTTAAACACTCAACATTATCCGCTTCACACACACCCGGGGTGGGCCCCAGGCCCCATTATTAAAACACTCAACATTATCCGCTTCACACACACCCGGGGTGGGCCCCATTATTAAAACACTCAACATTATCCGCTTCACATACACCCGGGGTGGGCCCCAGGCCCCTTATTAAAACACTCAATATTATCCGATTCACACACACCTCGGGTGGGCCCCAGGCCCCATTATTAAAACACTCAACATTATCTGCTTCACACACACCCGGGTTGGGCCCCAGGCCCCATTATTAAAACACTCAACTTTATCTGCTTCACACACACCCGGGTTGGGCCCCAGGCCCCATTATTAAAACACTCAACATTATCTGCTTCACACACACCTGGGGTGGGCCCCAGGCCCCATTATTAAAACACTCAACATTATCCACTTCACACACACCCGGGGTGGGCCTCAGCCCCATTATTAAAACACTCAACATTATCTGCTTCACACACACCCGGGGTGGGCCTCAGGCCCCATTATTAAAACACTCAACATTCTCCGCTTCACACTAACCCGGGGTGGGCCTCAGGCCCCATTATTAAAACACTCAACATTATCGGCTTCACATACACCCGGGGTGGGCCCCAGGCCCCATTATTAAAACACTCAACATTATCCACTTCAAAAACACCCCGAGTGTGGCCCCAGGCCCCATTATTAAAACACTCAACATTATCCGATTCACACACACCTCGGGTGGTCCCCAGGCCCCATTATTAAAACACTCAACATTATCGGCTTCACACACAACCGGGGTGGGCCTCAGGCCGCATTATTAAAACACTCAACATTATCCGCTTCACACACACCCCGAGTGTGGCCTCAGGCCCCATTATTAAAACACTCAAGATTATCTGCTTCACACACACCCCGAGTGTGGCCCCAGGCCCCATTATTAAAACACTCAACATTATCGGCTTCACATACACCCGGGGTGGGCCCCAGGCCCCTTATTAAAACACTCAACATTATCCGATTCACACACACCTGGGGTGGGCCCCAGGCCCAATTATTAAAACACTCAACATTATCCGCTTCACACACACCCCGAGTGTGGCCCCAGGCCCCATTATTAAAACACTCAACATCATTCGCTTCACACACACCCGGGGTGGCCCCAGGCCCCATTATTAGAACACTCAACATTATCCGCTTCACACACAACCGGGGTGGCCCCAGGCCCCATTATTAAAACACTCAACATTATCCGCTTCACACACACCCGGGGTGGGCCCCAGGTCCCATTATTAAAACACTCAACATAATCCGCTTCACACACACCCGGGGTGGGCCTCAGGCCCCATAATTAAAACACTCAACATTATTCGCTTCACACACACCCGGGGTGGGCCTCAGGCCCCCTTATTAAAACACTCAACATTATCCGCTTCACACACACCCGGGGTGGGCCTCAGGCCCCATTATTAAAACACTCAATATTATCCACTTCACACACACCCAGGGTGGGCCCCAGGCCGCATTATTAAAACACTCAACATTATCCACTTCACAAACACCCCGAGTGTGGCCTCAGGCCCCATTATTAAAACACTCAACGTTATCCGCTTCACACACACCCGGGGTGGGCCTCAGGCCCCATTATTAAAACACTCAATATTATCCACTTCACACACACCCAGGGTGGGCCCCAGGCCGCATTATTAAAACACTCAACATTATCCACTTCACAAACACCCCGAGTGTGGCCCCAGGCCCCATTATTAAAACACTCAACATTATCCGCTTCACATACACCCGGGATGGGCCCCAGGCCCCATTATTAAAACACTCAACATCATCCGCTTCACACACACCCCGAGTGTTGCCCCAGGCCCCATTTTTAAACACTCAACATTATCCGCTTCACATACACCCGGGGTGGGCCCCAGGCCCCATTATTAAAATACTCAACATTATCCGCTTCACACACACCTGGGGTGGGCCTCAGGCCCCATTATAAAAACACTCAACATTATTCGCTTCACACACACCCGGGGTGTGGCCCCAGGCCCCATTATTAAAACACACAACATTATCAGCTTCACACACACCCAGGGTGGGCCCCAGGCCCCATTATTAAAATACTCAACATTATCCGCTTCACACACACCACGAGTGTGGCACCAGGCCCCATTTTTAAACATTCAACATTATCCGCTTCACACACACCCGGGGTGGGCCCCAGGCCCCATTATTAAAACACTCAACATTATCCGCTTCACATACACCCGGGGTGGCCCCAGGCCCCATTATTAAAACACACAACATTATCCGCTTCACATACACCCAGGTTGGGCCTCAGGCCCCATTATTATAACACACAACATTATCCGCTTCACACACCTGGGGTGGGCCCCAGGCCCCATTATTAAAACACTCAACATTATCGGCTTCACACACACCCAGGGAGGGCCTCAGGCCCCATTATTATAACACACAACATTATCCGCTTCACACACCTGGGGTGGGCCCCAGGCCCCATTATTAAAACACTCAACATAATCCACTTCACACACACCCGGGGTGGCCCCAGGCCCCATTATTAAAACACTCAACTTTATCCGCTTCACACACACCCGGGGTGGGCCTCAGGCTCCATTATTAAAACACTCAACATTATCCGCTTCACACACACCTGGGGTGGGCCCCAGGCCCCATTATTAAAACACTCAACTTTATCCGCTGCACACACACCCGGGGTGGGCCCCATTATTAAAACACTCAACATTATCCGTTTCACATACACCCGGGGACGGCCCCAGGCCCCATTATTAAAACACTCAACATTATTCGCTTCACACACACCCGGGGTGGGCCCCAAGCCCCATTATTAAAACACACAACATTATCCGCTTCACACACACCCTGGGTGGGCCCCAGGCCCCATTATTAAAACACTCAACATTATCCGCTTCACACACACCCGGGGTGGGCCCCAGGCCCCATTATTAAAACACTCAACATTATCCGCTTCACACACACTCAAAGTGTGGCCCCAGGTCCCATTATTAAAACACTCAACATTATCCGATTCACACACACCCGGGGTGGGCCTCAGGCCCCATTATTAAAAAACTCAACATTATCCGCTTCACACACACCCGGAGTGGCCCCCAGGCCCCATTATTAAAAAACTCAACATTATCCACTTCACACACGCCCGGGGTGGGCCTCAGGCCCCATTATTAAAACACTCAACATTATCCGCTTCACACACACCCGGGGTGGGCCCCAGGCCCCATTATTAAAATAGTCAACATTATCCGCTTCACACACACCCCGAGTGTGGCACCAGGCCCCATTTTTAAACACTCAACATTATCCGCTTCACACACACCCGGGGTGGGCCCCAGGCCCCATTATTAAAACACTCAACATTATCCGCTTCACACACACCCGGGGTGGGCCTCAGGCCCCATTATTAAAACACTCAACATTATCCGCTTCACATACACCCGGGGTGGGCCCCAGGCCCCTTATTAAAACATTCAATATTATCCGATTCACACACACCCAGGGTGGGCCTCAGGCCCCATTATTAAAACATTCAACATTATCCGATTCACACACACCCGGGGTGCGCCCCAGGCCCCATTATTAAAACACTCAACATTATCTGCTTCACACACACCCCGAGTGTGGCCTCAGGCCCCATTATTAAAACAGTCAACTTTATCCGCTTCACACACACCCCGAGTGTGGCCTCAGGCCCCATTATTAAAACACTCAACATTATCGCCTTCACACACACCCGGGGTGGGCCTCAGGCCCCATTATTAAAACACTCAACATTATCGCCTTCACACACACCCGGGGTGGGCCTCAGGCCCCATTATTAAAACACTCAACATTATCCGCTTCACACACACCCCGAGTGTGGCCTCAGGCCCCATTATTAAAACAGTCAACATTATCCGCTTCACATACACCCGGGGTGGGCCCCAGGCCCCATTATTAAAACAGTCAACATTATCCGCTTCACACACACCCGGGGTGGGCCCCAGGCCCCATTATTTAAACATTCAACATTATCCGCTTCACACACACCCGGGGTGGGCCTCAGGCCCCATTATTAAAACACTCAACATTATCCGCTTCACACACACCCGGGGTGGGCCTCAGGCCCCATTATTAAAACACTCAACATTATCGGCTTCACACACACCCGGGGTGGGCCTCAGCCCCATTATTAAAACACTCAACATTATCCGATTCACATACACCTGGGGTGGGCCCCAGGCCCCATTATTAAAACACTCAACATTATCTGCTTCACACACACCCCGAGTGTGGCCTCAGGCCCCATTATTAAAACAGTCAACTTTATCCGCTGCACACACACCCAGGGTGGGCCCCAGGCCCCATTATTAAAACACTCAACATTATCTGCTTCACACACACCCCGAGTGTGGCCTCAGGCCCCATTATTAAAACAGTCAACATTATCCGCTTCACACACACCCGGGGTGGGCCCCATTATTAAAACACTCAACATTATCCGCTTCACACACACCCGGGGTGGGCCCCATTATTAAAACACTCAACATTATCCGCTTCACACACACCCGGGGTGGGCCTCAGCCCCATTATTAAAACACTCAACATTATCCGCTTAACACACACCCGGGGTGGGCCTCAGGCCCCATTATTAAAACACTCAACATTATCCGCTTCACACACACCCGGGGAGGGCCCCAGGCCCCATTATTAAAACACTCAACATTATCCGCTTCACACACACCCGGGGAGGGCCCCAGGCCCCATTATTAAAACACTCAACATTATCGGCTTCACACACACCCGGGGTGGCCCCAGGCCCCATTATTAAAACACTCAACATTATCCGCTTCACACACACCCGGGGTGGGCCTCAGCCCCATTATTAAAACACTCAACATTATCCGCTTAACACACACCCGGGGTGGGCCTCAGGCCCCATTATTAAAACACTCAACATTATCCGCTTCACACACACCCGGGGAGGGCCCCAGGCCCCATTATTAAAACACTCAACATTATCCGCTTCACACACACCCGGGGTGGGCCCCAGGCCCCATTATTAAAACACTCAACATTATCGGCTTCACACACACCCGGGGTGGGCCTCAGCCCCATTATTAAAACACTCAACATTATCCGCTTCACACACACCCGGGGTGGGCCTCAGGCCCCATTATTAAAACACTCAACATTATCCGCTTCACACACACCCGGGGAGGGCCCCAGGCCCCATTATTAAAACACTCAACATTATCCGCTTCACACACACCCGGGGTGGGCCTCAGGCCCCATTATAAAACACTCAACATTATCCGCTTCACACACACCCAGGGTGGGCCTCCGGCCCCCTTATTAAAACACTCAACATTATCCGCTTCACACACACCCGGGGTGGGCCTCAGGCCCCATTATTAAAACACTCAACATTATTCGCTTCACACACACCCGGGGTGTGGCCCCAGGCCCCATTATTAAAACACACAACATTATCCGCATCACACACACCCAGGGTGGGCCCCAGGCCCCATTATTAAAATACTCAACATTATCCGCTTCACACACACCCCGAGTGTGGCACCAGGCCCCATTTTTAAACATTCAACATTATCCGCTTCACACACACCCGGGGTGGGCCCCAGGCCCCATTATTAAAACACTCAACATTATCCGCTTCACACACACCCGGGGTGGGCCTCAGGCCCCATTATTAAAACACTCAACATTATTCGCTTCACACACACCCGGGGTGTGGCCCCAGGCCCCATTATTAAAATACTCAACATTATCCGCTCCACACACACCCCGAGTGTGGCACCAGGCCCCATTTTTAAACATTCAACATTATCCGCTTCACACACACCCGGGGTGGGCCTCAGGCCCCATTATTAAAACACTCAACATTATCCGCTTCACACACACCCGGGGTGGGCCCCAGGCCCCATTATTAAAACACTCAACATTATCCGCTTCACACACACCCGGGGTGGGCCCCAGGCCCCATTATTAAAACACTCAACATTATCCGCTTCACACACACCCGGGGTGGCCCCAGGCCCCATTATTAAAACACACAACATTATCCACTTCACACACACCCAGGGTGGGCCTCAGGCCCCATTATTATAACACACAACATTATCCGCTTCACACACACCCGGGGTGGCCCCAGGCCCCATTATTAAAACACTCAACATTATCCGCTTCACACACACCCGGGGTGGGCCACATTATTAAAACACTCAACATTATCCGTTTCACATACACCCGGGGATGGCCCCACGCCCCATTATTAAAACACTCAACATTATCCGCTTCACACACACCCGGGGTGGGCCTCAGGCCCCATTATTAAGACACTCAACATTATCCGCTTCACACACACCCGGGGTGGGCCTCAGGCCCCATTATTAAAACACTCGACATTATCCGCTTCACACACACCCGGGGTGGGCCCCAAGCCCCATTATTAAAACACACAACATTATCCGCTTCACACACACCCTGGGTGGGCCCCAGGCCCCATTATTAAAACACTCAACATTATCCGCTTCACACACACCCGGGGTGGGCCTCAGGCCCCATTATTAAAACACTCAACATTTTCCGCTTCACACACACCCGGGGTGGGCCTCAGGCCCCATTATTAAAACACTCAACATTATCCGCTTCACACACATCCGGGGTGGGCCTCAGGCCCCATTATTAAAACACTCAACATTATCCGCTTCACACACACCCCGAGTGTGGCCCCAGGCCCCATTATTAAAACACTCAACATTATCCGCTTCACACACACCCGGGGTGGGCCCCCGGCCCCATTATTAAAACACTCAACATTATCCGCTTCACACACACCCTGAGTGTGGCCCCAGGCCCCATTATTAAAACGCTCAACATTATCCGCTTCACACACACCCGGGGTGGGCCTCAGGCCCCATTATTAAAACACTCAACATTATCCGCTTCACACACACCCGGGGTGGGCCTCAGGCCCCATTATTAAAGCACTCAACATTATCCGCTTCGCACACACCCAGGGTGGGCCCCAGGCACCATTATTAAAGCACTCAACATTATCCGCTTCACACACACCCGGGGTGGCCTCAGGCCCCATTATTAAAACACTCAACATTATCCGCTTCACACACACCCAGGGTGGGCCTCAGGCCCCATTATTAAAACACTCAACATTATCCGCTTCACACACACCCGGGGTGGGCCTCAGGCCCCATTATTAAAACACGCAACATTATCCGCTTCACACACACCCCGAGAGTGTCCCCAGGCCCCATTATTAAAACACTCAACATTATCCGCTTCACACACACTCCAAGTGTGGCCCCAGGCCCCATTATTAAAACACTCAAAATTATCCACTTCACAAACATCCGGGGTGGGCCTCTGGCCCCATTATTAAAAAACTCAACATTATCCGCTTCACACACACCCGGGGTGGGCCTCAGGCCCCATTATTAAAACACACAACATTATCCACTTCACACACACCCGGGGTGTGGCCCCAGGCCCCATTATTAAAATACTCAACATTATCCGCTTCACACACACCCCGAGTGTGGCACCAGGCCCCATTTTTAAACATTCAACATTATCCGCTTCACACACACCCGGGGTGGGCCTCAGGCCCCATTATTAAAACACTCAACATTATCCGCTTCACACACACCCGGGGTGGGCCCCAGGCCCCATTATTAAAACACTCAACATTATCCGCTTCACACACACCCGGGGTGGGCCCCAGGCCCCATTATTAAAACACTCAACATTATCCGCTTCACACACACCCGGGGTGGCCCCAGGCCCCATTATTAAAACACACAACATTATCCACTTCACACACACCCAGGGTGGGCCTCAGGCCCCATTATTATAACACACAACATTATCCGCTTCACACACACCCGGGGTGGCCCCAGGCCCCATTATTAAAACACTCAACATTATCCGCTTCACACACACCCGGGGTGGGCCACATTATTAAAACACTCAACATTATCCGTTTCACATACACCCGGGGATGGCCCCACGCCCCATTATTAAAACACTCAACATTATCCGCTTCACACACACCCGGGGTGGGCCTCAGGCCCCATTATTAAGACACTCAACATTATCCGCTTCACACACACCCGGGGTGGGCCTCAGGCCCCATTATTAAAACACTCGACATTATCCGCTTCACACACACCCGGGGTGGGCCCCAAGCCCCATTATTAAAACACACAACATTATCCGCTTCACACACACCCTGGGTGGGCCCCAGGCCCCATTATTAAAACACTCAACATTATCCGCTTCACACACACCCCGAGTGTGGCCCCAGGCCCCATTATTAAAACACTCAACATTATCCGCTTCACACACACCCGGGGTGGGCCCCAGGCCCCATTATTAAAACACTCAACATTATCCGCTTCACACACACCCTGAGTGTGGCCCCAGGCCCCATTATTAAAACGCTCAACATTATCCGCTTCACACACACCCGGGGTGGGCCTCAGGCCCCATTATTAAAACACTCAACATTATCCGCTTCACACACACCCAGGGTGGGCCCCAGGCACCATTATTAAAGCACTCAACATTATCCGCTTCACACACACCCGGGGTGGCCTCAGGCCCCATTATTAAAACACTCAACATTATCCGCTTCACACACACCCAGGGTGGGCCTCAGGCCCCATTATTAAAACACTCAACATTATCCGCTTCACACACACCCGGGGTGGGCCTCAGGCCCCATTATTAAAACACGCAACATTATCCGCTTCACACACACCCCGAGAGTGTCCCCAGGCCCCATTATTAAAACACTCAACATTATCCGCTTCACACACACTCCAAGTGTGGCCCCAGGCCCCATTATTAAAACACTCAAAATTATCCACTTCACAAACATCCGGGGTGGGCCTCTGGCCCCATTATTAAAAAACTCAACATTATCCGCTTCACACACACCCGGGGTGGGCCTCAGGCCCCATTATTAAAACACACAACATTATCCACTTCACACACACCCGGGGTGTGGCCCCAGGCCCCGTTATTAAAATACTCAACATTATCCGCTTCACACACACCCCGAGTGTGGCACCAGGCCCCATTTTTAAACATTCAACATTATCCGCTTCACACACACCCGGGGTGGGCCTCAGGCCCCATTATTAAAACACTCAACATTATCCGCTTCACACACACCCGGGGTGGGCCCCAGGCCCCATTATTAAAACACTCAACATTATCCGCTTCACACACACCCGGGGTGGGCCCCAGGCCCCATTATTAAAACACTCAACATTATCCGCTTCACACACACCCGGGGTGGCCCCAGGCCCCATTATTAAAACACACAACATTATCCACTTCACACACACCCAGGGTGGGCCTCAGGCCCCATTATTATAACACACAACATTATCCGCTTCACACACACCCGGGGTGGCCCCAGGCCCCATTATTAAAACACTCAACATTATCCGCTTCACACACACCCGGGGTGGGCCACATTATTAAAACACTCAACATTATCCGTTTCACATACACCCGGGGATGGCCCCACGCCCCATTATTAAAACACTCAACATTATCCGCTTCACACACACCCGGGGTGGGCCTCAGGCCCCATTATTAAGACACTCAACATTATCCGCTTCACACACACCCGGGGTGGGCCTCAGGCCCCATTATTAAAACACTCGACATTATCCGCTTCACACACACCCGGGGTGGGCCCCAAGCCCCATTATTAAAACACACAACATTATCCGCTTCACACACACCCTGGGTGGGCCCCAGGCCCCATTATTAAAACACTCAACATTATCCGCTTCACACACACCCGGGGTGGGCCTCAGGCCCCATTATTAAAACACTCAACATTTTCCGCTTCACACACACCCGGGGTGGGCCTCAGGCCCCATTATTAAAACACTCAACATTATCCGCTTCACACACATCCGGGGTGGGCCTCAGGCCCCATTATTAAAACACTCAACATTATCCGCTTCACACACACCCCGAGTGTGGCCCCAGGCCCCATTATTAAAACACTCAACATTATCCGCTTCACACACACCCGGGGTGGGCCCCAGGCCCCATTATTAAAACACTCAACATTATCCGCTTCACACACACCCTGAGTGTGGCCCCAGGCCCCATTATTAAAACGCTCAACATTATCCGCTTCACACACACCCGGGGTGGGCCTCAGGCCCCATTATTAAAACACTCAACATTATCCGCTTCACACACACCCGGGGTGGGCCTCAGGCCCCATTATTAAAGCACTCAACATTATCCGCTTCACACACACCCAGGGTGGGCCCCAGGCACCATTATTAAAGCACTCAACATTATCCGCTTCACACACACCCGGGGTGGCCTCAGGCCCCATTATTAAAACACTCAACATTATCCGCTTCACACACACCCAGGGTGGGCCTCAGGCCCCATTATTAAAACACTCAACATTATCCGCTTCACACACACCCGGGGTGGGCCTCAGGCCCCATTATTAAAACACGCAACATTATCCGCTTCACACACACCCCGAGAGTGTCCCCAGGCCCCATTATTAAAACACTCAACATTATCCGCTTCACACACACTCCAAGTGTGGCCCCAGGCCCCATTATTAAAACACTCAAAATTATCCACTTCACAAACATCCGGGGTGGGCCTCTGGCCCCATTATTAAAAAACTCAACATTATCCGCTTCACACACACCCGGGGTGGGCCTCAGGCCCCATTATTAAAACACACAACATTATCCACTTCACACACACCCGGGGTGTGGCCCCAGGCCCCATTATTAAAATACTCAACATTATCCGCTTCACACACACCCCGAGTGTGGCACCAGGCCCCATTTTTAAACATTCAACATTATCCGCTTCACACACACCCGGGGTGGGCCTCAGGCCCCATTATTAAAACACTCAACATTATCCGCTTCACACACACCCGGGGTGGGCCCCAGGCCCCATTATTAAAACACTCAACATTATCCGCTTCACACACACCCGGGGTGGGCCCCAGGCCCCATTATTAAAACACTCAACATTATCCGCTTCACACACACCCGGGGTGGCCCCAGGCCCCATTATTAAAACACACAACATTATCCACTTCACACACACCCAGGGTGGGCCTCAGGCCCCATTATTATAACACACAACATTATCCGCTTCACACACACCCGGGGTGGCCCCAGGCCCCATTATTAAAACACTCAACATTATCCGCTTCACACACACCCGGGGTGGGCCACATTATTAAAACACTCAACATTATCCATTTCACATACACCCGGGGATGGCCCCACGCCCCATTATTAAAACACTCAACATTATCCGCTTCACACACACCCGGGGTGGGCCTCAGGCCCCATTATTAAGACACTCAACATTATCCGCTTCACACACACCCGGGGTGGGCCTCAGGCCCCATTATTAAAACACTCGACATTATCCGCTTCACACACACCCGGGGTGGGCCCCAAGCCCCATTATTAAAACACACAACATTATCCGCTTCACACACACCCTGGGTGGGCCCCAGGCCCCATTATTAAAACACTCAACATTATCCGCTTCACACACACCCGGGGTGGGCCTCAGGCCCCATTATTAAAACACTCAACATTTTCCGCTTCACACACACCCGGGGTGGGCCTCAGGCCCCATTATTAAAACACTCAACATTATCCGCTTCACACACATCCGGGGTGGGCCTCAGGCCCCATTATTAAAACACTCAACATTATCCGCTTCACACACACCCCGAGTGTGGCCCCAGGCCCCATTATTAAAACACTCAACATTATCCGCTTCACACACACCCGGGGTGGGCCCCAGGCCCCATTATTAAAACACTCAACATTATCCGCTTCACACACACCCTGAGTGTGGCCCCAGGCCCCATTATTAAAACGCTCAACATTATCCGCTTCACACACACCCGGGGTGGGCCTCAGGCCCCATTATTAAAACACTCAACATTATCCGCTTCACACACACCCGGGGTGGGCCTCAGGCCCCATTATTAAAGCACTCAACATTATCCGCTTCACACACACCCAGGGTGGGCCCCAGGCACCATTATTAAAGCACTCAACATTATCCGCTTCACACACACCCGGGGTGGCCTCAGGCCCCATTATTAAAACACTCAACATTATCCGCTTCACACACACCCAGGGTGGGCCTCAGGCCCCATTATTAAAACACTCAACATTATCCGCTTCACACACACCCGGGGTGGGCCTCAGGCCCCATTATTAAAACACGCAACATTATCCGCTTCACACACACCTCGAGAGTGTCCCCAGGCCCCATTATTAAAACACTCAACATTATCCGCTTCACACACACTCCAAGTGTGGCCCCAGGCCCCATTATTAAAACACTCAAAATTATCCACTTCACAAACATCCGGGGTGGGCCTCTGGCCCCATTATTAAAAAACTCAACATTATCCGCTTCACACACACCCGGGGTGGGCCTCAGGCCCCATTATTAAAACACACAACATTATCCACTTCACACACACCCGGGGTGTGGCCCCAGGCCCCATTATTAAAATACTCAACATTATCCGCTTCACACACACCCCGAGTGTGGCACCAGGCCCCATTTTTAAACATTCAACATTATCCGCTTCACACACACCCGGGGTGGGCCTCAGGCCCCATTATTAAAACACTCAACATTATCCGCTTCACACACACCCGGGGTGGGCCCCAGGCCCCATTATTAAAACACTCAACATTATCCGCTTCACACACACCCGGGGTGGGCCCCAGGCCCCATTATTAAAACACTCAACATTATCCGCTTCACACACACCCGGGGTGGCCCCAGGCCCCATTATTAAAACACACAACATTATCCACTTCACACACACCCAGGGTGGGCCTCAGGCCCCATTATTATAACACACAACATTATCCGCTTCACACACACCCGGGGTGGCCCCAGGCCCCATTATTAAAACACTCAACATTATCCGCTTCACACACACCCGGGGTGGGCCACATTATTAAAACACTCAACATTATCCGTTTCACATACACCCGGGGATGGCCCCACGCCCCATTATTAAAACACTCAACATTATCCGCTTCACACACACCCGGGGTGGGCCTCAGGCCCCATTATTAAGACACTCAACATTATCCGCTTCACACACACCCGGGGTGGGCCTCAGGCCCCATTATTAAAACACTCGACATTATCCGCTTCACACACACCCGGGGTGGGCCCCAAGCCCCATTATTAAAACACACAACATTATCCGCTTCACACACACCCTGGGTGGGCCCCAGGCCCCATTATTAAAACACTCAACATTATCCGCTTCACACACACCCGGGGTGGGCCTCAGGCCCCATTATTAAAACACTCAACATTTTCCGCTTCACACACACCCGGGGTGGGCCTCAGGCCCCATTATTAAAACACTCAACATTATCCGCTTCACACACATCCGGGGTGGGCCTCAGGCCCCATTATTAAAACACTCAACATTATCCGCTTCACACACACCCCGAGTGTGGCCCCAGGCCCCATTATTAAAACACTCAACATTATCCGCTTCACACACACCCGGGGTGGGCCCCAGGCCCCATTATTAAAACACTCAACATTATCCGCTTCACACACACCCTGAGTGTGGCCCCAGGCCCCATTATTAAAACGCTCAACATTATCCGCTTCACACACACCCGGGGTGGGCCTCAGGCCCCATTATTAAAACACTCAACATTATCCGCTTCACACACACCCGGGGTGGGCCTCAGGCCCCATTATTAAAGCACTCAACATTATCCGCTTCACACACACCCAGGGTGGGCCCCAGGCACCATTATTAAAGCACTCAACATTATCCGCTTCACACACACCCGGGGTGGCCTCAGGCCCCATTATTAAAACACTCAACATTATCCGCTTCACACACACCCAGGGTGGGCCTCAGGCCCCATTATTAAAACACTCAACATTATCCGCTTCACACACACCCGGGGTGGGCCTCAGGCCCCATTATTAAAACACGCAACATTATCCGCTTCACACACACCCCGAGAGTGTCCCCAGGCCCCATTATTAAAACACTCAACATTATCCGCTTCACACACACTCCAAGTGTGGCCCCAGGCCCCATTATTAAAACACTCAAAATTATCCACTTCACAAACATCCGGGGTGGGCCTCTGGCCCCATTATTAAAAAACTCAACATTATCCGCTTCACACACACCCGGGGTGGGCCTCAGGCCCCATTATTAAAACACACAACATTATCCACTTCACACACACCCGGGGTGTGGCCCCAGGCCCCATTATTAAAATACTCAACATTATCCGCTTCACACACACCCCGAGTGTGGCACCAGGCCCCATTTTTAAACATTCAACATTATCCGCTTCACACACACCCGGGGTGGGCCTCAGGCCCCATTATTAAAACACTCAACATTATCCGCTTCACACACACCCGGGGTGGGCCCCAGGCCCCATTATTAAAACACTCAACATTATCCGCTTCACACACACCCGGGGTGGGCCCCAGGCCCCATTATTAAAACACTCAACATTATCCGCTTCACACACACCCGGGGTGGCCCCAGGCCCCATTATTAAAACACACAACATTATCCACTTCACACACACCCAGGGTGGGCCTCAGGCCCCATTATTATAACACACAACATTATCCGCTTCACACACACCCGGGGTGGCCCCAGGCCCCATTATTAAAACACTCAACATTATCCGCTTCACACACACCCGGGGTGGGCCACATTATTAAAACACTCAACATTATCCATTTCACATACACCCGGGGATGGCCCCACGCCCCATTATTAAAACACTCAACATTATCCGCTTCACACACACCCGGGGTGGGCCTCAGGCCCCATTATTAAGACACTCAACATTATCCGCTTCACACACACCCGGGGTGGGCCTCAGGCCCCATTATTAAAACACTCGACATTATCCGCTTCACACACACCCGGGGTGGGCCCCAAGCCCCATTATTAAAACACACAACATTATCCGCTTCACACACACCCTGGGTGGGCCCCAGGCCCCATTATTAAAACACTCAACATTATCCGCTTCACACACACCCGGGGTGGGCCTCAGGCCCCATTATTAAAACACTCAACATTTTCCGCTTCACACACACCCGGGGTGGGCCTCAGGCCCCATTATTAAAACACTCAACATTATCCGCTTCACACACATCCGGGGTGGGCCTCAGGCCCCATTATTAAAACACTCAACATTATCCGCTTCACACACACCCGGGGTGGGCCTCAGGCCCCATTATTAAAACACACAACATTATCCACTTCACACACACCCGGGGTGTGGCCCCAGGCCCCATTATTAAAATACTCAACATTATCCGCTTCACACACACCCCGAGTGTGGCACCAGGCCCCATTTTTAAACATTCAACATTATCCGCTTCACACACACCCGGGGTGGGCCTCAGGCCCCATTATTAAAACACTCGACATTATCCGCTTCACACACACCCGGGGTGGGCCCCAAGCCCCATTATTAAAACACACAACATTATCCGCTTCACACACACCCTGGGTGGGCCCCAGGCCCCATTATTAAAACACTCAACATTATCCGCTTCACACACACCCGGGGTGGGCCTCAGGCCCCATTATTAAAACACTCAACATTTTCCGCTTCACACACACCCGGGGTGGGCCTCAGGCCCCATTATTAAAACACTCAACATTATCCGCTTCACACACATCCGGGGTGGGCCTCAGGCCCCATTATTAAAACACTCAACATTATCCGCTTCACACACACCCCGAGTGTGGCCCCAGGCCCCATTATTAAAACACTCAACATTATCCGCTTCACACACACCCGGGGTGGGCCCCAGGCCCCATTATTAAAACACTCAACATTATCCGCTTCACACACACCCTGAGTGTGGCCCCAGGCCCCATTATTAAAACGCTCAACATTATCCGCTTCACACACACCCGGGGTGGGCCTCAGGCCCCATTATTAAAACACTCAACATTATCCGCTTCACACACACCCGGGGTGGGCCTCAGGCCCCATTATTAAAGCACTCAACATTATCCGCTTCACACACACCCAGGGTGGGCCCCAGGCACCATTATTAAAGCACTCAACATTATCCGCTTCACACACACCCGGGGTGGCCTCAGGCCCCATTATTAAAACACTCAACATTATCCGCTTCACACACACCCAGGGTGGGCCTCAGGCCCCATTATTAAAACACTCAACATTATCCGCTTCACACACACCCGGGGTGGGCCTCAGGCCCCATTATTAAAACACGCAACATTATCCGCTTCACACACACCCCGAGAGTGTCCCCAGGCCCCATTATAAAAACACTCAACATTATCCGCTTCACACACACTCCAAGTGTGGCCCCAGGCCCCATTATTAAAACACTCAAAATTATCCACTTCACAAACATCCGGGGTGGGCCTCTGGCCCCATTATTAAAAAACTCAACATTATCCGCTTCACACACACCCGGGGTGGGCCTCAGGCCCCATTATTAAAACACACAACATTATCCACTTCACACACACCCGGGGTGGCCCCAGGCCCGATTATTAAAACACTCAACATTATCCGCTTCACACATACCCCGAGTGTGGCCCCAGGCCCCATTATTAAAATACTCAACATTATCCGCTTCACACACACCCGGGGTGGGCCCCAGGCACCATTATTAAAACACTCAACATTATCCGCTTCACACACACCCGGGGTGTGGCCCCAGGCCCCATTATTAAAACACTCAACATTATCCGCTTCACACACACCCAGGGTGGGCCCCAGGCCCCATTATTAACATACTCAACATTATCCGCTTCACACACACCCCGAGTGTGGCACCAGGCCCCATTATTAAAACACTCAACATTATCCGCTTCACACACACCCGGGGTGGGCCCCAGGCCCCATTATTAAAACACGCAACATTATCCGCTTCACACACACCCCGAGAGTGTCCCCAGGCCCCATTATTAAAACACTCAACATTATCCGCTTCACACACACTCCAAGTGTGGCCCCAGGCCCCACTATTAAAACACTCAAAATTATCCGCTTCACAAACATCCGGGGTGGGCCTGTGGCCCCATTATTAAAAAACTCAACATTATCCGCTTCACACACACCCAGGGTGGGCCTCAGGCCCCATTATTAAAACACACAACATTATCCGCTTCACACTAACCCGGGGTGGGCCTCAGGCCCCATTATTAAAACACTCAACATTATCCGCTTCACACACACCCCGAGTGTGACCCCAGGCCCCTTATTAAAACACTCAACATTATCCGATTCACACACCCCTGTGATGGGCCCCAGGCCCCATTATTAAAACACTCAACATTATTCGCTTCACACACACCCGGGGTGGGCCTCAGGCCCCATTATTAAAACACTCAACATTATCCGCTTCACACACACCCGGGGTGGGCCCCAGGCCCCATTATTAAAACACTCAACATTATCCGCTTCACACACAACCGGGGTGGCCCCAGGCCCCATTATTAACACACTCAACATTATCCGCTTCACACACACCCGGGGTGGGCCCCAGGCCCCATTATTAAAACACTCAACATTATCCGCTTCACACACACCCGGGGTGGGCCTCAGGCCCCATTATTATAACACTCAACATTATCCGCTTCACACACACCCGGGGTGGGCCTCAGGCCCCATTATTAAAACACTCAACATTATCCGCTTCACACACACCCAGGGTGGGCCTCAGGCCCCGAATAAGAGCCTCCGGGCTGGGTGTTTGCCCCGAGCGGGGCGGCAGCGGCGGGGCTTTCTCCCGGTGACAGTCCCGGGCTAACGGCTGCCATCTTGAGAGGCTCAGGGGGCAGCAGGGCCCATGCGCGGCCCCCTTGGCCAGGAACCAGGAGGAGAGAATCTTGTCAATTTCTATCCTGGACTCACAGTGATGGCTTTTGTAAACTCCTTTTACAGGATGTGAGAAGGGCAGCATTTACACTCTGCAAACTCAGACCAACAACAACTTACCTTTATATAGCACCTTTGAAATGTCACAGTAGCGCAGTCAGACAATAATTGACACCATACTTTGTTTGTGGTCCAGTGCACTTACACAAAGTTCCTTCACAACTGTAACAATTTTATTACGGTTGCTGTGAAGGCTGTGCTCACTCTACTCGTACACCTGGTCTCCAAAGGAGGCAAAACCGGACTAATGTTGCCGAGCTCAGCTCTCCATGTCTCTCCAGTGGCTGAAGGGTCTGTAACGCTGTCAGGGGCGCCCCGGCCACAGGACTCAATATCCACCCCCTCCACCACTGGTGCACTGTGTCTGCAGTATGTACGGTCTACAAGATGACCATGGTCAGGCCGTGTGGAGTCAAGGGCTAGGCAACAGAATGGATGGAAAGATCACAACAAACTTCCCTTAACTCCAACCCTCTGATTTCTGTTTTGTAGCCATCTTTCCATCCATTCTGCTGCCTGGCCCTTCACTCCACACGGCCTGACCGTGGTATTCTTGTCGATCTTACATACTGTTTATGGATAGCAAGCTGGTCACAAAAGAGAAAACAGAGAGTAGGGGTTGGGAGCAGCTACTCAGACTGGCAAAAGGTGGGAAGTGGTGTTCCACAGGGATTGGTGCTGGGATCACTGTTGTTCATAAACGATTTGGACTCGGGAATCAGAAGAACAATTTCAAAGTTTGTCGATAACACCAAATTGGGAGGTAGAGTTAATATTGAGGAAGACAAAATGCAAGAAGACATTAATAAATTTCAGAATGGGCATGTAATTGGCAAATGAATTTCACTATAGATCAGTGTGAGGTGGTGTGTTAATGAATTTCACTGCAGATCAGTGTGAGGTGGTGTGTTAATGAATTTCACTAGAAGTCAGTTTGAGGTGGTGTGTTAATGAATTTCACTACAGATCAGTGTGATGTGGTGTGTTAATGAATTTCACTAGAAGTCAGTGTGAGGTGGTGTGTTAATGAATTTCACTGTAGATCAGTATGAGGTGGCGTGTTAATGAATTTCACTATAGGTCAGTGTGAGGTGGTTTGTTAATTAATTTCACTATAAGTCAGTGTGAGGTGGTGTGTTAATGAATTTCACTGTAGGTCAGTGTGAGGTGGCGTGTTGATGAATTTCACTGTAGGTCAGTGTGAGGTGGCGTGTTGATGAATTTCACTATAGATCAGTGTGAGGTGGTGTGTTGATGAATTTCACAATAGATCAGTGTGAGGTGGTGTGTTAATGAATTTCACTAGATCAGTTTGAGGGGGTGTGTTGATGAATTTCACTATAGATCAGTGTGAGGCGGTGTGTTAATGAATTTCACTATAAGTCAGTGTGAGGTGGTGTGTTTTGGTGGGAAGAATAAGGAGGCCACACTCTACTTGGACAAGGGGGTGAAATTGGGTTGTTTTGCGCCTCCCGCGATATTCAGTGTGAGGTTAGCGGCGGCGGTAACCGGTAGCACCCCGCGGCACTGCACCGCCGGCAATGACGTCATCGCCACACGCAGCACCCCGGCTGCAACCTTGGGTTGTGACCCCTGACCTATCAACAGACGATATGTCCAATGGTCAGGGGTCGTTCTTGCAGCTGCGGCGACGCCACTTAAAGAGCAGGTGTCAGGCGGCAACTTTTTATTTTGGCTGACTGCCAGCACCTGCCCCCTTCCCCATTCTTCAGGGTGCCGGCCACGATCGCTCAGCCCGGCGCTCCTCTTGATCCGACACCCCGCTCCCCGGTGGACCAGCAGGGCCCCGGTGTGCACAGTGCTAGGCCCCTCCCCTTTAATCAGGGAGGGAGGTCTGCTATGACACGGTGCTATGTGCCGACGGGCGTGGCGCTGTTACATGAAGCACTGTGAAATTCACTGGTAGCGCCTCAAGAGGGAGGGGAGCGCTTCCAGTAGCACCCCGCCTCCTGCTTGGGGCGCTACCACTGAATTTAATGCGCAGGGTCGCTAACTTTTTCAGGGGGCTAAAATTAGCCCCGGTGACGTTAGCGACCCAAAGGAGGCGCCACCGAATTTCTCCCTAAGAATCTAAATGGGCTGGAGGAGCAGAGGGATCCAGGGATACAGATACACAAATCACTAAAAGTAACAACACAGGTTAATAAGGCCATTAAAAAAAAAGCACTGGGCTACATTCCTAAAGGAGCCTTCTGTACCGTGCCTCGGAGCTCTGAACCATGGCAGAGAGCGGCTGGGACATGTTTCTCACACGCCTCGAGATTAACCTGCACGGCAACTTTGCTGTCAGTGAAGAGAGACGAGAAAGACCAAAGTGCCGTTTGCCCCTCTCAGTGTGGCCCTGAAGGACTGTGTCCAGGCTGGAGTTCTGTTCCCGCCGTACGATCCTCCCCCAGATTGTCCTTTCTGAGCTCCAGCCAGGTGATGCTAAACACTCAGGTGGGAAAGACAAAAATCTACAACAATGTGTTTAAAACAAAGTTGATTTATTTGACATAGATCCAGAATATTAAACTCCAGCCCAGTTCCTGGAGTTATTAACATCAGCAGAAACAATCCCCACCTGTCAGAATGAACATGGTTCAGTCCTGGATGTGATTAACAGCAGCAACAACAACAGAATCCGACCCCTGCAGTCACTTGTGAACTCGTTGGTGTGTCAGGAGGTGGGATGACTGAGTGAATCCCTTCCCACACTCAGGGCAGGTGAACGGCCTCTCCCCAGTGTGAACTCGCTGGTGTGTCAGCAGGTTGGATGACTGAGTGAATCCCTTCCCACACTCAGGGCAGGTGAACGGCCTCTCCCCAGTGTGAACACGCTGGTGTCTCAGCAGGTGGGATGACTGAGTGAATCCCTTCCCACACTCAGGGCAGGTGAACGGCCTCTCCCCACTGTGACTGCGCAGGTGTACAGTGAGGTCAGATGACTGCCTAAACCCAGTCCCGCAGTGAGAGCACCTGAACGGTCTCTCATCAGTGTGAACACGTTGATGGTGTATTAGTTCCCCGGAACCTTTAAAGCACTTCCCACAGTCCGAGCATTTAAAAGGTCTCTCATCAGAGTGAACTCGCTGGTGTGTCAGCAGGGTGGATGAGCGAGTGAATCCCTTCCCACACACGGAGCAGGTGAACGCTCTCTCCCCAGTGTGAGTGCGCTGGTGGACAGTGAGGTCAGATGATTGCCTGAACCCAGTCCCGCAGTGAGAGCACCTGAACGGTCTCTCGTCAGTGTGAACACGTTGATGGTGTATTAGTTCCCCGGAACCTTTAAAGCACTTCCCACAGTCCGAGCATTTAAAAGGTCTCTCATCAGAGTGAACTCGCTGGTGTGTCAGCAGGGTGGATGAGCGAGTGAATCCCTTCCCACACATGGAACAGGTGAACGGTCTCTCTCCAATGTGAGTGCACTGGTGTACAGTGAGCTCAGATGACCGCCTGAACCCATTCCCGCAGTGAGAGCACCTGAACGGTCTCTCCCCAGTGTGAAAACGTTGATGGCGTATCATTTCCCCAGAACTTTTAAAGCACTTCCCACAGTCCGAGCAGTTAAAAGGTCTCTCATCAGTGTGAACTCGCCGGTGTGTCAGCAGGGTGGATGAGCGAGTGAATCCCTTCCCACACACGGAGCAGGTGAACGGTCTCTCCCCAGTGTGAATGCGCTGGTGGACAGTGAGGTCAGATGACTGCCTGAACCCAGTCGCACAGTGAGAGCACCTGAACGGTCTCTCATCAGTGTGAACACGTTGATGGTGTATCAGTTCCCCGGAACTTTTAAAGCACTTCCCACAGTCCGAGCAGTTAAAAGGTTTCTCATCAGTGTGAACTCGCTGGTGATTCAGCAGGTGGGATGAATGAGTGAATCCCTTCCCACACTCAGAGCAGGTGAACGGCCTCTCCCCAGAGTGAACTCGCTGGTGTGTCAGCAGGGTGGATGACTGAGTGAATCCCTTCCCACACTCAGAGCAGGTGAACGGCCTCTCCCCGGTGTGAACGGTGCTTTTTGCTTCCATATTCAAAGGCCGATGATATTCAGTTCCTGATGAATCGAGTGACTGTCAGATCTTGACGTGATGTGTGGTTTGAGTTTCCCGTCTGCAAATCCTTCCCTTCTAATACCCTGTAAAATGAATTTAAAACAGGGAGCGTGAGAGAGAACCCACTAAAGAGGCAGGTTGTGAAATTGAGCTCAATGAATCTGGTTATTTGTGGGGCCGGCACTAGAAAAAAGTGACCATGAAAGCTGCCGGATTGTCATAAAATCCCACTGGTTCACTAATGTCCCTCAGTGAAGGGAATCTGCCACCTGGTCTGGGCCTCTGGCCCCTATGGGAGGAGAGAGAGAGAGAGAGAGAGAGGTGGGAGTGGGAGGGGGCGAAGGAGATGGACTTTATACATCTGCAACTCGACCAGAACTTTGACAGAACCTCCAAAACCCGCAACCTCCAGCACCTAGAAGGACAAAGGCAGAAGGTGCATGGGAGCACCATCACCTCCAAGTTCCCCTCCCAGTCACACACCATCCTGACTTGGACATATATCGCCGTTGCTACATCATCACTGGGTGAAAATCCTGGAACTCCTTACACAACAGCATTGTGGGAGTACCTTCACCACACGGACTGCAGCAGTTCAAGAAGGTGACTCACCACCACCTTCTCAACGGGCAACTGGGGATTGGCAATATTTGCTGCTCTTGCGAGCGACGCCCACATCCCAAGAATGAATTAAAACAAATCTGTATATGTAAACTGGATTAAAAGCCTGTACAGAAATATTTGTTCCTAAAACAATACTCTTTTACATTGTAGGGACAGTGTCTAACAACCTAATCTCCCCTAGAATCCACCTCCCTTGACAGTCTCACATTGGAAATTGTTGGGTCCTCCTGGGCTCAGAAGTACTGGGGGTTAAACCCAGCAGCTTCTCCTCCATCTCCACTCCAGCTCAAACTGAAGCAACAAAAAGACCTACACAGGCGGCCAGGGACTGACTTCTGCATTCAGCGCCCGCCCTGATACAAGCCGGCTCTGGATTGGCGGCTCTGCTGTGTCGATCCAGTTGTGGTTTCTCCTGTCTGGGGGAGGCGCTGCACCCTGGGTTTCCTGGTGCTGGGACCCTGGCCGCACGTCCGCCGGGCCCAGCCGCTCTGATTCTGATTGAGTTTTTTGATGAGGTAACAGAGAGGGTTGATGAGGGCAATGCGGTTAACGTGGTGTACATGGATTTCCAAAAGGCGTTCAACAAAGTGCCACATAATAGGCTTGCCAGCAAAGTTGAAGCTCGTGGAATAAAAGGGACAGTGGCAGCATGGATACAAAATTGGCTAAGTGACAGAAAACAGAGAGTAGTGGTGAACGGTTGTTTTTTGGACTGGAGGAAGGTGCACAGTGGTGTTCCCCAGGGGTCGGTACTAGGACCACTGCTTTACTTGATATATATATATATTTTAATGACTTGGACTTGTGTGTACAGGGCACAGTTTCAAAATATGCAGATGACAAAAAACTTGGAAGTATAGTGAACAGTGAGGAGGATAGTGACAGACTTCAAGAGGACATAGACAGGCTGGTGGAATGGGCGGACACGTGGGAGATGAAATTTAATGCAGAAAAGTGCGAACTGATACATTTTGGTAGGAAGAATGAGGAGAGGCAATATAAACTAAAGGGTACAATTCTAAAATGTGTGCATGAACAGAGAGACCTGGGGGTATGTGTACACAAATCATTGAAGGTGGCAGGGCAGGTTGAGAAAGTGGTTAAAAAAGCTTACGGGAACCTGGGCTTTAGAGGCATAGAGTCCAAAAGCAAGGAGGTTATGATGAACCTTTATAAAACACTGGTTTGGCCACAACTGGTGAATTGTGTCCAATTCTGGGCACCGCACTTTATGAAGGATGTGAAGGCCTTAGAGAGGGTGCAGAAAAGATTTACAAGAATAGTTCCAGGGATAAGGGATGAGGGACTTCAGTTATGTGGATAGACTGGAGAAACTGGGGTGGTTCTCCTCAGAGCAGAGAAGGTTGAGAGGAGATTTGATAGAGGTGTTCAAAATCATGAGGGGACTGGACAGAGTAGAGAGAGAGAAACTGTTCCCATTGACAGAAGAGTCGAGAACCAGAGGACACAGATTTAAGGTGATTGGCAGAAGAACCAAAGGCGACATGAGGAAAAACTTTTTTATGCAGCGAGTGGTTAGGATCTGGAATGCACTGCCTGAAAGGGTGGTGGAGGCAGATTCAATCGCCGCTTTCAATTAGAAATTGGATAAGTACCTGAAGGAAAGAAATGTGCAGGGTTACGGGGAAAGGGCGGGGAGTGGGACTCGCTGAAGTGGTCTTGCAGAGAGCTGGCACGGGCTCGACGGGCCGAATGGCCTCCTTCTGTGCTGTAACCATTCTATGATTCTATAAAATATTAGAAAGTTTGTTCCACAGAAGCACGACGTTTATCTGCTTTTATTGATGAATTTAAAAAGTCTCTATTAAAACCTGAGCCAGTGTGTTGTGAGACAAAGAGCCTTGTGTCCAATGGGGGAATAAAGGCCCACAGCCTCCCCGGGCCCCGGGCCCTGAACAAAGGACTGGAGAAACTCGCTGCCCCGCGGATCAGACAATCAGCCGCCGCTGGCCCCGCCCCTCAGGCTTCCCGATTGGTTGGAGGACCCGCCGCCGGCTCGCTCCTCCAGCGCCACCCACTGGGTGCCGCTAGTCCCGCCCCTCGGGCTCCCCGATTGATTGGAGGACCCGCCGCCGGCTCGCTCCTCTAGCCCCGCCAACTGGGTGCCGCTAGTCCCACCCCTCGGGCTCCCCGATTGGTTGGAGGACCCGCCGCCGGCCCGCTCCTCCAGCCCCGCCCACTGGGTGCCGCTAGTCCCGCCCCACGGGCTCTCCGATTGGTTGGAGGACCCGCCGCCGGCTCGCTCCTGCAGCCCCGCCCCGCTCGCTCCCTATTGGTGGGAAGCTGCCGTCAATCAGGCCGCGGGCCCGGGTGACGTGTCCCCGAGGATATCACGTGCACCGTCCAAGTGCCGCCGCTCGGTCCGGGGCCTCGCGGACTCTGAGGTTTTTCTCTTTCTCTCGATTCTCTCCCGATCCACCCCGCGCCATTCTCCACCCAATCGGAGCGGAGAAAACTTACTTCCCGTCACCGATTACGACTCTGGAACCGACACCAAGGCCTTTCCCCGGAATGGCCCCGCGCCGACTCCGTCCGGCAGGATCCGAGTGCGCATGCGCAGCTCCGAGTGGGGGAGGGGGGTTGGTCTCCTCTGGGCATGCGCGGTCATTACTCTTGGTGACCGGGAGGGGTCGCTGTGCCGGACTCGGCCCTAACCGCCGCTGCCTGTGCGCATGCGCGGACTCTCGGCTGTCAATCAACCAACCGCCAGAAGAGGTCGCTGGTGAGACCAGTGAAGGAAGAAAGACTTGCATTTATATAGCGCCTTTCACCACCACCGGACGTCCTGCGCATGCGCACCTCCCTGGCGGCTGAGGCGAAACACCGACTCGCCCCCACCTGAGCCACGCACGCGTACCAGATGTTGCAGCTCCGCATGCACGCCCGATGTTCCAACCGCGGCGTTTTGTGTGCTGAGCATGGGTGTTGCGGACTGATCGGGACGGGCGATTGCAGAGCAGGAGGGAGAGCGCGGGGCCCATGAGCACATGCATGGGACTCAGAGTCAACAGAGCACTTTCTGCAGAGCCGGGGGCTTGTTGGTATTACAGCCGCCATTACTGCTGATCCTTTCAACCAACCTGTGCAGCAGCTGGGGCCTGAAAATCAGCTTCACTGCCCCTAGGTTCGGAAAGGGGAAAATTAAACAACAGTTTGCCTCTGATCCTTTTCTGATCTCAATTTACAGGGTTATAGAAGTGGAGCAGTTACAGGCGAGAAGCTCAGACCAAACATCACGTCAAGATCTGACAGAGTCGCTGGATTCATCAGGACCTGAATATCATCGGCCTTTGCACATGGAAGGAGAGAGCAGTGATCGCAGCGCAGACAAACCGCACACGTGTTCGGTGTGTGGACTCGGATTCAGCCGATCGCCTGACCTGGTGAGACACGTGCACCGTCACACCGAGGAGAAACCGGGTAAAGGTGGGGACGGCGGGAAGGGCTTCAGTTCCCCGTCTGCATTGAAAGTTCAACGGCGCTGTCACACCAGGGACAGTCTGTTCACCTGCTCCGTGTGTGGAAAGGGATTTGTTTGTTCATCCCACCTGCAAACACACCAGGGAGTTCACACTGGGGAGAGACCATTTCAATGTTCTGACTGTGGGAAGAGCTTTAAAAGCCCCAGGGAACTAAAGCAACACCAACTTGTCCACACTGATGAGAGACCATTTCAATGTTCTGACTGTGGGAAGAGCTTTAAAAGCGCTCAGTATCTGAAGGGACACCAGCTTGTTCACACTGATGAGAGACCATTTCAATGTTCTGACTGTGGTAAGAGCTTTAAAAGCCCCCGGGAGCTGAAGGGACACTGGCTCCTACACACTGGGGAGAGGCCGTTCATCTGCTCCGTGTGTGAGAAGGGATTCGCTCAGTCATCCTACCTGCTGGTACACCAGCGAGTTCACACTGACGAGAGGCCCTTTAAATGTCCTGACTGTGGGAAGAGCTTTAAAAGCTCCGGGGAGCTGAAGGGACACCAATACCTACACACTGGGGAGACGCTGTTCACCTGCTCCGTGTGTGGGAAGGGATTCGCTCGGACCTCCAACCTGCTGGTACATCAGCGAGTTCACACTGGGGAGAGACAGTTCACCTGCTCCGTGTGTGGGAAGGGATTCGCTCAGTCATCCAACCTGCTGACACATCAGCGAGTTCACACTGACGAGAGGCCCTTTAAATGTTCTGACTGTGGGAAGAGCTTTAAAAGCTCCGGGGTGCTGAAGGGACACCAATACCTACACAGTGGGGAGAGGCTGTTCACCTGCTCCGTGTGTGGGAAGGGATTCGCTCGGCCCTCCAACCTGCTGGTACACCAGCGAGTTCACACTGACGAGAGGCCCTTTAAATGTTCTGACTGTGGGAAGAGCTTTAAAAGCTCCCAGGAGCTCAAGAGACACCAACACCTACACACTGGGGAGAGACCGTTCACCTGCTCCGTGTGTGGGAAGGGATTCACTCAGTCATCCGACCTGCTGGTACATCAGCGAGTTCACACTGGGGAGTGACTGTTCACCTGCTCCGTGTGTGGGAAGGGCTTCACTCAGTCATCCCGCCTGTTGGTACATCAGCGAGTTCACACTGGGGAGAGGCCGTTCACCTGCTCCGTGTGTGGGAAGGGATTCACTCAGTCATCCCGCCTGCTGGTACATCAGCGAGTTCACACTGGGGAGGGTCCGTTCACCTGCTCCGTGTGTGGGAAGGGATTCACACAGTCATCCAACTTGCTGACACACCAGCGACTTCACACTGATCATAGAATCTAACAGCACAGAAGGAGGTGATTCGGCCCATCGTGTCTGTGCCCATCGTGTCTTTGAAAGAGCTGTCCAATTTAGTCCCAAACCCCAGCTTTATCCCCAGAACTCTGCAAACTAGTCCCCTTCAAGGACTCGTCCAATTACTGTTTGAAAGTTCCTGTGGAACCTGATTCCAGCATCCCTTCAGATGGTGCGTTCCAGATCTGAACAACCCTCTGTATGAAAACAATTCTCCTCACCTATAGTTCTTTTAGTAACTATTTTAAATCTGTGACCTTTGGTTACCAACCCACTTGCCAGAGTGAACAGTTTCTCCCTACTTGCTCGATCAAAACCCCTCATCATTTTGAACACCTCTATTAGGTCTCCTCTTAACCTTCTCTGCTCTAAGGGGAACAATCCCAGCTTCTCCAGTCTCTCCACATAACTGAAGTCCCTCATCCCTGGTACCATCCTGGTCAACCTCCTCTGCACCCTCTCCAAGGCCTTGACATCCTTCCTAAAGTGTGGTGCCCAGAACTGTACACAAGACTCCAGCTGAGGCCAAAACACTGCAGCTGTACAAAACCCTGGTTAGACCACACCTGGAGCACTGTGAGCAGTTCTGGGCACCACACCTTAGGAAGGATATATTGGCCTTGGAGGGAGTGCAGCGTAGGTTTACCAGAATGATACCTGGACTTCAAGGGTTAAGTTACGAGGAGGGATTACACAAATTAGGGTTGTATTCCCTGGAATTTAGAAAGTTAAGGGGCGGTCTGATCGAAGTTTTCAGGATATTAAGGGGAACAGATAGGGTAGATAGAGAGAAACTATTTCCGCTGGTTGGGGATTCTAGGACTGGGGGCATAGTCTAAAAATTAGAGCCAGACCTTTCAGGAGTGAAATTAGGAAACACTTCTACACACAAAGGGTGGTAGAAGTTTGGAACTCTCTTCCGCAAACAGCAATTGATGCTCGATCAATTGTTAATTTTCAATCTGAGATTGATAGGTTTTTGTTAACCAAAGGTATTAAGGGATTTGGGCCAAAGGCGGGTGTATGGAGTTAGGTCGCAGATCAGCCATGATCTCATTGAATGGCGGAACAGGCTCGAGGGGCTGAATGGCCTCCTTCTGTCCTATGTTACTAACTAGTGATTTGTAAAGGTTTAGTGTAACTTCCATGTTTTTGTATTCAATGGCACTATTTACAAAGCCAAGTATCCCATACGCTTTCTGAACCGCCTCACCAACTTGCCGTGGCACTTTCAAAGACTTGTGAATATGGACCCCAGGTCCCTCTGCTCTTGCACCCCCTCAAAATAGTCCCATTTAGATTATACGGCCTCTCCCTGTTGTTTCTCCCAAAGTGCATCACTTCACACTTATCCTCATTTAATTTCATCTGCCTTGTGTCTGCTCATTTCACAGTCTGTCTCTGTCCTTCTGAAGTCTGCTACTACTACACTCACAAAACTTGGCAACACAGTAAATAGTATCATCCGTAAACTTTGAAATTGTTCACCTATACCCAAGTCCAGGTCATTTATATATAACAAGAAAAGCAATGGTCCTAATTCTGACCCCTGGGGGAGCCCACTGCATACCTCCCTCCAGTCAGAAAAACATCCCTCAGCACTGCTCACTGCCTCCTCTCCCTTAGCCAATTATATAACTAAATTACCATCAGCCCTTTAATTCCCTCTGCTTCTATTTTCAGAGTAAGTCTCTTATGTGGTACTTTATCAAATGCCTTTTGAAAGTCCATATATACAACATCTGCTGCACTACCTTCATCAACCCTCTGTTACTTCATCAGAGAACTCAATCAGTTTAATCAGACACGATTTACCTTTAACAAATCCATACTGGCTGCCCCTTATTAATCCATGCTTCTCCAAGTGAGAATTAATTTTGTCCTTGACAATGGTCTCCAGTCGTTCACCCACCACTGTAGGGGTCGCAAAATCCCCTCAGCCCCCGAAGATCGGGAAATATTAATCCACATCGTAGACGAAGACTTGTATGATTTAAATTGTCTCTGGGTTGGACAATGTTTTAAAACATACCCAGAACCGCAAAAGGCTGCGTTAAAAAGCTCGTAAGCTAGGCAGCACTTGGACACTGGAATCAAAGAACTTTGTGAAAATCGCACACTTCAAGATTGTACATTTTATTAAAATATGTACTCTTGAGTTTTGGACTGTTTCAATTGCCCAGGGCATAAAAATGGCTGAACAGACCTCATGGAAACAGAATTTTAAAAGGCAGCAGAAAAGGACAGACAGGCTGTTAGCATATGAAAAGCTCAGCGCTGCCCTGTGGTAAGTTTGAATGGAGCCCGAGCTGTCAGTCACCCTGTGGTATTGGGTAGGTCCGGTAACCTACAAGCTGCTTGTTTACACTGGGGAGTAGCCCGTTTGAATCAGCCAATCATCGGACAGCAAGCACAATGGGTTGTTTACACACATCCATTCACTGAAATTGACTCTACTACGTGATGTCTCCATGTATGAATGGAGGAAGTTAAAAGCCCTTCTCTTGTGTATTGGACTTTTCGGCGCGAAATTGCGCATGGACCTTTTCGGCGTGAGAACAGCAGGGACTCCCAGGGTATAAAGATTAAGCCCAGGAAGTCCTCTGCCCCCTTTTTTGTCTCTTTTACTCTTTGGACTGCAGGTGAGCAAGGCTTCTGACCCACTAGCAAGACAATCTAGGGAGAAGTAAAGGGGTGGTAATTTAAGGGAAATGTTGCTTAGATTGTAAGGTTAACATTGTAGCCATTTATCCCTCATTTTTGCCATCTGCCTTCCCCTGTTAAGCAATTTTACCATGATTACTTTGATTGTGTGGTGTAGTTTCTTTAGTTTTAATAAAATTTGACTTCCTTGCATCCAGACTATTTGTCCGTTTTTAATATATCATTAATTATAAGTTCCTCCAGTCAGAACTGGAGTTTTTTTTTTAGCAATTTGAAACCGCTGATTGAAATTGGTCACAGTGCAGTGGCAAAGGCTGCCTGACCAGGTAAATTACCGTAAACCAGGTAAAGGATGCCCACCTACAAATTGGTGACCGCGGCAGGACTGGAGGAAGTTTTTGATAGGATAAGTGGTCTGGATCTGGAGAAAGCATCAGCTCTTGCTTTTCTTTCTTTCAGTCTGTGGGTAGCCCTGCAGAAGTTAGCGGCAGCGTGTAAGCTGACCTATTATAGTATAGGTGGCTGGGTTAAGAAGGGTGAGATGAGGGTGCGGGAGGAGGTTACAGAGGCCAAGAATCGGGAGTCAGAGTTTGAAAAATGCCAGGCGGAGGTAGAATGCCTCATAAGAGAGGTGAATGAGGCTAGAGATAGTGGGATGAGGGTGTGGGAACAAAATGCACGCCTCACACTAGAGGTCACAAAATGCCAGGCAGAGATAGAGCGCCTTGTGCAGGAACTCACAGAGGCTAGGGACAGTGAGATGAGGCTACAGGAGGAAAACGCACATCTCACCCAAGAAGCTAGTGAGGGCAAAAGCCACACAAGGCACAAGATAGAGTTCCTAAAGTGCCAAATTACAGAAGCAAAGAGTAACGAGATGAGACTGCGGGAAGAGAATGCCCGCCTCACCTCAGAAGTAACAGAGCAGGAGGAAAAGGTTAGGGAGGTAAAGGCAGCTTATAAGCTGGCCTGCGACCAAGGATTTAGTGGAGCAGATCATACCCCATGTAACAGACAGATATAGAGTTTGGGTATGCAGTTATTAGGGACGAAAGGGATGGTATGTCACATAAGTCCGAAGGGAAGTCCGTCGGACAGTACCAGCAGCCCAAATCAAACCACCCCACAGGCAGCACCCAGAACAGAGCTGGCTAGGGAATTAGAGATCCCAAGACCGCAGCCCACAGCTCCGAGTTTCCAGGAGCTCTGGCAGCAAGAAGGGGTGGACAATGGGGTGGTAGGAGAACGCAAGCAAGTCCCACTAGGCAGGCGGGGACCAGGACCAGTGTACCCCCTCCGACAACGGAGGTACGGTCCGCCCGTGAACGATAATGACCATGGGGCTGTTCAGCATATCTATCTGGTACCCTATGATACCCAACAGCTCAGAGGCCTGGTGAAACATATTCCCCTGCTCTCCGAAAAGGGAAACCCTCAATGCACTTCCAAGAGATAGAACAGGCAGCCTGTGTTAACGGCTGTGATGATGAGGAGAAAGCCAAAATGTTGCTTTTCTCTGTAGATAGTAAGCTCTATCAGACCCTTTCAGATGAGGCTAAGAGAGGGCAGAAGGGTTTTGAGGACCTAAAGGAGGAAACACTGGAGGCCATGGGTGCAAACGACGGCAGTCCGTTCGATCGCATAGGGAAAACTCTGCAGAAGGAAGGGGAGACCCCACAGGCATTTGCAGACAGGCTGTGGCCAGCCTACAACAGTGCGTGTACAGGGGGACAAGATAGGGCACACCTGAACCCGCAGCAGCGGACCCAATGGCTTTGTTGCCTGGTGTCCAATTGCCTGCCCCAGATAAAAGCAAAGGCTGATACTTGGTTTGACCACCGAGACCCCCGAGCAACTGAAGAGACTGTAATCCGGCAGCTCACAGTAGCATATAGGAATGGTAGGAATAGTGGGACCCCCCAGCAAAAGGGTAAGGTCCACGAGGTTAAACGTGGGGCTCAATACAAGAAAGAGTGGCACCAGGAGGGGAGCCGTCCCTCCCAGAACAAGGTCACTTGTTACAGGTGCGGGGAGGATGGCCACTGGCGCAGGGATTGTGAAAAGCCTGGGAGAGATGATAAAGCCAGGACCCCCGAGGCCCAACTCAGAAGGCAGAGACAGAAACTTCTCCCGATACAGTTGAGTCCGTCATGGAGTCGATAAAATCTTTCCTCAGGGCCAATCAGGGAATGGTAGCAGCCATCAGTGGTGCTGCAGCCCCTTCGCCCACCTCTGCCTCCCCACAATCACTGGAGCCCGCGCAGCCTGTCCGGCTGTGTAATCTCCGGTACGACGAATGGAAGAGACCGCTCGTACAGATGGAGGTAGAGAAGGTTACAGGGACTTATCTACTGGATACGGGGGCATCATGCACCGTGATCCATACGGATAATCCCACCACCTCACCTCTGTCTAACGGGGTTCCATACATACTATCAGAATTCACTGGTCAGGAGCAGGCGGGGGTAATTTATGGGCAGGCAGCAGACAGCATGGGGAAGCAGCATCGGAATAACCTGCTGCTGCTTGAGCCTAGCAAGAGCCACCAGTGGGAGATAGGAGACCTAGTGATGGTAAGAAACTGTGCCCAGGTGGGAAGTTTGGAGCCACTCTACATGGGACCCCATAGTATAGTTGATAGGGCAGCCCCATGGTCTGTGCAGTAAAACTACCCCGGTGCACAAAGTGGTTCCACGCCAACCAATGTAAATTGTATAAATCTGACCATACAAGTTCAAGTTCACAGGCTGTAAAGACAGGCGCTGTGGCTTGTTTCAAGGGAAAAGTTGTCCGGCCCACCAATTGGGACACTTCCCCGCCCCAGTGGGACCTAAGTTTTGGCCAAAGTTTAAATTTGAACCAGTTATTTAGTTCAGAAACAGAGAAACCGCAGCCTGAGAGTAGAAATCTGCAGGCTGCTGTGAGTTCATTCACAGAAAATCGCTTGGCGGGCTCCAGGGAGGAGCCGCCTTTTGAAGAGACTGCCTGCTCATGCGTAGTCGCCGGTCTGGAGACAGGAATTCCCCAGTCTTTTGAATGGCCTGTTCACACAGGTGCAGTTCCCCAGCCCGTGACCACAGCAGCTCCTCTTCAGTTTTCTCACGCAGGCGCAGTCGCCTGTTTAAAGGGACAAGCTTCCCAGCCCGCTTCTAGAGTGGTTCCCCCTATGGTGTGGGACTCTGGGAGGAAGGGATAGCAATTCCTCTTGCAGGGGACATATGGAAGGAGCTGGTAACATGTTTTGGACCTGGAGAGGAAGATTTTCAGCCACCAGCAGCGGGTTGTGAGGGGATACCTGCCCCCAGTACAGGAGTGGGTAGGGAAAAGGAGACAAACCCGGATTACTGGCAGGCTGCCAGGTATATTAAACAGTGCGGGCTGTTTGCATCAGGGGGAGAAGTTTCCCAGCCAGCTAGGGCTGTGACCCAGGCTCAGGGTCCGTCAGCCAAAGTTTCCCCCACAGAGACGCCCCTCAGAAGGTCTCAGCGGGTCCACAAGCCCAAGATAAGATGGTCAGCAGAGTACCCACCACAAAGAGCAATCTCCCGAGCCGGGGAGGAAACATCACAGAGGTCCCCAACTAGCAGCCATAAGCTGCCAGGGACACGAAGCAGGAGGCAGTCCAGCTTTGCTGCAGGCAGCAGTAATCTGCGACAGTGACACCAGAGATTAACCTGGCCATCCGGAGATGGGCGGCATTTGTATTATAGCTTTGTGTTAAGTTACCAATGTTTATAGCTTGCTTTTAAGGTGTTTAAATTTTAAGTTTAGAATGTAACTAGTAGTTTTAAGTTTAAGTTCAAGGTTTAAGTATATTAGTGTGCCAAATGCTTGTGTTTTGGTCCGAAGTTGAGGGACCTGACCATGTCTCCACCTAAGACAGCAGGTCAGTGAGAGACCTGGCTGCATGTCCTTTTAAGTTCTTTTGCAGGAGAGTGGACAAAGGAGCAGCCCTGTTCGCCCAGCCCGAGCTGAGCATTGAATGAAGATATGGTTATGCAGAATGTTGGGGATCACCTCGCCACTGGACGAATCCAGGAGGAGACCCCGCAGCGACCTTCGGGAGAAACCGGACAGGGTCCGGAGGAACCTGCCTATTCATCCTACGTGGAAGAGATGGCCCCAGCTGGGTGGGGCACGGCCCCAACCCAGCACTATCCTGACCGAATTTCACTTGCGGGAGTCATCGCTATTGAGGAGTCATGGTGGGGAAGTGCAGGCGCCTTGTCAGATAGGGACGCGTTCCCCGGGAGTGGGTGGTGGTGGCCAGGGAAAGATTGTAAAGGGGAGGGGTAGACCCAAGAATCGCGTGGGTGCGTTCGGGGAAAGGAGGAGCTCACCCGGGGCCAACGGGTAAAGTTAGAGTGTAAGTGTGGCTGGGAAGGATGAGTGGGTGGCCGGATCTGGGATCCAAGTTTGAGTGTGGGGCCAGTGAGAGCCGCCACACAGGCACCCATCATTTTCTGCAGCCAGTCGAGGGAAGATGGGAGGGGGAGGGACTGGGAGTCACAATCCCATACTCCCCGGTCTCGGTCTGTGAAACATGAGGGTTACCCAGCCTCCACAAAGGGACAAGGGAACGGCTCGGGGCTGGCGGCTCAGACTGTTCTGTAAAATCAATTCTGTATGTTTTAAAAGTTTAAGACCATTAAAGGGGGGGTGGAAGGAACATTTACTGCCCAGGTGGGAGGAGCAATACCCACTCGAATTTCGTGACCCATCATTGGCACGTGATGGTTGGGGTTTATTTCAGCGTTTTGTTTCAAATGTTTAATGAAGATATTTGTATTTTGTTTTACAGTTCCAAGTGGTGCAGAGGCATAGGACCCTCCCCATGCTTGGGGTCATTTTGATTACATTGTATAGCCAAGATTGCAACATTTTGTAATATGTTATAATATAACAAGTGGTGCAGGGGTATGACACCCCTTATTGTAACATTTTGTAATTGATGTATCTGTAGATGCCTACTGTACCATGGTTTTTCTCGGATTTGAGGGGAATAGATGGGTCGGGGAATCAGTGATAGGTAGCTATAGGTAAATACAGGGGATGATTGTTTGTGGGTGGTCAGAAAATTTTGCTCACTTCTTCAAGAGGATACTACAAGCAAGTTGGAAGTATCCAACGGGGGAATGTAGGGGTCACAAAATCCCCGCAGCCCCCGAAGATTGGGAAATATTAATCCACATCGTGGACGAAGACTTGTGTGATTTAAATTGTCTCTGGGTTGGACAATGTTTTAAAACATACCCAGAACCGCAAAAGGCTGCGTTAAAAAGCTCGTAAGCTAGGCAGCACTTGGACACTGGAATCAAAGAACTTTGTGAAAATCGCACACTTTAAGATTGTACATTTTATTAAAAGATGTACTCTTGAGTTTTGGACTGTTTAAATTGCCCAGGGCATAAAAATGGCTGAACAGACCTCATGGAAACAGAATTTTAAAAGGCAGCAGAAAAGGACAGACAGGCTGTTAGCATATGAAAAGCTCAGTGCTGCCCTGTAGTAAGTTTGAATGGAGCCCGAGCTGTCAGTCACCCTGTGGTATTGGGCGGGTCCGGTAACCTACAAGCTGCTTGTTTACACTGGGGAATGGCCCATTTGAATCAGCCAATCATCGGACGGCAAGCACAATGGGTTGTTTACACACATCCATTCACTGAAATTGACTCTACTACGTGATGTCTCCATGTATGAATGGAGGAAGTTAAAAGCCCTTCTCTTGTGCATTTGGACTTTTCGGTCTGAAATTGCGCACGGACCTTTTCGGCGTGAAAACAGCAGGGCCTCCCAGGGTATAAAGATTAAGCCCAGGAAGTCCTCTGCCCCCTTTTTTGTCTCTTTTACTCTTTGGACTGCAGGTGAGCAAGGCTTCTGACCCACTAGCAAGACAATCTAGGGAGAAGTAAAGGGGTGGTAATTTAAGGGAAATGTTGCTAAGATTGTAAGGTTAACATTGTAGCCATTTATCCCTCGTTTTTGCTGTCTGCCTTCCCCTGTTAAGCAATTTTACCATGATTACTTTGATCGTGTGGTGTAGTTTCTTTAGTTTCAATTAAATTTGACTTTCTTGCATCCAGACCATTTGTCCGTTTTTAATATATCATTAATTATAAGTTCCTCCAGTCAGAACTGGAGGGGGGGGGGGGTTAGCGATTCGAAACTGTTGATTGGAATTGGCCACAGTGCAGTGGCAAAGGCTGCCTGACCAGGTAAATTACCGTAAACCAGGTAAAGGATGCTCACCTACACCACTGACATTAGACTGATTGGCCTGTAGTTACCAGGTTTATCCCTCTTCCCCTTTTTTTAAACAGGGTGTAACATTTGCAATCCTCCAGTCCTCTGGCACCACTCCCATATATCTGAGGGAGATTGAAAGATTGTGGTCGGAGCTTCTGCTATCTCCACCCTAGCTTCCCTCTGGAATCTAGGATGCATCCACCTGGACTGGATGACTTGCTAACTTTGAGTGATGACAACCTATTTAGCACCTCCTTTCTATCCAGTTTTATCCAATTTCTCTACTCCCCTCGCCTCTAATGCGACATTAACTTCATCCTCTTCTTTTGTGAAGACAGATGCTAAGTACTCATTCAGTACCTCAGCCAAGCCCTCTGCCTCCGTATGATGAGCTCTTATTTGGTCCCTAATCGGCCCCACCATTCCTTTAACTATCCTTTTACTATTCATACGTTTGTAAAAGATTTTTGGGTTCCCTTTTACATTACCCACTAATCATTTCTTGTACTCTCTCCCTTGTGCCAGCTGTGGCTCAGTGGGTAGCACACTTGCTCTCTGCGTCAGAAGGTAGTGGGTTTTAGTCCCACTCCAGGGACTTGAGCACATAAAGCAAGGTTAACACTCCAGTGCAGTGCTGAGGGAGTACTCCACTGTTTCTGATGAGACTTTAAACTGAGGCCCCGTCTGCTCCCTCAGGTGGATGTAAAAGATCCCATGGCACTCTTTTGAAGAAGAGTAGGGGAGTTATCCCCAGTGTCCTGGCCAGTATTTATCCCTCAACCAACATAACAAAAACAGATTACCTGGTTATTATCACAATGCTGTTTGTGGGAGCTTGCTGTGCACAAACTGGCTGCTGTGTTCCCCACATTACAACAATGACTCCACTTCAAAAGTACTTCATTGGCTGTAAAGAGCTTTGAGATGTCTGGTGGTCGTGAAAGGCGCTATATCAATGCAAGTCTTTCTTTCATATATCCTTTTTCAATTTCCCCCCACTCTCTGTATTCTCCTGGTTTTTGACTGTATTCTGTACCTCACATTTGTCGTAAACCTCCTTTTTCTGTTTTATTCTAACGTCTACATCCTTTGTCATCCAGGGAGCTTGAGCTTTGGTCGCCCCACCTTTCCTCCTTATGGGAATATGCTTGGTTTGTACCTGGTGTCAAATTTTGTTTTATAATGCTCCCGTGAAGCACGTTGGGACATTTTACTACATTAAATACGTTCTATAAATACAAGTTGTTGTTATTGTCTGAAACTAACACATTCCACAGAGGAAAAATAACAGTATTTTTACTCCCAAATATTAAATATTTTGTTCCACGAGATTTATTTGCTTTTATTGATGAATTTAAAAAGTCTCTATTAAAACCTGAGTCAGTGTGTTGTGAGACAAAGAGCCTTGTGTCCAATGCGGGGAATAAAGGCCCACAGCCTCCCCGGGCCCTGAACAAGGGACTGGAGAAACTTGCTGCCCTGCGGATCAGACAATCAGCCGGCGCTAGTGCCGCCCCTCGGGCTCCTCGATTGGTTGGAGGACCCGCCGCCGGCTCGCTCCTCCAGCCCCGCCCCACTCACTCCCTATTGTTTGGAAGCTCCCGTCAATCACCCGGGCAGTGCGAGCTGAGCATGCGCGGACCTTGGCAGCTGCCGCTGACACATCAGGTGAGAGAGCTCAGGGAGCGGGTTAATGAACCCCAGGGGAGGCTGCGAGATTCTCAGCAGCTCAGCTCTGCTAGGTGCTGTGTGAACGGGCTGCTCCACACCCCGGCTGCTCACGGGGAATGTCAGTGCGGAGGGCCCAGTACAGAAGACCCAGGGTGGAAGACCCAGAGGAGAGCGTCCTAGGCGGGGGGCCCAGCACGGAGGACCCCAGGCAGGGGGCCCAGCACGGAGGACCCCAGGTGGGGGGCCCAGCACGGAGGACCCCAGGCAGGAGGCCCAGCACGGAGGACCCCAGGCGGGGGGCCCAGCATGGAGGACCCCAGGCGGGGGGCCCAGGGCGGAGTGGCTGGTCAACAGAAGCGGAGTCGGGAGATGCTGTGGGTGAGCATGCTGCACGGTTTGTAAAGTTGAAGAACGGTCTCCGGCCCGATTGAGTTCCAGCGGCCCCGCCTGTGCATCGTCTGGTGGCAGCTGTGAGGCTTTGTTTCGGTGATGGGATCGGGTTTGTGCGCTGCCATTTTGGTGGAGGAAAGACAGACTGGTCCTATCTATAGTCTGGTGCTTGAACAGCCATAAGATGGGAAAAGAGAACGGGATACAAGTGAAAAAGGAAAATAAAAGACAAAACAAGGTGTATCGGCAAGGAATAACCAATGTCTTGATGGCTGGGTCCTGTGAGTGACAACAGCAAGAAGAAGGAAATTTGAGTACTCGTTTTCCTCTTTTACGGGAGTTGAGAAAGTGGTCGGCTTCTTTTCTGTGGAAAGGTTGAAGACTGTGGATAAGGATTATGACATTATATGGTTGGATAACATCAAGTGAAGACTAGGAGTTATTAGAGTGCCAATAGGACTGGCGTTGAACTGGTATTACTTGTTTTTTGAAGAAGTTTCGGGTTCTGGTTAAAAGTAGTTTACTTGAAGTCTTAAGTGATTTTTTGATATGGTTGTAGGACTTTGTATATTGTGGTGTTATTTAGTGTTAAAGCCTTCCTTAATCGAACGAACGCTCTAGTGAACGCACGCATGCGGATACAAATATATGCACACACGCACGCACACACAATGGAACTTACGTTCGACCGAATGAAGGGCCCTCACTCCCCAGGATGAAGGCCCACTTGGTGAGCGTGAAGCCTGCCGGATGGATGAATGAACGCACGCAAGCATGCAGATAGAAATGGCACACATGTACACAGTCATGCACAATGGAACGTACACTTGAGCGAACGAACGGACGAATGGAGGAATGAATGATTGAACGATGCCAGTTGGACTGGTGTGTATGGATTCTTGGTTTATTAAATAGTTGTAGTTTGTACTGTAAATATTATTGATTTACCTGTAAAATTTATTGTTGTGTTTATATTGTTGACCACAATTGGTCAATGAATGTAATGGATTTACTATGTAACTGATGAGTTGTATAAGTACTGTTGTACTTGAATGTTAAAATTTTAAAAAGGACAACAGGTTATACCAAGCAAAAATAACGAGTTACTAGATTGCCAGTAGGACTGGGATGTATTGTTTTTTACTATGGGTACCTGTATTGTTGACATTGTTTTTGTCTGGAAAAATGTATTATTGTATTTGTACTGTTAATCTTAAAGCTGTTTTTTTTAAGGCTTAGCCTTATTGTGGTTAATGAATGTAATGGATTTATCATGTAATTGATGAGTTGTAACAAGTACTACCAGATTTAAATAAAAGAGAAAAAATAAACCCCGGGATCCCTGATAGCCAGCCAGGAATCTTGTGCTCAATGGACAATTAATGGATATGAGGTGCCTCTTTAGAGAGAGACAAAGAGAGAGAGAAAGGGGGGTGGGAAGGAGGGAGGCCGCAGGGGCTGGGTCTCCACTCAAGATGGTGGGTGGGTGCTCGCAGGGGTGCACTCTGTGAAAAATAAGTCTCTTTTGATGGTCTTCTTGTGGGGGGAGTAGATGTCTTCACCTGGGAAAATAAAGCTGGAGATGCCCAGGCTCAGTCCACTACCAGGTCTTAATGATGTGATAATTAAATGATGACTTCACCTGGGCAGCTCCAGCTGTCCCAGGTCAAGCAATAGGGAGGGGTGTTTGCTGGTGGTGTGTGTGGCCTAGTTTTTACAAGAGCCACACACTCACACACACCCCTAGATGTTTTCTTCTCCTTCTTCTTTCCTCCTCCCCACTTAAATACAAAGGCCTAGAATTTCACTATCGCCGCACCAGGTGTTTAGCGCCCGAAATTTAGCGCTCGCCCGGATTCCCGTAGCGCCCGCCTGAAATTCAGTTGCAGCGCCCCAAGAGGGAGGCGGGCGCTATTGCAGGGTTTGGCCGCCTCACTTGGGGCGCTGAAAGTCAGTTTCAGGCGTCCAGCTGCCGCTGCGCCACCCGATGCGGTGCGGCAGGCTGGGGTACTGCAGGCCTCCTCCTTCTCTTAAGGAGGAGCTGCCTGCAGCCGTGAGATCACCGCTGGATTCCCCCGGCAAATGAGCCCGGCACCACGGAGAAGTGCCGGGCTCGCGGGGGTCAGACACCAATGCCGCGGGGGGGGTGGCGTGGGAGTCCGGGGAGGAAGGAGCGGCCAAGCGGCCGCCGGTAAAGCGGACGGCCGCACCTCCACCTTTATGCCCCGGCCTCTCAGAGCTGCAAGGCCCCGTTTTACAAACGCTCCTTGCGCCCGCTACGGGTGAGGCGGCGGCAAGTGAATTTGGGCGTTGGGCCGGCATCGCGTTGAAACCGGGGCGCTGCGCACACCGATGACGTCATCGGTGCCGGCGCAGCGCTACCGGCTAATGCCACCATTTGCGCTACACTGAATTCCAGGCTACCAACAGCGCCGGCGCTAAAGACCTCTTTAGGCGCTAAGTGGGTGCTAACACCACTGAATTTCTAGGCCAATGTCTTTATGAGAGTGCACCATGAAACACCCACCTGTAGAAGTTTTCCAACGGCTCTCCCTCCTTCTGAACAGATGTAGGATGTTCGTTTTTCTCACCTCTCTCCCTCTCCTGTAATGGAGACCAGTTGGGGAAACAGTGATGGAATGGCTTCCCTTTGTTGTTAGCTCTGATCTGGTCTCCTGGTCTCTCCTCTCCTCTGGCACCCCAATAGTAGCTGCAGCAGCAACAGATATGGTCTCTCCTCCTGGACACAGAGTGAGAGACCTCACCTGTCCTGTCCTGTCCTCTCCTCTCTCCTCTCTTCTGGCACAGCAGCAGCACAAGATTCCTGGCTGGCTATCAGGGATCCCAAGGTTCATTTTTTCTCTTTTATTTAAATCTGGTAGTACTTGTTACAACTCATCAATTACATAATAAATCCATTACATTCATTAACCACAATAAGGCTAAGCCTTAAAAAAACAGCTTTAAGATTAACAGTACGAATACAATAATAAATTTTTCCAGACAAAACCAATGTCAACAATACAGGTACCCGTAGTTAAAAACAATACATACCAGTCCTACTGGCAATCTAGTAACTCGTCATTTTTGCTTGGTATAACCTGTTGTCCTTTTTAAAATTTTAACATTCAAGTACAACAGTACTTATACAACTCATCAGCTACACAGTCAATCCATTACATTCATTGACCAATTATGGTCAACAATATAAATACAACAATAAATTTTACAGGTAAATCAATAATGTTTACAGTACAAACTGCAACTATTTAATAAACCAAGAATCCGTACACACCAGTCCAACTGGCATCGTTCAATCATTCATTCCTCCATTCGTCCGTTCGTTCGCTCAAGCGTAAGTTCCATTGTGCATGACTTTGTACATGTGTACCATTTCTATCTGCGTGCATGCGTGCGTTTGTTCATCTGTCTGGCAGGCTTCACGCTCACGAAGCGGGCCTTCATCCTGGGGAGTGAGGGCCCTTCATTCGATCGAACGTAAGTTCCATTGTGTATGTGTGCGTATCATTTGTCTACCTGTGTGCATGCGTGCGTTCGTTTATCCGTCCGGCAGGCCTCACACTCACCGAGTGACTCCCGTCCTGGGAAGCGGGCCCTTCATTCAGTCGAATGTAAGTTCCATTGTGTATGCGTGCGTATCATTTGTCTACCTGTGTGCATGCGTGTGTTCGTTCATCCGTCCGGCAGGCCTCACACTCACCGAGTGACTCCCGTCCTGGGGAGCGGGCCCTTCATTCGTTCGAACGTAAGTTCCATTGTGTATGCGTGCATGTGTGCATATATTTGTATCCGCATGCGTGCGTTCACTAGAGCATTCATTCATTCGATTAAGGAAGGCTTTAACACTAAATAACACCACAATATACAAAGTCCTACAACCATATCAAAAAATCACTTAAGACTTCAAGTAAACTACTTTTAACCAGAACCCGAAGCTTCTTCAAAAAACAAGTAATACCAGTTCAACGCCAGTCCTATTGGCACTCTAATAACTCCTCGCCTTCACTTGATGTTATCCAACCATATAATGTCATAATCCTTATCCACAGTCTTCAACCTTTCCACAGAAAAGAAGCCGACCACTTTCTCAAATCCCGTAAAAGAGGAAAACGAGTACTCAAATTTCCTTCTTCTTGCTGTTGTCACTCACAGGACCCAGCCATCAAGACATTGGTTATTCCTTGCCGATATACCTTGTTTTGTCTTTTATTTTCCTTTTTTCCTTTCACTTGTATCCCGTTCTCTTTTCCCATCTTATGGCTGTTCAAGCACCAGACTATAGATAGGAACAGTCTGTCTTTCCTCCACCAAAATGGCAGCGCACAAACCCGATCCCATCACCGAAACAAAGCCTCACAGCTGCCACCAGACGAAGCACAGGCGGGGCCGCTGGAACTCATTCGGGCCGGAGACCATTCTTCAACTTTAGAAACCGTGCAGCATGCTCACCCACAGCATCTCCCGACTCCGCTTCTGTCGACCAGCCGCTCAGCCCTGGGCCCCCGCCTGGGGTCCTCCGCCCTGGGCCCCCCGCCTGGGGTCCTCCGTGCTGGGCCCCCCGCCTGGGGTCCTCCGTGCTGGGCCTCCCACCTGGGGTCCTCCGCCCTGGGCCCCCCGCCTGGGGCCCTCCATGCTGGGCCTCCCACCTGGGGTCCTCCGCCCTGGGCCTCTCGCCTGGGACACTCTCCTCTGGGTCCTCCGTACTGGGCCCCCCGCCTGGGGTCCTCCGTGCTGGGCCCCCCGCCTGGGGTCCTCCGTGCTGGGCCTCCCACCTGGGGTCCTCCGCCCTGGGCCTCTCGCCTGGGACACTCTCCTCTGGGTCCTCCGTACTGGGCCTCCTGCCTGGGGTCCTCCATGCTGGGCCTCCCGCCTAGGGTCCTCCGTGCTGGGCCCCCCACCTAGGGTCCTCCGTGCTGGGCCTGCCGCCTAGGACACTCTCCTCTGGTCCTTCCACCCTGGGCCTTCTACACTGGGCCCTCCGCACTGACATTCCCCGTGAGCAGCCGGGGTGTGGAGCAGCCCATTCACACAGCACCGAGCAGAGCTGAGCTGCTGAGAATCTTGCAGCCTCCCCTGGGGTTCATTAACCCGCTCCCTGAGCTCTCTCACCTGATGTGTCAGCGGCAGCTGCCAAGGTCCGCGCATGCTCAGCTCACACTGCCCGGGTGATTGACGGGAGCTTCCGACCAATAGGGAGTTAGCGGGGCAGGGCTGGAGGAATGAGCCAGCGGCGGGTCCTCCAAATAATCGGGGAGCCCGAGGGGCGGGACTAGCGGCACCCAGTGGGCGGGGCTGGAGGAGCGAGCCAGTGGCGGGCCCTCCAACCAATCGGGGAGCCTGAGGGGCGGGACTAGCGCCGGCTGATTGTCTTATCTGCAGAGCAGCGAGTTTCTCCAGTCCCTTGTTCAGGGCTCGGGGCCAGGGGAAGCTGTGGGCCTTTATTCCTCGCATTGGACACAAGTCTCTTTGTCTCACAACACACTGACTCAGGTTTTAGTGGAGACTTTTTAAATTCATCAATAAAAGCAGATAAATCTCGTGGAACAAAATATTTTATATTTGGGAGTAAAAAAACTGTTATTTTTCCTCTGTGGAATTTGTTAGTCTCAGACAATAACAACAACTTGTATTTATATAACGTATTTAAGGTAGTAAAATGTCCCAACATGCTTCACGGGAGTGTTATAAAACAAAATTTGACACCAGGTACAAACCAAGCATATTCCCATAAGGAGGAAAGATGGGGCGTCCAAAGCTCAAGCTCCCTGGATGACAACGGATATCGAGGTTAAAATAAAACAGAAAAAGGAGGTTTACGACAAATGTCAGGTACAGAATGCAGTCAAAAACCAGGAGAATACAGAGAGTGGGGGGAAATTGAAAAAGGATATATGAAAGAAAGACTTGCATTGATATAGCGCCTTTCATGACCACCAGACATCTCAAAGCTCTTTACAGCCAATGAAGTACTTTTGAAGTGGAGTCATTGTTGTAATGTGGGAAACACGGCAGCCAATTTGTGCTCAGCAAGCTCCCACAAACAGCATTGTGATAATAACCAGGTAATCTGTTTTTGTTATGTTGGTTGAGGAATAAATATTGGCCAGGACACCGGGGATAACTCCCCTACTCTTCTTCAAAAGAGTGCCGTGGGATCTTTTACATCCACCTGAGAGAGCAGACGGGGCCTCAGTTTAAAGTCTCATCAGAAACAGTGCAGCACTCCCTCAGCACTGCACTGTCAGCCTAGCTTTGATGGGCTCAATTCCCTGGAGTGGGACTAGAACTCACAACCTTCTGACTCAAGAGAGCAAGTGTGCTACCCACTGAGCCACAGCTGGCACAAGGGAGAGAATACAAGAAAAGATTAGTGGGTAATGTAAAAGGGAAACCAAAAATCTTTTATAAACATATGAAAAGTAAAAGGTAGTTAAAGGAATGGTGGGGCCGATTAGGGACCAAATAGGAGCTCATCATACGGAGGCAGAGGGCGTGGCTGAGGTACTGAATGAGTACTTAGCATCTGCCTTCACAAAAGAAGAGGATGAAGTTAATGTCGCAGTAGAGGATGGGGGAGTAGAGAAATTGGATAAAAATGGATAGAAAGGAGGTGCTAAATAGGTTGTCATCACTCAAAGTTAACAAGTCACCCAGTCCAGGTGGATGCATCCTAGATTGCAGAGGGAAGCTAGGGTGGAGATAGCAGAAGCTCCGACCACAATCTTTCAATCTCCCTCAGATATATGGGAGTGGTGCCAGAGGACTGGAGGATTGCAAATGTTACATCCTGTTTAAAAAAAGGGGAAGAGGGATAAACCTGGTAACTACAGGCCAATCAGTCTAATGTCAGTGGTGTAGGTGGGCATCCTTTACCTGGTTTACGGTAATTTACCTGGTCAGGCAGCCTTTGCCACTGCACTGTGGCCAATTCCAATCAGCGGTTTCAAATCGCTAAACCCCCCCCCCTCCAGTTCTGACTGGAGGAACTTATAATTAATGATATATTAAAAATGGACAAATGGTCTGGATGCAAGAAAGTCAAATTTAATTGAAACTAAAGAAACTACACCACACGATCAAAGTAACCATGGTAAAATTGCTTAACGGGGAAGGCAGACGGCAAAAACTAGGGATAAATGGCTACAATGTTAACCGCACAATCTTAGCAACATTTCCCTTAAATTACCACCCCTTTACTTCTCCCTAGATTATCTTGCTAGTGGGTCAGAAGCCTTGCTCACCTGCAGTCCAAAGAGTAAAAGAGACAAAAAAGGGGCAGAGTACTTCCTGGGCTTAATCTTTATACCCTGGGAGTCCCTGCTGTTTTCACGCCGAAAAGGTCCGTGCGCAATTTCGCGCCGAAAAGTCCGAATACACAAGAGAAGGGCTTTTAAGTTCCTCCATTCATACATGGAGACATCACGTAGTAGAGTCAACTTCAGTGAATGGATGTGTGTAAACAACCCATTGTGCTTGCTGTCCGATGATTGGCTGATTCAAACGAGCTACTCCCCAGTGTAGACAAGCAGCTTGTAGGTTACCGGACCCGCCCAATACCACAGGGTGACTGACAGCTCGGGCTCCATTCAAACTTACTACAGGGCAGCGCTGAGCTTTTCATATGCTAACAGCCTGTCTGTCCTTTTCTGCTGCCTTTTAAAATTCTGTTTCCATGAGGTCTTTCAGCCGTTTTTATGCCCTGGGCAATTTAAACAGTCCAAAACTCAAGAGTACATCTTTTAATAAAATGTACAATCTTAAAGTGTGCGATTTTCACAAAGTTCTTTGATTCCAGTGTCCAAGTGCTGCCTAGCTTACGAGCTTTTTAACGCAGCCTTTTGCGGTTCTGGGTATGTTTTAAAACATTGTCCAACCCAGAGACAATTTAAATCACACAAGTCTTCGTCCACGATGTGGATTAATATTTCCCAATCTTCGGGGGCTGAGGGGATTTTGTGACCCCTACATTCCTCCCTTGGATACTTACAACTTGCTTGTAGTATTCTCTTGAAGAAGTGAGCAAAATTTTCTGACCCCCCACAAACAGTCATCCCCTGTATTTACCTATAGCTAGCTATCACTTATTCCCCGACCCGTCTATTCCCCTCAAATCCGAGAAAAACCATGGTACGGTAGGCATCTACAGATACATCAATTACAAAATGTTACAATAAGGGGTGTCATACCCCTGCACCACTTGGTACATTATAACATATTACAAAATGTTGCATTCTTAGTTATACAATGTAATCAAAATGATCCCAAGCACGGAGAGGGTCCTACGCCTCTGCACCACTTGCAACTGTAAAACAAAATACAAAAATCTTCATTAAACATTTGAAACAAAACGCTGAAATAAACCCCAACCATCACGTGCCAATGATGGGTCGTGAAATTCGAGTGGGTATTGCTCCTCCCACCCGGGCAGTAAATGTTCCTTCCACCCCCCCTTTAATGGTCTTAAACTTTTAAAACATACAGAATGGATTTTACAGAACAGTCTGATCCACCAGCCCCGAGCCGTTCCCTTGTCCCTTTGTGGAGGCGGGGTACCCCTCATGTTTCACAGACCGAGACCGGGGAGTATAGGATTGTGACTCCCAGTCCCTCTCCCTCCCGTCTTCCCTCGACTGGCTGCAGAAAATGATGGGTGCCTGTGTGGCGGCTCTCACTGGCCCCACACTCAAACTTGGATCCCAGATCCGGCCACCCACTCATCCTTCCCAGCCACACTTACACTCCAACTTTACCCATGGGCCCTGGGTGAGTTCCTCCCTTCCCCGAACGCACCCACGTGACTCTTGGGTCTACCCCTCCCCTTTACAATCTTTCCCGGGCCACCACCACCCACTCCCGGGGAATGCGTCCCTATCTGACAAGGCGCCCGCACTTCCCCACCATGACTCCTCAATAGCGAGGTCTCCCGCAAGTGAAATTCGGTCAGGATAGTGCTGGGTTGGGGCCATGCCCCACCCAGCTGGGGCCATCTCTTCCACGTAGGATGAATAGGCAGGTTCCTCCGGACCCTGTCCGGTTTCTCCCAAAGGTCACTGCGGGATCTCCTCCTGGATTCGTCCAGTGGCGAGGTGATCCCTAACATGTATAACCACACCTTCATTCGATGCCCAGCTCGGGCTGAGCGAACAGGGCTGCTCCTTTGTCCACTCTCCTCCAAAAGAACTTAAAAGGACATGCAGCCAGTGTAGTGTATGTACTTTGAAGAAGGAACTATATTCTGCAGCCTTTATACTGCAGTACCAGTAGTGACCACCCCTGTATATAAGCCTTTGTAGTAACTTTGCATAGTTAGTTCCCATTTGTCTCCACTCAGTAAAGACCTGTTATAACCAACTCCTGCAGTCCGTGTCTCAATTACACACGGACATAATACTGGTGAGGAGCAGATCCGAACTTACCTACAGTCTGCACCACCTCATGGGGATCCATCCCTGAAGCGAAGTTGCCAGAGGTCGAGGCCAGAAGGAAGAAAGAGAAAAAAAACAAAGAGAAGAAACGGGCGTCGACCGTGGGCAACCGCCTCTGACAGGCTTGGTTATCCTGTCGATGGTGTTACAGCTAATCGGGCTGGTGGCAGGTAGTACACTGATCCTTCCTGGGCTGCGGCGGGCTAGAGCTCGATCGGGTGGCTTTTCAATGGGGCCGAGCAGCGTTGTCGGGAAGAGGAGAGAGGGTGGAGCACACAGGGCGTGGCTGGTACTACGAAGCCGGGCAGCGTACAGACCCGAGAAGAGGGAGGAAAGTGTCCTGTGGGTTGCTCCAACGACGGGGAAGATAAAAGAAATTAGAAGTGCAGAAAGCCGCGAGGAGCTGCAGTTTGCCACGGGAACCGCGGAGAGCGGCGTTAGCAGCAGCGCGGGGGGGAAGTGCACGAAGACCATAGGGCGTCACCATCAAGGCATAACATGCCAGCAACAGCGCTAGCAGCGGCGGAGAAGACGGAAAGCGCGGGAGGCGCCATTTTGTTAAATCGGGGAAGAAGGCAAAGCGCGGGAGGCGCCTTCTTAGATTTCCAAGATGCCGAAGACTGGCAATATCACTGCCTTCGATAATGCAATAGAAGACTGGACCACGTATGTGGAAAGAGTCACAGTATATTGCGAGGCAAACGAAGTAGCCGATGAGAAAAAGGCATCGGTACTACTAAACTTAATGGGCGCAAGAACGTACGGCCTATTGCGGAACCTGATTACTCCAGCCAAAGTGATGGCGAAGAGTTTTAACGAAATTGTTGATATCCTACAGGAACACCTAAATCGTACACTGCTGCTGATAGCAGAAAGATTTAAATTCCACAGGAGAAATCAGCATAAAGTTGAGAGCAATGCTGATTACCTTACGGAACTACGCAAGCTATCAAAGCACTGCCAGTTCGGAGCAGGACTGACAGATACTCTACGGGACAAATTTGTCTGTGGACTCCTCAGTGAAGGAACCCAGAAGAGGTTACTCTCAGAGAAAGAGCTGATGCTAGATAAGGCTTTCAGCGTGGCAGTATCGTACTGTGAGGACCGGGACTCGGTGAACCCAACTGCAGTAAGGCAAACTGAGGCAGAGGTTAGGTTGCAAAAACAAAGGTAAACTTTACTTGAAATAAACAAAATAACAACAGCACAGAATACAGGCTAGCAGGCCAGCAAGAGGTATCACAAGGCAGTGAAACTCAAGACTGAGCAATGAACATAAACTGAACACTGATGCACTATCAATTACTACAAAAGACTGGAAGTTGAGAGAGTAACAAACAGGCTTTTATTACCAAAGAACAGAGCATGCCTCTTGTGGTTGCCTGGTATCCAAAAGGGCCGGGGGCTGCCGAGCAGCCACCTTTATACCCAGCCATGAGGGTGGAGCCAGGGGCGGAGTCAGCTGAGGCATGCACAGACAAGTAAAACAATATGCAAGAGTGAACAACAGTACTAACAACCGTGGTTTACCACATTCACCCCTTGTTTAGAATTGAGTCCGGCGGGGTGAAGTGCACTAAAAATTCGTGTACTGAAGTCTATCAGGAGGCCTTGTAAGCCGTCCTGAGCGTCGCAGCAGCGGCGGTGATGGTACAGCATCCAACGTTGAACCCGGTATCTCGTTCAGAGGAGGTGTAGCCGGTGACGGGCCCTGGGGCTGCTGCATGCCGTCTACAGGGGTCAGAGCGCGGGTAATGGGAGGTAGCGATGGTGGTCTCTCAGAGGCACCCGAAGGTGCGAGGTCTCGTGCAGGGACTGTGTCCTGGGGGTAGGCATGAGTAGCGGTGGGTGGCGAAGAGGGTGTTTCAGGAGCACCCGCAGGCGCGAGGTCTCGAATGGAGACTGTGTCCTCCCGCCCGTCTGGGTACACCACGTAAGCATACTGTGGGTTGGCGTGGAGGAGGCTCACCCTCTCGACCAGGGGGTCCGCCTTATGGGTCCTCATGTGCTTCTGCAGTAGGACAGGTCCTGGAGAAGTCAGCCATGTTGGTAACGAAATCCCCGACGTGGACTTCCTGGGGAAGGAGAACAGTCTCTTGTGAGGAGTGGCATTGGTGGGTGTACAGAGCAGCGACCGAATGGAATGGAGTGCCGCAGGGAGGACCTCCTGCCAGCTGGAGGTCGGAAGGCCCTTAGATTTTAAGTTTAAAAGGACTGCCTTCCAGACTGTCGCATTATCCCTTTCCACCTGGCCGTTCCCCCGGGGGTTGTAGCTGGTGGTCCTGCTTGTAGCAATGCCTCTCACGAGCAGGTACTGCCGAAGTTCGTCGCTCATAAAAGATGAGCCCCTGTCGCTATGGATATAGCTAGGGAAACCGAACAATGCGAAGAGGTCATTCAGACATTTAATGACCGTGGTACTGGTCATGTCCGAGCAAGGGATGGCAAACGGGAAACGGGAGTACTCATCAATTATATTGAGGAAGTACACATTGCAGTCAGAGGAGGGGAGGGGCCCTTTAAAATCGATGCTCAGCCGCTCGAAGGGGCGCGTGGCTTTGATCAGGCTCGCTCTGTCTGGCCTATAAAAATGCGGCTTGCACTCGGCACAGATCTGGCAGTTCCTGGTCATGGTCCTGACCTCCTCGATGGAGTAGGGCAGGTTACGGGATTTGATAAAATGGAAGAACCTGGTGACCCCCGGGTGGCAGAGGTCATTGTGGAGGGTCTGTAGTCTATCAACCTGCGCGTTGGTGCACGTACCACGTGATAGGGCATCTGGGGGCTCATTGAGTTTCCCGGACCGGTACAAGATATCGTAATTGTAGGTGGAGAGTTCGATTCTCCACCTTAATATCTTGTCATTCTTGATTTTGCCCCGCTGCTTATTATGAAACATAAAAGCCACTGAACGCTGGTCAGTGAGCAGGGTAAACCGTTTTCCGGCCAGGTAATGCCGCCAATGTCGCACGGCTTCCACAATGGCCTGGGCCTCCTTTTCGACAGAGGAGTGTCGAATCTCGGGGCCCTGGAGGGTCCTTGAGAAAAAGGCCATGGGTCTCCCCGCCTGGTTAAGGGTTGCAGCCAGGGCAAAGTCGGATGCATCGCTCTCCACTTGAAAAGGGAGGGACTCATCCACAGCGTGCATTGTGGCCTTCGCAATATCGCTTTTTATGAGAGTGAAGGCTGCACAGGCCTCTGCTGTCAGGGGGAAGGAGGTGGACTTGATGAGGGGTCCGGCTTTATCCGCATAGTTGGGCACCCACTGAGCATAGTAAGAGAAAAACCCTAGGCATCTCTTCAGTGCTTTCTGGCAGTGGGGAAGGGGGAGCTCCATAAGAGGGTGCATTCTATCGGGGTCGGGGCCGATGACTCCGTTCTCCACTACGCAGCCAAGAATGGCGAGGCGCATGGTGCGAAACATACATTTGTATTTGTTGTATGTGAGATTCAGCCGCTGGGCCGTACGGAGGAATTTCTCTAGATTAACGTCGTGGTCCTGCTGGTCGTGGCCGCAGATGGTGACGTTATCTAGATATGGGAAAGTGGCCTGGAGCGCGTTCTGGTCAACCATCCGGTCCATCTCCTGTTGGAAGACAGAAACTCCATTGGTGACGCCGAAGGGAACTCTGAGAAAGTGATAGAGCCGACCGTCAGCTTCAAAAGCTGTGTACTGGCGGTCCTCAGCCCTGATGGGGAGCTGGTGGTATGCCGACTTCAGATCAATCGTTGAGAACACCCGGTATTGTGCTATCTAATTGACCATGTCAGATATGCGGGGGAGTGGGTACGCATCCAACTGGGTGTAGCGATTGATCGTCTGGCTGTAGTCAATAACTAGGCGCTGTTTTCCGCCAGTCTTCACCACCACCACTTGTGCTCGCCATGGGCTATTGCTGCTCTCGATAATCCCTTCCTTCAGGAGTCTCGCTACCTCGGATTTAATGAAACCCCTATCCCCGGCACTGTAACGCCTACTTTTGGTAGCGATGGGCTTACAGTCGCGGGTGAGGTTAGCAAACAAGGAGGGGTGGGAGACTTTAAGGGTGGAGAGGCGGCAAATGGCACGCGGCGGGCGATTTAAAAACTGCTGGCTGCAGACCGTGAGAGGGGGGAGGGGTCCACCGTACGCTAAAGTGACATTCTTAAGGTGGCACTGAAAATCCAACCCCAGTAGGACGGCAGCGCAGAGATCGGGCAGGGCCAGAAGTTTAAAATTTTTGTATTCAGTACCCCGCACTGAAAGAGTCACCATACAGTAGCCACCGACATCCGCTGACTGGGCTTTGGAAGCCATAGAGATGCGATGATGCGTCGGCAGGACCGGGAGAGAGTAACTGCACACCGTGTCGGGGTGTATAAAACTCTCCGTGCTCCCGCTGTCAAAAAGGCAGGTAGTGGCGCGGCCGTTTACCATAATGTCCATCATGGACCTGGACAGTTGATGCGTGAGAAATTGATCCAGCGTCACGGAAGCCAGTGTATGTTCAAGCGCGTCGATGCGGTCATCCGATGAGGCGGTGGTGGAGTCCGGGTCCCCCGTAACCGAAGTCGGAGGCGTCCAAGATGGCGGACAAAATGGCGGCGCCCATGGTCCAGATCCCCACATGGCTGGGGGAGCCCAAGATGGTGGACAAGATGGCTGCGCCCACGGTTCGCACGCGGCGCTGCTGGCGTTAATGGTCTTCCCTTTGCAGGCGCTAACGTAGTGACCTTTCTTCCCGCAGCCGGAGCAGGTAGCATTCTTCGCGGGGCAGCGTGCTCTAGGGTGTTTAGCTTGGCCACAAAAATAGCATTTTTGTGCCTTGGACATCGCTGCAGCAGTCGGAGGTGGCGGTCCCATGGCCCAAGATTGCGGCGTCCACGGCGCGGGGCGATTAGGGGAGAAAGCATCCATATTTCTGTGGGCCGCGTCGAGCGAGAGCGCGAGGGACACTGCCTTTGTCAGGTCTATTTCACCCTTCTCCAGCAGCCTCTGCCGGGAGTAGTCGGACCTTAGACCCGCAACGAAAGCGTCTCATATCAGTCCCTCCGCATGTGCCGCACCCGATACTTCCTTGCAGTCGCAGCCACGTCCGAGTACCCGCAGTGCCCGTAGGAAGGCCTCCACCGATTCCCCGGGCTGCTGTCTGCAAGATCTTAAAAGGTGCCTGGCATAGACCGTGTTAACCGGGCGTGCATACTGCCCTTTCAGTAGGTCGATAGCCGCCGCGTAGGTCATCGCATCTTGGATTAAAGTATAGACTTGGTGGCTCACCTTCGAGGCCAGGATTTTCAGTTTATTTTCATCGAGAGTCATGGTCGAGGCTTCCAGATACGCCTCAAAGCAACGCAGCCATTGTGCGAATTTAGTCGATGAACCCGCTTCTTGGGGGTCTAGGTCCAGGCATGTTGGTCTGAGGGCTCGTAGCAGCGCCTGCTGCTCAGTGTTTTGCGCCATCGGTTGATCAGCATTTGGAGCCAACATTTAACTTTGGTAATAAAATTGATGCACTATCAATTACTACAAAAGACTGGAAGTTGAGAGAGTAACAAACAGGCTTTTATTACCAAAGAACAGAGCATGCCTCTTGTGGTTGCCTGGTATCCAAAAGGGCCGGGGGCTGCTGAGCAGCCACCTTTATACCCAGCCATGAGGGTGGAGCCAGGGGCGGAGTCAGCTGAGGCATGCACAGACAAGTACAACAATATGCAAGAGTGAACAACAGGACTAACAACTGTGGTTTACCACAAACACCACTTAAATAGTAGGCATATAACAATGCACAGGTGAGTACAATTATGAATAAAGAAGGACACAATTAAGAGAGTTCATGGGGCCCTCTGGTGGCGAGGCGAGGCAGAATCTGGGTCATTCCTGATAGGACCGCCCCCCCTAGGAACGGCCCCTGACGTTCCCCCAGAAGGTCCATGGTGATGGCGAAGAAAGTTCCGCACTAAATCGCGATCCAGGATGTCCCGGTCCGGGACCCAGGAGCGTTCCTCCGGACCATATCCCTCCCAGTCCACCAGGAACTGGAGGCCCCCGCGAACCCGGCGAGAGTCCATCAGGCGACGGACCGTGTAAGCAGGCTGGCCGTCGATGATGCGGGGAGCAGGAGGAGGCCTCGTGGCGGGCGCCAGGGAACTGATGGCCACTGGCCGAAGCCAGGAGACATGGACGGTAGGATGAATCCGCATGGAGCGGGGCAGCTGGAGATGGTAGGACACCGGGTTGACCTTCCTCAACACCGTGAAGGGACCGATGTAACGGGGTGCCAGCTTGCGGGACTCCACTCACAGCGGGAGATCCTGCTTGGAAAGCCAGACCCTCTGACCAGGACGGAATGAAGGAGCCGGTCTGCGCCGCTTGATGGCCTGGATCTGTCGTTGCCGAGAAGCTCGTTGTAAGACCAGCCGCGCTCTCCTCCAGGTCCGCCGACAACGCTGGACAAACTTCTCCGCAGAAGGAACCCCCACCTCGAGCTCCTGCTCCTGGAACAGTGGAGGTTGAAAACCGAACTGGCACTCGAACGGCGACATTCCTGTGGGGGAGCAGCGCAAGGTGTTGTGCGCGTACTCAGCCCAGACGATGTGACGACTCCAGGTCGCAGGGTTAGCAGATACGAGACACCTCAGGGTCATCTCCAGGTCTTGGTTGATCCGTTCTGTTTGACCGTTAGACTGAGGGTGGAAACCCGTGGAAAGGCTGACAGTAGCTCCAATGAGCTTGTAGAAGGCTCTCCAAAACCGGGAGGCAAATTGTGGACCACGGTCAGAGACGATGTCAAGAGGCAAACCAAACAACCTGAAAACATGCTGGACCATGAGCTCGGCTGTCTCTTGGGCTGAGGGAAGCTTGGGCAAGGGCAGAAAGCGACAGGCTTTGGAGAAGCGATCTACGATGACCAGAATGACAGTGTTGCCTTGAGATGGTGGAAGGCCTGTGATGAAATCCACAGAGAGGTGTGACCAGGGGCGAGTGGGAATGGGGAGAGGATGCAGCAAACCCTGGGGGCGAGATCGAGGGTTCTTGTTTCGTGCACAAATGGCACAAGCTGCCACGAACGCCTTTACGTCCTTCTCCATGGTGGGCCACCAGAACCTTCTGCGAAGAAACTCCAGCATCCTGGATGTGCCTGGATGACCGGTGAGTCACGACGAATGCCCCCACTGCAGGACTTGTGAGCGAGTCGTGTTGGGGACAAAAAGGCGACCGGGTGGGCCATTGCCAGGGTCTGCCTCCCTCTGTTGTGCCTTTCTGACCAGCGTCTTGATCCCCCAGTGAACCGGTGCTACAATTCGAGAAGTAGAAAGAATAGGTTCTGGTTGTCTCTCCCGCTCGGGTGGATCAAATTGCCTGGAGAGAGCATCAGGCTTGAGATTCTTGGATCCTGGACGATATGACAGGACAAAGTCAAAATGATTAAAAAACAGTGCCCAGCGAGCTTGACAAGAGTTAAGTCGTTTGGCCTCCTGGATATAGGCCAGATTCTTATGGTCTGTCCAGACAATGAATGGGTGTTTAGACCCCTCCAACCAATGTCTCCACTCCTCCAGTGCCAACTTAACTGCTAGTAATTCCCTGTTTCCAATATCATAGTTTCGTTCAGCAGGAGTGAGTCGGCGAGAAAAAAAGGCGCAAGGGTGCAGTTTGTTGTCGTTAGACCACAGGGACAAAACGGCGCCCACTCCTATATCCGAGGCATCCACCTCGACAATGAAGGGGAGTGAGGGATCCGGAATCACGAGGACAGGAGCAGACGTGAAGCGCCGCTTGAGATCCTCGAAAGCCTGCGCAGCCTCAGCGGACCAACTGAACTGGGTAGAAGCGGTCTTGGTGAGGGCGTTGAGAGGGGCAGCAATGGTGCCAAAGTTCCTGATGAATCTCCGATAGAAATTAGCAAACCCCAAGAAATGTTGCACCTGTTTGAGAGAGGTGGGTGGTGGCCAATCTCGGACAGCTTGGGTCTTGCCAGGATCCATTTGGATGTTGCCGCTGGAGATGATGAAGCCCAGAAATGAAACCGTGGAAACATGAAACTCACACTTCTCAGCCTTGACAAACAAGAGGTTGTTAAGCAGATGTTGCAGGACTTGCCTTACATGCTGGATATGATCGTGAAGAGTTTTGGAGAAAATGAGAATGTCATCCAGGTAGACAAAGACAAAGTGATTCAGCATGTCTCGGAGGACGTCGTTGATGAGCGCCTGGAACACAGCAGGGGCGTTGGTCAATCCAAAGGGCATAACCAGGTTCTCATAGTGCCCAGTAGGTGTGTTGAATGCCGTCTTCCACTCGTCCCCTTCGCGGACGCGGATGAGGTTGTAGGCGTTGCGGAGATCCAATTTTGTGAAGACTGTGGCTCCCTGTAGTAGCGCGAAGGCCGTCGACATAAGCGGAAGAGGATAACGGTTTTTTATAGTAATCCGGTTAAGGCCATGGTAGTCGATGCAGGGGCGGAGACCTCCATCTTTCTTACTCACGAAGAAAAAACCGGCACCAGCAGGAGAGGTGGACGGACGGATGAAGCCAGTGGCGAGGGCATCACGGATGTACTCCTCCATGGCGGCGGTCTCTGGAGCAGAAAGGGAGAAGATCCTACCCATAGGTGGGCATGTCCCAGGCAGGAGGTCAACGGCACAGTCATATGGCCTATGAGGGGGAAGTGATGTGGCTCGAACCTTACTGAAGACCTCTTTTAGATCCTCATACTCGGGAGGCACTCGGGACAATTCAGAGTGCGATGGGGACTCCTGGGGCTGGGAAGGAGACTTGGAGCGAAGACAGGTTGTATGGCAGGCGGAGCCCCATTCTGTAAGCCGGCCGGTGGCCCAATCCAAGTGAGGATTATGGCAGGCCAACCAAGGGTACCCCAGAACCAATGGAAACTCAGGAGAGTGGATAAGGGAGAATTGGATGGTCTCGAAATGTTGTCCTTCCACGCCCAAACACAGGGGGGCAGTATGATGGTGAATGGTTCCAGAGCCCAGGGCTCTTCCATCCAGGGCAACAACAGTGAGGGGGTGATCAGGATGGGTCAGGGGAATCTTGAGCTGTTTAGCTAACCCCAGATCCATGAAGTTATCATCAGACCCCGAATCCAGCAGGGCCTTAAGATCATGTTGTTGATTGCCCCAGAAAAGGGAGGATGCCAGCAGGACCCTAGAAACAGTGGGGCCGGGAGGGATGGCTACGCTCATCTCAGGTCCCTCCGTCCTGGACGAGCCCTGGCTTTTCCCACCAACTCTGGACAAGAAGAGCGAAAGTGGCCCGATTCCCCACAATAGAGGCAAGACCCCTCTCTCATTCGGCGATCACGTTCAGGCTGCGAGAGACGGGTTACTCCCAACTGCATGGGCTCCTCTGGATCAGTCAAAGATGGGCTCGGGATGGCTCGGAGGTTCTCGGATGGCTTCGAAGCAGGAAAGGCTCTGGTCTCTGGAAGCGGGGTGAAAAAGGAGTGGCGTTCTCTTCGCCTCTCACGGAGACGATTATCCACCCGAATGGAGATATCAAAAAGAGACTCCAAATCACTCACTGGATCTCTGGAAGCCAGTTTGTCCTTGATTTCATCCGTGAGACCGTGGCGAAAAGTGGCAATGAGCGCCTCCGAATTCCATTGGCTTTCTGCAGCGAGAGTGCGAAACTCAATAGCGCAGTCCGCAATGCTACGAGCCCCCTGGCGAAGCCGAAGCAGTTTGTTAGATGCCTCTCTCCCACTAACAGGATGATCAAAGACCCTTCTCATTTCCTCCGAGAAAAGTTGGTAGTTTGAACATGCCGGAGTTTGCTGTTCCCAGACGGCCGTAGCCCAGGTAAGTGCTTTGCCAGTGAGTAGCGAAATGATGTAGGCCACTCGGGAACAGTCACTGGGAAATAATGAACCTTGCAGTTGGAAAGCCAGGGAACACTGGGTTAGAAAACCTCGACATCCTCTTGGGTTACCGTCGTAGCGCTCGGGTGCAGGTAATCGGGGTTCTTTCAGAGGGGGAGGCGAAACCGAAGGAGCGGGTAATGGTGCTGGAGCAGCTTGGATCACCTGACTCTGGTTCTGGCTCTGACGGAAAGCAATGATGAGGGCCTCCAGCTGTTTCTGGCTTCGGGAGAATGCCGTGGCGAGGCACTGCAGTTCGTCCAAGATCAGTTGTAGCTGCTCAGAAATTTATCTTAGCCATTGGTCCTTCTCTGCTGGGTCCATGTTTTGGCTCAGTCTTGCTGTGAGGACCGGAACTCGGTGAACCCAACTGCAGTAAGGCAAACTGAGGCAGAGGTTATGTTGCAAAAACAAAGGTAAACTTTACTTGAAATAAACAAAATAACAACAGCACAGAATACAGGCTAGCAGGCCAGCAAGAGGTATCACAAGGCAGTGAAACTCAAGACTGAGCAATGAACATAAACTGAACACCATTTAAATAGTAGGCATATAACAATGCACAGGTGAGTACAATTATGAATAAAGAAGGACACAATTAAGAGAGTTCATGGGGCCCTCTGGTGGCGAGGCGAGGCAGAATCTGGGTCATTCCTGACACGTACGAAGCAGCAGCAAGGGGAGCTGCGGAAATACAGCAAAAGCCACAGGAATACGGCACCCACGAAATGACACGGGGATTTGAAAAATGTTATCGCTGCGGCAGAACAACCCATGACCAGAAGGACTGCTGGTCCAAGGACAAAATATGCAGGCAATGCGGAAAGATGGGACACATTGCACGAATTTGCAGGTCTGGGAAGAAGACTAATGTTGTATCCGTGTGTTAATGGAGACACGGAATGCAGGAGTTGGTTTAACAGGTGTTTACTGAACAAAGTCTGGAGGTGAACTAAAAGATACAAGATGCTATACAGGCTTATATACCCGAGTGGTCACTACCAGTATTACAGTACACAGGGGCTCTTAAAGGTACATACACTACAATTCCACCCCTTTTAGATAATTAGTACATAACATTTTAAGTAATCATTAATTAACATGTTTACAAGAACAATAATCTACACATTTGCTGCAGTTAATCAATTATAAGTCAGTCTCTCTGGAGGCTTCCTGACTCGGTCCGGATAACGCCTTGGTGGTGTAGTAGTTTTCGGTGGTGTAGTAGGTTCTTTTGGCAAGGTCGATTCGGCTTGACTGCCAGTGTCGGGTTCATCTGGTTCCAGTATCACCGGATCGGAGGTAGATATTATGGTTATCTCTGCTTCATCATTAGGCGTATAGAGTTGTCCCTTTTCGGATGACTCTATGATCTGGTCAGTATGGTGCCTTATTATGCTTTCTCCAATGTCCACGGTATACATCAGCGGTCCTAGTCGTGTGCAAATAGTTCCAGGCTGCCATTTCTCGGTACGGTAGTCCCGGGACAAAACTTGTTGACCTATCTGGAAGGTTCTAGTTGGCCTTTCATTCATGCCTTGAAATTGTCGGTTCTCTACGTCCCTTCTGATGTTTGGCTTGATCAAATCCAGCCGGCATCTTAGTGTTCTATTGAAAAACATCATGGCGGGGGTTTGGTTTGTAACCACATGTGTTGCATTCCTGTGCGCAAACAAGAAGTTATCTACCGTATGTTGTAGATTTATGTCTTCATTACCCATGGCCTTTATGGCCTTCTTGAAGGTCTGGACAAACCTTTCAGCTAATCCATTGGTTGCGGGATGGTATGGGGCGGATGTGTAGTGCTTAACCCCATTGTTTTTTAAGAACTTCCTGAATTCCTCGGACACAAATTGTGGTCCATTATCAGAACAGATCTGTTCAGGCAGCCCATTCCTGGCAAATATGGTCCTTAATACTGTGATGGTTTTTTCCGTGGTGGTGGAGGACATTTTTATTACCTCCGGCCACTTGGAGTGTGCATCAACCGTGATTAAGAACATTGAGTCCATAAATGGACCAGCAAAGTCGATATGTACCCTTTGCCATGGAGATGAGGGCCACTCCCATGGATGTAGAGGGGCTTGTGGTGGGGCGTTTTGGACCTTCTGGCATCCTCGACAGCTCTTGGTCATATCTTCGATGTCTCCATCGATACCTGGCCACCACACAAATGCTCTGGCTAGGTTCTTCATTTTCACTCCACCCAGATGCCCCTCGTGAAGCTCCTTTAGCACTTTATCCTGGAGTTTGGGTGGAATCACCACTCTGGATCCACACATCAAGGTTCCTCGGCACACTGACAGCTGTTCTCTTCTTTGCGAGAATGCTGGCAACAGTGGTTCGCCATGTGCTGGCCATCCCTTCACCATTAAATCGTAGACTCGTGAGAGAGTCGGGTCATTTCTCATTTCCTTTTCAATGGTAGAATTTGTTACTGGTAGACATTCCACTATGGTTCAGTGGAACATCTCCACTGGGTCCACTGTAGGTGCCTCTTCTACCGTTGGCAACGGTCGGCGCGATAAACCGTCAGCATTCCCATGCTGTTTTGATCCTTTGTATTCTATGTCTATTGGTGTGCCCCTAGGAAAAGGGACCACCTCTGTAGCCTTTGCGCTGTCATAATGGGAACGCCCTTTTTAGGGTTGAATATGGAGACGAGGGGTTGATGGTCAGTCAACAAGATAAATTCTTGTCCGTGTAGGTAATGGTGGAATTTCTTCACTCCCCACACCAGGCTGAGTGCTTCCCTGTCGATCTGGGCATAGTTACGCTCAGCTGAGTTCAATGAGCGTGACGCAAAAGCTATCGGCCGCTCCGAGCCATCAGGGAATCTATGCGATAATACCGCTCCTACGCCATAAGGGGATGCATCGCATGCCAGTCTGATTGGCAGTGATGGGTTGCAATGAGCCAACACTTCCTTGGACGTGATCAAGCCTTTGCGATTATGGAAGGCACATTTACAGTCTTCGCTCCATTTCCAAATTACTCCCGTTTGTAGCAGTGCGTTAAGAGGGTGCAGAACAGTTGACAAGTTTTGTAAAAATTGATGATAGTAATTTATCAATCCCAGGAACGACGTTAATTGTGAGACATTTTCAGGTGCTGGGGCTTTTATGACTGCTTCAGTTTTTTCAGGTGACTTATGCAACCCTTCTTTGTTAATTATATGGCCACAATATGATAATTGTTTCTGGAAAAATTCGCACTTGGGGCGATTTGCTCGTAGGCCCCGTTCTCTCAGCCTAGTGAGCACCTGCTCCAAATTGGCACGGTGCTCATTGTCATTTTCTCCTGTTACAAGGATGTCGTCTAGGTAGCATTGAGTCCCTGGAATCCCTTGCAGGACTTGCTCCATAGCTCTTTGCCAGATAGCTGGAGCTGATGCTACTCCGAAAACCAGTCGATTGTACAGGTACAGGCCTTTGTGTGTGTTTATCGTGAGATACTTTTTAGAGGCCTCCTCAACCTCCATCTGTAGATATGCCTGTGCCAAGTCAATTTTGGTGAAACATTTCCCTCCGGATAGTGAGGCAAAAATAACTTCTATCCTCGGAAGAGGATACTGTACCATGTGAAGGACCGGGTTTACAGTCACCTTGAAGTTCCCACAGATGCGAATTTTTCTCTGTTCTTCAGATTTATCATTATTCAACGTTTTCTTCATGACCGGGACGATGGGTGTTGCCCACTCGCTCCAATCTACCTTGGATAACACGCCTGCCTTTTCCAAATTCTCCAGCTCTGCCTCGACTGCTGGACGAATTGCGTATGGCACCGACCTTGCCTTAAAAAACTTGGGAATTGCCGCATCTTCTACTTTTATTGAGGTGGTGACGCCTTTCAAGGTTCCTAGTTCCTGTAGAAGCACTTCTTTGGCATTGGCCAAGATGTCTTTTAATCGTTCAGGTGACGTCATCATCATTTTTTTTCTTACTGGTCACCGTCAGTGCCTGAATGGAGTGCCAGTCTAAATGTATCTTCCTGATCCATTCACGTCCCAACAGCGGTGGACCACCATCTTGCAGAACGTATAAATACAACTTCTGTATTTCCTTGCCGTTGTATACAACAGGCACCCATATTTTCCCTCTGGGGTATACTTTCTGCCCCATATATGTCTTCAAGATAATGGATGTGTCTTTCAAAGGTATATGCGGAAATAGCCGCTATCGTGAGGGTAACCCAAATGGTCTGGTAATCTTCTTTGGCAATTACATTATGTAATTTGAGACAGCTTAGTCTCTTGTTTCTGGAGTCGCTATCACTCTTCTGGTCTTCGGAGCTACTGTCCATCATCATTTGTACCTTTCTGTACTTTTCCTTATTGATTTTTTTTCTGTCAGTGGATTTTTTGTTTCCAGATCTGCATACACGTGCAATGTGTCCCATCTTTCTGCATTGCCTGCATGCTTTGTCCTTGAACCAGCAGTCCCTCTGGTCATGGGTGGATCAGCCACAGCGATAATATCTCTCGAAACCTCGTGTCATTTCATGGGTGCCGAAGTCCTGTGGCTTAAAGGCTTAAAAGGGAGCAGTCAGAGGCACCGAGGCCCACAGCCCCGAGAACGGAGAAGCAGCGGACCTGTGCGGGAGCAGCCCGAGGCGGCTGAGTATAAGAGGGAGCAGTCAGAGGCACACCAATCCAGGTTCCAGGAGAGAGGTAAAAAGTAATCCAAGTGTGACGTCACCAGGGAGCAGGTAAGTGATTGGTTGGTGAGTATTTCTCTCTTTTCAATACAAGCTTGAATTCTGTGGTGTTAAATTTCTGTGGTGTAGTGGGGATAGTTGGTAAATAAAGCGCCCTAGAGTATACCTGTAACTGGGGTATTGAATAAATGTTGAAATTAATTAAAGGAGTAAGTCATGGCAGGAGAGTTCAGACCCGTGTTCTCCTCCTCTTGCTCCATGTGGGAAGTCAGGGATGCTGCCAGTGTCCCTGACGACCATGTGTGCGGGAAATGCATCCAGCTGCAGCTACTTGTGGGCTGCATTGCGGCGCTCGAGCTGCGGGTGGATGAATTTTGGAGCATGCGCGATGCTGAGAGGCTCGTGGATAGCACGTTTAGCGAGTTGTTCATGCCTCAGGGTAGGGCAGCACAGGGGGTGACCATCAGGTGGAGCAACAAAGGCAGGCAGGTAGTGCAGGGAACCCCTGCGGACATCCCCCTTTCAAACAAGTATACCGCTTTGGATACTGTTGAGGGGGATGACTCACCAGGGGAAGGCAGCAGCAGCCAACTTCCTGGCACTGGGGGTGCTCCTGCTGCCCAGGAAGGGGGGAAAAAGAATGGGAGAGCAATTGTGATAGGGGATTCTATAGTAAGGGGAACAGATAGGCGTTTCTGTGGCCGTAGACGTGAATCCAGGATGGTTTGTTGCCTCCCTGGTGCCAGGGTCAAGGATGTCACTGAGCGGCTGCAGGGCATTCTGGAGGGGGAGGGTGAACAGCCAGTGGTCGTGGTCCACATTGGTACCAACGACATAGGTAAAAAGAGGGATGAGGTCCTGCAGCAAGAATTTAGGGAGCTAGGTGAAGGATTAAAGAGCAGGACCTCAAGGGTTGTAATCTCTGGATTACTCACGGTGCCACGTGCTAGTGAGTATAGGAATAGGAAGATAGAACAGATGAATGTGTGGCTAAAGGGATGGTGCAGGGGGGAGGGCTTTAGTTTCCTGGATCACTGGGTCTGCTTCTGGGAAAGGTGGGACTTGTACAAGTCGGACGGTTTACACCTGAACCAGAGGGGAACCAATATCCTTGCGGGGAGGTTTGCTAGCACTGCTGGGGGGGGGGTTTAAACTAACTTGGCAGGGGGATGGGGTACAGAGTGGAGCTATAGTAGGGGGTGATTTACAGCCAAATACAGAGGGAAAAACAAGTCAGCTGGGAAGGCAGAGCAAATATGTGAAGGCAAAAGAGAATATGGCAGGGCTGGAAGGCATTTATTTTAATGCAAGGAGTCTTGCAAATAAGGTGGATGAACTGAAGTTGTTGTTGAACACATGGGAGTACGATATTGTTGCTATCACGGAGACATGGTTGAGGGAGGGTCAGGACTGGCAGCTCAATATTCCGGGGTATAGAATCTTCAGGCGAGACAGAGGGGGGTGTAAAAGGGGAGGGGGTGTTGCAATATTAATTAAGGAGTCAATTACTGCTGTAAGGAGGGATGATATATTAGCGGGTTCCTCTAATGAGGCCATATGGGTAGAAGTTAAAAACAAAAAGGGGGCAAGCACTTTGCTGGGACTGTACTATAGGCCCCAAACAGTCAGGGGGAGATAGAGGAACAGATATGTAGGCAAATCTCAGAAAAGTGCGAAAATAATAGGGTAATAATAGTGGGGGATTTCAACTTCCCCAATATAAATTGGAATAGTCAGAGTGTGAAAGGCTTAGAGGGTGCAGAATTCTTAAAGTGCATCCAGGAGAGCTTTTTGAGCCAACATGTAGAAAGTCCTACAAGAGAGGGGGTGGTACTGGACCTAATTCTGGGGAATGTAGCCGGGCAAGTGGTGGAAGTGTCAGTAGGAGAGCATTTTGGCGACAGTGACCATAATTTGGTGAGATTTAAGGTGGTCATGGAAAAAGACAAAGATGGCCCGGAAATAAGGGTTCTAAATTGGGGGAGGGCCGATTTTAATAAGATAAGGCAGGATCTGGCCAAAGTGGACTGGGAGCAGCTACTTATAGGAAAATCCACATCAAAACAGTGGGAGACTTTCAGAAGGGAAATAGAGAGAGTACAACGCCAACATGTTCCTGTAAAGGTCAAGGGTGGGACCAACAAGCAAAGGGAACCTTGGATGACAAGGGATATACAAAAATGCATTAGAAATAAAAGGGGGGCTTTTGGCAGTTACAAAAGACTAAAGACGGAAGAAGCCCTAGAGGAGTATAAAAAGTGCAGGGGCATACTTAAAAAAGAAATTAGGAGGGCGAGGAGGGGCCATGAAATAACACTGGCGAGCAAAATAAAGGAAAATCCTAAGATGTTTTATAAGTATATTAAGGGCAAGAGGATAACCAGGGAAAGGGTAGGGCCCATTAGGGACCAAAGTGGCAATCTGTGTGTAGAGCCAGATGATGTAGGCAGGGTTTTAAATGAATTTTTTGCATCTGTGTTCACTATGGAGAAAGACGATGCAGACATAGAAATCGGGCAAGGGGACTGTGACATACTTGAACATATTAGCATCGAGAGGGAGGAGGTGCTAACGGTTTTAGCAGGCCAAAAAGTGGATAAATCCCCAGGCCCGGACGAGATGTATCCCAGGCTGCTGTGGGAGGCAAAGGAGGAAATTGCAGGGGCTCTGACACAAATTTTCAGAACCTCTCTGGCCACAGGGGATGTACCAGAGGACTGGAGAACAGCTAACGTAGTACCATTATTCAAGAAGGGTAGCAGGGATAAACCAGTGAATTACAGGCCAGTGAGCCTAACATCTGTGGTAGGGAAATTATTGGAAAAAATTCTGAAAGACAAAATTAGTCTCCACTTGGAGAGGCAAGGATTAATCGGGGATAGTCAGCATGGCTTTGTCAAGGGTAAATCATGTCTGACAAATCTGATTGAATTTTTCAAGGGGGTGACTAGGTGTGTGGATGAGGGAAATGCTGTGGATGTGGTTTACATGGACTTCAGTAAAGCTTTTGACAAAGTCCCGCATAGGAGACTGGTCAAGAAGGTAAGAGCCCATGGGATCCAGGGTGCCTTGGCGCGTTGGATCCTAAACTGGCTGAGTGGCAGGAGGCAGAGGGTGATGGTCGAAGGTTGCTTTTGTGACTGGAAACCTGTGTCCAGTGGGGTACCTCAGGGATCGGTGCTGGGTCCCTTGTTGTTTGTGATCTACATAAATGACTTGGATGAGAATGTAAAAGGTATGATCAGTAAGTTCGCAGATGACACGAAAATTGGTGGGGTGGTAAATTGCGAGGAGGAAAGCCTCAGGCTACAGGATGATATAAACGGGTTGGTCAGATGGGCGGAAAAGTGGCAAATGGAATTTAACCCTGAAAAGTGCGAGGTGATGCATTTTGGACGGTCAAATAAGGCAAGGGAATACACAATGAGTGGTAGGACCCTAGGAAGTACAGAGGGTCAGAGGGACCTTGGTGTACATGTACATAGATCCCTGAAGGCAGCGGAACAGGTAGATAAGGTGGTTAAAAAGGCATATGGGATACTTGCCTTCATTAGCTGAGGCATGGAATATAAGAGCAGGGAGGTTATGATGGAGCTGTACAAAACGCTGGTGAGGCCACAGCTGGAGTACTGTGTGCAGTTCTGGTCGCCTCACTATAGGAAGGATGTGATTGCTTTGGAGAGGGTGCAGAGAAGATTCACCAGGATGTTACCTGGGATGGAGCGCCTCAGCTATGAAGAGAGGCTGGACAGGCTGGGGTTGTTTTCCTTGGAGCAAAGAAGGCTGAGGGGGGACCTGATTGAGGTGTACAAAATGATGAGGGGCATAGATAGGGTAGATAAAGAGGAACTTTTCCCCTTAGTAGGGGGGTCAATAGCAAGGGGGCACAGATTCAGGGTAAGGGGCAGGAGATTTAGAGGGGATTTGAGGAGGAACTTTTTCACCCAGAGGGTGGTTGGAATGTGGAACTCAATGCCTGAAAGGGTGGTAGAGGCAGGAACCCTCACAACATTCAAGAAGCATTTGGATGAGCACTTGAAATGCCATTGCATCAAGGCTATGGACCAAATGCCGGAAAATGGGATTAGATTAGACAGGGCTTGATGGCCGGCGCAGACACGATGGGCCGAAGGGCCTCTTTCTGTGCTGTAAAACTCTATGACTCTATGACTATGACTTTTGCTGTATCTCTGCAGCTCCTCTTGCTGCTGCTTTGTATGATACAGACACACTGAAAGCCGTGTCCAGTGTCAAACCTTTCTCAGAAAGTAGTCTTTTCTGTGTTCCTTCATTTAGGAGACCGCAGACGAATTTGTCTCGTAGAGAATCTGCCAGTCCTGCCCCGAATTGGCAGTGCTTTGACAGCTTTCTTAATTCGGTGAGGTAATCAGCATTACTTTCATTCTTGTGCTGATTCCTCCTGCAGAATTTGAATCGTTCCGCTATCAGCAGCAGTGTTGGGTTTAAGTGCTCCTGTAGGGTATCAACAATCTCCTTAAAATTCTTGTCCATCGGTTTGGCTGGAGTGATTAAGTTTCGTAACAGCCCGTATGTCCTTGGACCCATCAGATTTAGAAGTACCGATGCCTTTTTATCATCCTCTACTTCATTCGCTGTGCAATATACCTCCACTCTTTCCACATATGTGGTCCAATCCTCTATATCACTATCGAAAGCAGTAATATTGCCAGTCTTAGGCATCCTGAAAATCAAAAATGGCGCCTCCCGCGCTTTCCTTTCTTCCCTGCCAAGAAAAAATGGCGCCTCCCGCGCTTTCCTGCCGCTGCCGCTGCTGACAACACTGTTCTTCGCGGTTTTTATTTACACAGATATTTTTAATAGTTGGAGACTCGTTCCCACCGGACTCTCTGGGACTTTTCCCTCCCTCTACTTGGTCCGAACGCCGACCTGCTTTGCAGCGCCGGCCATCTCCTGAGTGCTCCACCCTCCGTCTCTGTTTGCCTCTGCCTTCCGACTCGCTGCTTGGCCCCGCTGCAGAGCCACCCGATCGATCCCCAGCCCGCCGCCCAGGAAGGATTAGTGCAGTACCTGCCACCAGCCCGGCTAGCTGGTGAACTCAGCTTTTTTTTGGGTTTTTTTTTCTTCGACCTTCGTCTGAGGAATCAATCTCCTTGAGGTGCTGCCGAATTGCAGGTAAGTCCGTTTCCAATTCGTCGCCACTGTTGTATCCGTGTGTTAATGGAGACACGGAATGCAGGAGTTGGTTTAACAGGTGTTTAATGAACAAAGTCTGGAGGTGAACTAAAAGATACGGAACGCTATACAGGCTTATATACCCGAGTGGTCACTACCGGTATTACAGTACACAGGGGCTCTTAAAGGTACATACACTACAACTAACGACAACAAAAAAGCTACTAAGGAACAGTACAGGAAAGTACAAAAGCTGACAGACAGTAGTTCCGAAGACCAGATGAGCGATAGTGAATCCGGGAACAAGAGACTAAGCTGTCTCAAACTTCACAACGTAATCGCAAAAGAGGATCACCGAACCATTTGGGTCACCCTCACGATAGCAGGGTCCCAAGTCAAAATGGAATTGGATACAGGATCAGCTCTGACCGTCATGAATCGACAAGACTATGAGCGGCTATTCTCACACATACCCTTGAAAGAGACATCCATTGTCTTGAAGATGTATACGGGGCAGAAAGTACACCCCAGAGGGAAAATAAGGGTGCCTGTCGAATACAACGGCAAGGAAATACAGAAATTGTATCTGTACATACTGCAAGGTGGTGGACCACCGTTATTGGGACATGAATGGATCAGAAAGATAAATTTAGACTGGCACTCCATTCAGGCACTGACGGTGGCTGGTAAAAAGGATGACGACGGCACACCTGGATGATTGTCAAAAATCTTGGCTAACGCCAAAGAGGTATTTCAACAGGAACTGGGAACTCTTAAAGGCGTAACCGCCTCGATAAAAATAGAAGAGAATACAATTCCCAAGTTTTTCAAAGCAAGACCGGTACCATATGCAATTCGCCCAGCCGTCGAGGCAGAGCTGGAGAAACTGGAGAATGCAGGCGTGTTATCTAAGGTAGACTGGAGCGAGTGGGCGACATCCATCGTTCCTGTCATGAAGAAAACGTTAAACAATAAGTCTGAGGAGCCAAGGAAGGTTTGCATCTGTGGGGACTTCAAGGTGATGGTGAACCCAGTCCTTCACACAGTACAATATCCTCTCCTGAGGATAGAAGATATTTTCGCCTCACTATCGGGAGGGAAGCGTTTTACAAAAATTGACCTAGCACAAGCATATTTGCAGATGGAGGTTGAAGAATCCTCTAGGAAGTATCTCACGATAAACACTCACAAAGGTCTTTACCAGTATAATCGACTGGTATTCGGAGTAGCATCAGCTCCGGCGATATGGCAAAGAGTGATGGAACAAGTCCTGCAAGGGATTTCGGGGACTCAGTGTTACTTGGACGACATCCTAGTGACAGGTGAAGATGACAGTGAACACCTTGCCAACCTAGAGCAGGTGCTCACTAGACTAAGAGAACATGGGCTACGAGCCAATCGCCCCAAGTGCGAGTTTTTTAAGATATCGTATTGTGCCCACGTGATTGATGAAGAGGGGTTACATAAGTCCCCTGACAAAATTGAAGCGGTAGTTAAGGCTCCAGCGATTGAAAATGTGTCGCAACTGAGGTCATTCCTCGGATTGGTGAATTACTACCATAAGTTTTTGCCGAATTTGTCCACAATTCTGCACCCACTGAACGCCCTACTACAAACTGGAGTAGCATGGAAATGGAGTGATGAATGTAAGTGGGCCTTTCAGAAGAGTAAAGACCTAATCACTTCAAGAGAAGTATTGGCTCACTACAACCCATCACTACCGATAAGACTGGCGTGTGATGCATCTCCCTACGGCATTGGAGCGGTACTGTCACATAAATTCCTTGATGGTTCAGAGAGGCCGATAGCTTTTGCGTCACGCTCGTTAACTTCAGCCGAGCGTAACTACACCCAGATTGACAGAGAGGCCCTCAGCCTGGTGTGGGGGGTGAAGAAGTTCAATCACTACCTGCACGGTCAGAAATTTACTCTACTAACCGCTCATCAAACTCTTGTCTCCATTTTCAACCCTCAGAAGGGCATCCCGATAATGACAGCACAATGGCTACAGAGGTGGTCCCTTTTCCTAGGGGCACACCAATATGACATCGAGTACAAAGGAACTAAACAGCATGGGAATGCTGATGGGTTGTTGCGCCTACCATTGCCGATGGTGGAAGAAGCACCTGCAGTGGATCCAGTGGAGATATTCCACTCGACCTTAGTCGAATGTCTACCTGTGACGAATGCAAACATAGAAAAGGAAACACGAAATGACCCGACACTCTCCTGGGTCTATGATTTAACGGTGAATGGATGGCCAGCACATGGCGAACCACTGCTGCCAGCATTCTCGCCGAGAAGAGAACAGCTGTCAGTGTGCAGAGGAACCTTGATGTGTGGATCCAGAGTAGTAATTCCACCCAAATTGAAGGATAGAGTGCTCAATGAGCTTCATGAGGGTCATCTGGGAGGGGTAAAAATGAAGAACTTAGCCAGAGCATTTGTGTGGTGGCCGGGAATCGATAGAGAAATCGAAGAGATGACCAAGAGCTGTACAGGATGACAGAAGGTCCAAAACGCCCCACCACAAGCCCCTCTACATCCATGGGAGTGGCCCTCATCTCCATGGCAAAGGGTGCACATTGATTTTGCTGGTCCATTTATGGACTCGATGTTTTTAATTGCGGTGGATGCACATTCAAAGTGGCCAGAGGTAATAAAAATGTCCTCAACAACCACAGAAAAAACTATAACAGTCTTACGAACCATATTCGCCAGAAATGGGCTGCCTGAACAGATTTGCTCCGACAACGGACCACAGTTTGTGTCTGAAGAGTTCCGGAGGTTCTTAAAGAACAATGGTGTTAAGCATTACACATCCGCCCCATATCATCCAGCCACCAATGGATTGGCTGAGAGGTTCGTTCAAACATTCAAGAAGGCTATCAAGGCAATGTGTAATGAAGACATACCCCTACAACACAAGGTAGATAACTTATTGTTTGCCTACCGGAATGCGACACATGCGGTTACCAACCAAACTCCAGCCATGATGTTCTTCAATCGAAGACTACGATGCCGCTTGGATTTGGTTAAGCCAAACATCAGAAGAGATGTGGAGAACAGGCAGTTTCAGAATATGAATGAAAGGCCGACCAGGAGTTTTAAGATAGGTCAACCAGTTTTGGCCCGGGACTACCGCACAGAGAAATGGCAGCCAGGAATGATCTGCACATGGCAAGGACCTCTAATGTATACCGTGGACATTGGAGAGAGCATTGTAAGATGCCATGCTGACCAGATTCTAGAGTCACTGGAAAACATCAATTCCACACCACGATCCGATACACCTGGTGATGAAACCGAAGTACCAATTGCATCTACCTCAGAATCGGGAATATTGGAAGCAGACGAACCGAACAACGACGTTGATTCCGAATAAACTCTGCCAGAAGAACCTGATACCCCAAAGAGGCGTTATCCAGACAGAATCAGGAAGCCTCCTCAAAGACTGAACTTATAATTGCTTAACTTCAGCTAATGTATATGACAACTGTAATTGTAAATATGTTATTTAATTATTAATCGAATGTTATGTACTGTTTAGCTAAAAGGGGAGGAATTGTAGTGTATGTACTTTGCAGAAGGAACTGTATTCTGCAGCCCCTGTATACTGCAGTACCAGTAGTGACCACCCCTGTATATAAGCCTGTGTAGTGTATGTACTTTGCAGAAGGAACTATATTCTGCAGCCCCTGTATACTGCAGTACCAGTAGTGACCACCCCTGTATATAAGCCAGTGTCGTGTATGTACTTTGCAGAAGGAACTATATTCTGCAGCCTGTATACTGCAGTACCAGTAGTGACCACCCCTGTATATAAGCCTGTGTAGTAACTTTGCATAGTTAGTTCCCGTTTGTCTCTACTCAGTAAAGACCTGTTATAACCAACTCCTGCAGTCCGTGTCTCAATTACACACGGACATAATAGCCAGGTCTCTCACTGACCTGCTGTCTTAGGTGGAGACATGGTCAGGTCCCTCGCCCTCAGACCAAAATACAGGCATTTGGCACACTTATAAACTTAAACTCAAAACTATTAGTTACATTCTAAACTTAAAATTTAAACACCTTAAAAGCAAGCTATAAACATTGGTAACTTAACACAAAGCTATAATACAAATGCCGCCCATCTCCGGACGGCCAGGTTAATCTCTGGTGTCACCGTCGCAGATTACTGCTGCCTGCAGCAAAGCTGGACTGCCTGTTGCTTCCGGTCCCTGGCAGCTTATGGCTGCTAATTGGGGACCTCTGTGATCTGTTTCCTCCCGGGTTCGGGAGATTGCTCTTTGTGGCGGGTACTCTGGTGACCATCTTATCTTGGGCTTGTGGACCCACTGAGACCTTCTGAGGGGCATCTCTGTGGGGGAAACTTTGGCTGATGGACCCTGAGCCTGGGTCACAGCCCTAGCTGGCTGGGAACCTTCTCCCCCTGATGCAAACAGCCCGCACTGTTTAATATACCTGGCAGCCTGCCAGTAATCCGGGTTTGTCTCCTTTTCCCTACCCACTCCTGTACTGGGGGCAGGTATCCCCTCACCACCCGCTGCTGGTGGCTGAAAATCTTCCTCTCCAGGTCCAAAACCTGGTACCAGCTCCTTCCATATGTCCCCTGCAAGAGGAATTGCTATCCCTTCCTCCCAGAGTCCCACACCATAGGGGGAACCACTCTAGAAGCGGGCTGGGAAGCTTGTTCCTTTAAACAGGTGACTGCGCCTGCGCGAGAAAACTGAAGAGGAGCCGCTGTGGTCACGGGCTGGGGAACTGCACCTGTGTGAACAGGCCATTCAAAAGACTGGGGAATTCCTGTCTCCAGACCTGCGACTACGCATGAGCAGGCAGTCTCTTCAAAAGGCGGCTCCTCCCTGGAGCCCCCCAAGCGATTTTCTGTGAATGAACTCGCAGCAGCCTGCAGATTTCTACTCTCAGGCTGCGGTTTCTCTGTTTCTGAACTAAATAACTGGTTCAAATTTAAACTTTGGCCAAAACTTAGGTCCCACTGGGGCGGGTAAGTGTCCCAATTGGTGGGCCGGACAACTTTTCCCTTGAAACAAGCCACAGCACCTGTCTTTACAGCCTGTGAACTTGAACTTGTATGGTCAGATTAATACAATTTACATTGGTTGGCTTGGAACCACTTTGTGCACCGGGGTAGTTTTACTGCATAGACCATGGGGCTGGCCCTATCAACTATACTATAGGGTCCCATGTAGAGTGGCTCTAAACTTCCCACCTGGGAATAGTTTCTTACCATCACTAGGTCTCCTATCTCCCACTGGTGGCTCTTGCTAGGCTCAAGCAGCAGCCGGTTATTCCGATGCTGCTTCCCCATGCTGTCTGCTGCCCGCCCATAAATTACCCCCGCCTGTTCCTGACCGGTGAATCCCGATAGTATGTATGGAACCCCGTTAGACAGAGGTGAGGTGGTGGGATTATCCGTATGGATCACGGTGCATGATGCCCCCGTATCCAATAGATAAGTCCCTGTAACCTTCTCTACCTCCATCTGTACGAGCGGTCTCTTCCATTCATCGTACCGGAGATTACACAGACGGACAGGCTGCACGGGCTCCAGTCATTGTGGGGAGGCAGAGGTGGGCGAGTGGGCTGCAGCACCACTGATTGCTGCTACCTTTCCCTGATTGGCCCTGAGGAAAGATTTTATCGACTCCATGATGGACTCGACTGTATCGGGAGAAGTTTCTGTCTCTGCCTTCTGAGTTGGGCCTCGGGGGTCCTGGCTTTATCATCTCTCCCAGGCTTTTCACAATCCCTGCGCCAGTGGCCATCCTCCCCGCACCTGTAACAAGTGACCTTGTTCTGGGAGGGACGGCTCCCCTCCTGGCGCCATTCTTTCTTGTTTTGAGCCCCAGGTTTAACCTCGTGGACCTTACCCTTTTGCTGGGGGGTCCCACTATTCCTACCGTTCCTATATGCTACCATGAGCTGCCGGATTGCAGTCTCTTCGGTTGCTAGGGGGTCTCGGTGGTCAAACCAAGTATCAGCCTTTGCTTTTATCTGGGGCAGGCAATTGGACACCAGGCAACGAAGCCATTGGGTCCGCTGCCGCTGGTTCAGGTGTGCCTTATCTTGTCCCCCTGTACACGCGCTGTTGTAGACTGGCCACAGCCTGTCTGCAAATGCCTGTGGGGTCTCCCCTTCCTTCTGCAGAGCTTTCCCTATGCGATCGAACGGACCGCCGTCGTTCGCACCCATGGCTTCCAGTGTTTCCTCCTTTAGGTCCTCAAAACCCTTCTGCCCTCTCTTAGCCTCATCTGAAAGGGTCTGATAGAGCTTACTATCTACAGAGAAAAGCAACATTTTGGCTTTCTCTTCGTCATCACAGCCGTTAACACAGGCTGCCTGTTCTATCTCTTGGAAGTGCACTGAGGGGCCTCCCTTTTTGGAGAGCAGGGGAATATGTTTCACTAGGCCTCTGAGCTGTTGGGTATCATAGGGTACCAGATAGGTATGCTGTACAGCCCCTGGGTCATTATCGTTCACGGGCAGACCGTACCTCCGTTGTCGGAGGGGGTGCACTGGTCCTGGTCCCTGCCTGCCTAGTGGGACTTGCTGGCGTTCTCCTACCACCCCATTGTCCACCCCTTCTTGCTGCCAGAGCTCCTCAAAACTCGGAGCTGTGGGCTGCGGTCTTGGGATCTCTAATTCCCTAGCCAGCTGTGTTCTGGGTGCTGCCCGTGGGGCGGTTTGATTTCGGCTGCTGGTACTGTCCGACGGACTTCCCTTCGGACTTATGAGACATACCATCCCTTTAGTCCTTAATAACTCCATACCCAAATTCTCTATCTGTCTGTTACATGGGGTATGATCTGCTCCACTAAATCTTTGGTCGCAGGCCAGCTTATAAGCTGCCTTTACCTCCCTAACCTTTTCATCCTGCTCTGTTACTTCTGAGGTGAGGCGGGCATTCTCTTCCCGCCGACTCACCTCATTACTCTTTGCTTCTGTAATTTGGCACTTTAGGAATTCTATCTTGTGCCTCGTGTGGCTTTTGCCCTTGCTTGCTTCTTGGGTGAGATGTGCGTTTTCCTCCTGTAGCCTCATCTCACTGTCCCTAGCCTCTGTGACTCCCTGCACAAGACACTCTATCTCTGCCTGGCATTTTGTGACCTCTAGTGTGAGGCGTGCATTTTCTTCCCACACCCTCATCCCACTATCTCTGGCCTCATTCACCTTTCTTATGAGGCGTTCTACCTCCGCCTGGCATTTTTCAAACTCTGACTCCCGATTCTTGCCCTCTGTAACCTCTTCCCGCAGCCTCATCTCACCCTTCTTAACCCAGCCACCTATAGTATAATAGGTCAGCTTACATGCTGCCACTAACTTCTGCAGGGCTACCCACAGACTGAAAGCAAGAAAAGCAAGAGCTGATGCTTTCTCCAGATCCAGACCAATTATCCTATCAAAAACTGCCTCCAGTCCTGCCGCGGTCGCCAATTTGTAGGTGGGCATCCTTTACCTGGTTTACGGTAATTTACCTGGTCAGGCAGCCTTTGCCACTGCACTGTGACCAATTTCAATCAGCGGTTTCGAATCGCTAAAACCCCCCCCTCCAGTTCTGACTGGAGGAACTTATAATTAATGATATATTAAAAACAGACAAATGGTCTGGATGCAAGAAAGTCAAATTTTATTAAAACTAAAGAAACTACACCACACGATCAAGGTAATCACGGTAAAATTGCTTAACAGGGGAAGGCAGATGGCAAAAACGAGGGATAAATGGCTACAATGTTAACCGTACAATCTTAGCAACATTTCCCTTAAATTACCACCCCTTTACTTCTCCCTAGATTGTCTTGCTAGTGGGTCAGAAGCCTTGCTCACCTGCAGTCCAAAGAGTAAAAGAGACAAAAAAGGGGGCAGAGGACTTCCTGGGCTTAATCTTTATACCCTGGGAGTCCCTGCTGTTTTCGCGCCGAAAAGTCCGAATACACAAGAGAAGGGCTTTTAACTTCCTCCATTCATACATGGAGACATCACGTAGTAGAATCAATTTCAGTGAATGGATGTGTGTTAACAACCCATTGTGCTTGCCGTCCGATGATTGGCTGATTCAAATGGGCCACTCCCCAGTGTAAACAAGCAGCTTGTAGGTTACCGGACCCACCCAATACCCCAGGGTGACTGACAGCTCGGGCTCCATTCAAACTTACTACAGGGCAGCGCTGAGCTTTTCATATGCTAACAGCCTGTCTGTCCTTTTCTGCTGCCTTTTAAAATTCTGTTTCCATGAGGTCTGTTCAGCCATTTTTATGCCCTGGGCAATTTAAACAGTCCAAAACTCAAGAGTACATCTTTTAATAAAATGTACAATCTTAAAGTGTGTGATTTTCACAACGTTCTTTCATTCCAGTGTCCAAGTGCTGCCTAGCTTAAGAGCTTTTTAACGCAGCCTTTTGCGGTTCTGGGTATGTTTTAAAACATTGTCCAACCCAGAGACAATTTAAGTCACACAAGTCTTCGTCCACGATGTGGATTAATATTTCCCGATCTTCGGGGGCTGAGGGGATTTTGCGACCCCTACAGTGGTGGGTGAACGAGTAGAGACCATTGTCAAGGACAAAATTAATTCTCACTTGGAGAAGCATGGATTAATAAGGGGCAGCCAGTATGGATTTGTTAAAGGTAAATCGTGTCTGATTAACCTGATTGAGTTCTCTGATGAAGTAACAGAGGGTTGATGAAGGTAGTGCAGCAGATGTTGTATATATGGACTTTGAAAAGGCATTTGATAAAATACCACATAAGAGACTTACTCTGAAAATAGAAGCAGAGGGAATTAAAGGGCTGATGGTAATTTGGGTATATAATTGGCTAAGGGAGAGGAGGCAGTGAGCAGTGTTGAGGGATGTTTTTCTGACTGGAGGAAAGTATGCAGTGGGCTCCCCCAGGGGTCGGAATTAGGACCATTGCTTTTCTTGTTAGATATAAATGACCTGGACTTGGGAATAGGTGAACAATTTCAAAGTTTACGGATGATACTATTTACTGTGTTGCCAAGTTTTGTGAGTGTAGTAGTAGCAGACTTCAGAAGGACAGAGACAGACTGTGAAATGAGCAGACACAAGGCAGATGAAATTAAATGAGGATAAGTGTGAAGTGATGCACTTTGGGAGAAACAACAGGGAGAGGCCCTATAATCTAAATGGGACTATTTTGAGGGGGTGCAAGAGCAGAGGGACCTGGGGGTCCATATTCACAAGTCTTTGAAAGTGCCACGGCAAGTTGGTGAGGTGGTTCAGAAAGCGTATGGGATACTTGGCTTTGTAAACAGTGCCATTGAATACAAAAACAAGGAAGTTACACTAAACTTTTACAAATCACTAGTTAGGAACATAGGACAGGAGGAGGCCATTCAGCCCCTCGAGCCTGTTCCGCCATTCAATGAGATAAATGGTTCATTCTCAGACTGGCAATCAGTAACTAGTTGTGTTCCGCAGGGGTCAGTGCTGGGTCCCCAACTCTTTACAATCTATATTAACGATTTGGAGGAGGGGACCGAGTGTAACATACCAAAGTTTGCAGATGATACTAAAATGGGAGGGAAAGTAGTGAGTGAGGAGGACATAAAAAACCAGCAAGGGGACATAGACAGGCTAAGTAAGTGGGCAGAGATTTGGCAGATGGAATACAATACTGGAAAGTGTGAGGTTATGCACTTTGGCAGGAAAAATCGTAGAGCAATTTAATATCTTAATGGCAAGAAACTGGAAAGTACTGAAATACAAAGGGATCTGGGGGTCCTGGTGCACGAAACTCAAAAGGTTAGTATGCAGGTGCAGCAAGTGATTAAGAAGGCCAATGGAATGTTGGCTTTCATTGCTAGGAGGATAGAATATAAAAATAGGGAGGTATTGCTTCAGTTGTACAAGGTATTGGTGAGACCGCACCTGGAATACTGCGTACAGTTTTGGTCTCCATACTTAAGAAAAGACATACTTGCTCTCGAGTCAGTACAAAGAAGGTTCACTCGGTTAATCCTGGGGATGAGGGGATGGACATATGAGGAGAGGTTGAGTAGATTGGGACTCTACTCATTGGAGTTCAGAAGAATGAGAGGCGATCTTATTGAAACATATAAGATTGTGAAGGGGTTGGATCGGGCGGATACGGGGAGGATGTTCTCGATGATGGGTGAAACGAGAACTAGGGAGCATAGTCTTAGAATAAGGGGCTGCTCTTTCAAAACTGAGATGAGGAGGAACTACTTCACTCAGAGGGTGGTAGGTCCATGGAATATTCTGCCCCAAAAGCTGTAGAAGCTACATCATTACATAAATTTAAAACAGAAATAGACAGTTTCCTAGAAGTAAAGGGAATTAAGGGTTACGGGGAGCGGGCAGGAATTTGGACATGAGTCTGGGTTCGGATCGGTCGTGGCCCTGTGGGTAGCGGAGCGGGCCCAGGGGCCGTGTAGCCTGATCCTGCTCCTATTTTGTGTGTCTAATTCCGTTAGATTCAGGAGATGGTTCTGTGATAGTGGATTGGCGGTTAGGATCAGATCAGCCATGATCTTATTGAATGGCGGGGCAGGCTAGAGGGGCCGATTGGCCTACTCCTGCTCCTATTTCTTATGTTCTTATGTTCTTATGAGATCATGGCTGATCTGCGACCTAACTCTATACACCCACCTTTGGCCCATATCCCTTAATACCTTTGGTTAACAAAAACCTATCAATCTCAGATTTAAAATTAACAATTGATCGAGCATCAATTGCTGTTTGTGGAAGAGAGTTCCAAACTTCTACCACCCTTTGTGTGTAGAAGTGTTTCCTAATTTCACTCCTGAAAGGTCTGTCTCTAATTTTTAGACTCTGCCCCCTAGTCCTAGAATCCCCAACCAGCGGAAATAGTTTCTCTATCTACCCTATCTGTTCCCCTTAATATCCTGAAAACTTCGATCAGATCACCCCTTAACTTTCTAAATTCCAGGGAATACAACCCTAATTTGTGTAATCCCTCCTCGTAACTTAACCCTTGAAGTCCAGGTATCATTCTGGTAAACCTACGCTGCACTCCCTCCAAGGCCAATATATCCTTCCTAAGGTGTGATGCCCAGAACTGCTCACAGTGCTCCAGGTGTGGTCTAACCTGGGTTTTGTACAGCTGCAGGGTTTTGGCCTCAGCTGGAGTCTTGTGTACAGTTCTGGGCACCACACTTTAGGAAGGATGTCAAGGCCTTGGAGAGGATGCAGAGGAGGTTGACCAGGATGGTACCAGGGATGAGGGACTTCAGTTATGTGGAGAGACTGGAGAAGCTGGGATTGTTCCCTTAGAGCAGAGAAGATTAAGAGGAGACCTAATAGATGTGTTCAAAATGATGAGGGGATTTGATCGAGCAAGTAGGGAGAAACTGTTCACTCTGGCAAGTGGGTCGGTAACCAAAGGTCACAGATTTAAAATAGTTGCTAAAAGAACTAGAGGGGAAATGAGGGGAATTTTTTTCATAGAGGGTTGTTAAGATCTGGAACGCACCATCTGAAAGGATGCTGGAATCAGGTTCCACAGGAACTTTCAAACAGTAATTGGACGAGTCCTTAAAGAGGACTAGTTTGCAGAGTTCTGGGGATAAAGCTGGGGTGTGGGACTAAATTGGACAGCTCTTTCAAAGACACGATGGGCCGAATCACCTCCTTCTGTGCTGTTAGATTCTATGATCAGTGTGAAGTCGCTGGTGTCTCTTCAACTCCCCGGAGCTTTTAAAGCTCTTCCCACAGTCAGAACATTTAAAGGGCCTCTCGTCAGTGTGAACTCGCTGATGTGTCAGCAGGTTGGATGACTGAGTGAATCCCTTCCCACACACGGAGCAGGTGAACGGTCTCTCCCCAGTGTGAACTCGCCGATGTGCCAGCAGGTTGGATGAATCAGCGAATCCCTTCCCACACACAGAGCAGCTGAACGGCCTCTCCCCAGTGTGTAGGTGTTGGTGTTTCTTGAGATCCCCGGAGCTTTTAAAACTCTTCCCACACTCAGAACATTGCAAGAGTCTCTCCCCAGTGTGAACTCGCTGGTGTCCCTTCAGCTCCCCAGAGCTTTTAAAACTCTTCCCACAGTCAGAACATTTAAAGGGCCTCTCGTCAGTGTGAACTCGCTGATGTATCAGCAGGTTGGATGACTGAGTGAATCCCTTCCCACACACACAGCAAGTGAACTGTCTCTCCCCAGTGTGAACTCGCTGATGTGTCAGCAGGTTGGATGACTGAGTGAATCCCTTCCCACACACGGAGCAGGTTAACGGCCTCTCCCCAGTGTGTAGGTGTTGGTGTTTCTTGAGCTCCCCGGAGCTTTAAAAACTCTTCCCACACTCAGAACATAGCAAGAGTCTCTCCCCAGTGTGAACTCGCTGGTGTCCCTTCAGCTCCCCAGAGCTTTTAAAGCTCTTCCCACAGTCAGAACATTGAAAGGGTCTCTCGTCAGTGTGAACTCGCTGGTGCACCAGCACGCTGGAGGGCCGAGCGAATCCCTTCCCACACACGGAGCAGGTGAACGGCCTCTCCCCAGTGTGTAGGTGTTGGTGTATCTTCAAATACCTGGAGCTTTTAAAGCTCATCCCACAGTCAGAACATTTAAAGGGTCTCTCGTCAGTGTGAACTCGCTGATGTACCAGCAGGTAGGATGAATCAGTGAATCCCTTCCCACACACAGAGCAGGTGAACGACGTCTCCCCAGTGTGAACTCGCTGATGCACCAGCACGTGGGATGAATTAGTGAATCCCTTCCCACACATGGAGCAGGTGAATGGCCTCTCCCCAGTGTGTAGGAGCCAGTGTCTATTCAGCTCCTGGGGGCTTTTAAAGGTCTTCCCACAGTCAGAACATTTAAAGGGTCTCTCGTCAGTGTGAATAAGTTGGTGTCGCTTTAGTTCCCCAGGGCTTTTAAAGCTCTTCCCAAAGTTAGGACACTGAAATGGTCTCTCATCAGTGTGAACAAGCTGGTGTCCCTTCATTTCCCTGGGGCTTTTAAAGCTCGTCCCACAGTCAGAACATTGAAATGGTCTCTCATCAGTGTGAACAAGCTGGTGTCCCTTCAGATACCGAGCGCTTTTAAAGCTCTTCCCACAGTCAGAACATTGAAATGGTCTCTCATCAGTGTGGACAAGTTGGTGTAGCTTTAGTTCCCCGGGGCTTTTAAAGCTCTTCCCACAGTCAGAACATTGAAATGGTCTCTCCTCAGTGTGATCTCCCTGGTGTGCTTGCAGGTGGGATGAACAAACAAATCCCTTTCCACACACGGAGCAGGTGAACAGACTGTCCCTGGTGTGACTGCGCCATTGAACTTCCAATGCTGACGGGGAACTGAAGCCCTTCCCGCCATCCCCGCCTTTACCCGGTTTCTCCCCGGTGTGATGGTGCACGTGTCTCACCAGGTCAGGCGATCGGCTGAATCCACGTCCACACACTGAACACCTGTGCGGTTTGTCTGCGTTGCAATCGCTGCTCTCTCCTTCCATGTGCAAAGGCCGATGATATTCAGGTCCTGATGAATCCAGCGACTCTGTCAGACCTTGACGTGCTGTTTGGTCTGAGCTTCCCGCCTGTAACTGCTCCACTTCTATAACCCTGTAAATTGAGATCAGAAAAGGATCAGAGGCAAACTGTTGTTCAATTTTTCCCTTTCCGAACCGAGGGGCAGTGAAGCCAATTTTCAGGCCCCAGCTGCTGCACAAGTTGGTTGAAAGGATCAGCAGTAATGGCGGCTGTAATACCCACAAGGCCCCGGCTCTGCAGAAAGTGCTCTGTTGATTCTGAGTCCCGCGCATGTGCTCATGGCCCCCGCGCGCTCCCTCCTGCTCTACAATCGCCCGCCCCGATCGGCCCACAACACGCACGCTCAGCACACAAAACCCCGCGGTTGGAACATCGGGCGTGCATGCGGAGCCACAACATCTGGTACACGTGAGCGGCTCAGGTGGGGGCGAGTCGGTGTTCCGCCTCAGCCGCCAGGGAGGTGCGCATGCGCAAGAGGACCCAACATTCTTCCCATCAGCAATCACTCCCTCGTTTCTTTAATAAAAACAGAAAATGCTGGAAATACTCAGCAGGTCAGGCAGCACCTGTGGAGAGAGAAACAGATTTAACGTTTCAGGTCGATGACCATTCATCAGAACTGCTTGCTCTTTAGTGTCAGCCAGTGGCTCAGTGGGCAGCACTCGCACCTCTGAGTCAGAAAGTTGTGGGTTCATAGTCCCACTCCAGAGACTTGAGCACAAAAATCCAGGCTGACACTCCAGTGCAGTGCTGAGGGAGTGCTGCACTGTCGGAGGTGCCGTCTTTCGGATGAGATGTTAAATTGAGGCCCTGTTTGCTCTCTCAGGTGGATGTAAAAATCCCATGGCATTATTTCAGGAAAGAAAGACTTGCATTTATATAGTGCCACCAGATATCCTAAAGTGCTTTACAGCCAATGAAGTACTACAATGAAGTAGTTACTGTTGTAATGTGGGAAAGAGCAGGGGAATTATCCCCAGTGTCTGAGCCAATGTTTATCCCTCAATCAACATAAAAAATGATAGATTATCTGGTCATTATCACAGTGCTGTTTGTGGGAGCTTGCTGTGCGCTAACTGACTGCCGTATTTCCTACATTACAACAGTGACTACACTGCAAAAGTACTTCATTGGCTGTAAAGCACTTTGGGACGTCAGGTGCTGGTGAAAGGCACTATATAAATGCAAGTCTTTCTTCCTTCACTGGTCTCACCAGCGACCTCTTCTGGCAGTTGGTTGATGACAGCCGAGAGTCCACGCATGTGCACAGGGAGCGGCGGTTTGGGCCGAGTCCGGCACAGTCACCCCTCCCGGTCACCAAGGTTAATGACCGCGCATCCCCAGAGGAGACCAACCCCGCTCCCCCACTCGGAGCTGCGCCTGCGCACTCGGATCCTGCCGGACGGAGTCGGCGTGGAGCCATTCCGGGGAAAGGCCTTGGTGTCGGTTCCAGAGTCCCGATCGGTGACGCAAAGTGAGTTTTCTCCGCTCCGATTGGGTGGAGAATGGCGCGGGGTGGATCGGGAGAGAATCGAGAGAAATAGAAAAACCTCAGAGTCCGCGAGGCCCCGGACCGAGCGGCGGCACTTGGACGTTGAACGTGATCTCCTCGGGGACACGTCACCCGGGCCCGCGGCCTGATTGACGGCAGCTTCCCACCAATAGGGAGCGAGCGGGGCGGGGCTGGAGGAGCGAGCCGGCGGCGGGTCCTCCAACCAATCGGGCAGCCCGAGGGGCGGGACTAGCAGCACCCAGTGGGCGGGGCTGGAGGAGCGAGCCGGCGGCGGGTCCTCCAACCAATCGGGGAGCCCGAGTGGCGGGACTAGTGCCGGCTGATTGTCTGATCCGCAGGGCAGCGAGTTTCTCCAGTCCCTTGTTCAGGGCCCGGGGCCCGGGGAGGCTGTGGGCCTTTATTCCCCGCATTGGACACAAGGCTCTTTGTCTCAGGCATAGGGTGACGTCACACTGAAACTTTCCGCCCTCCTTTACAAAGATGGCTGCCATTAACCTGGGCCTGTAAGGGGAAGAAATCCCCGCAACTGCAAACATGGGATCTTCAAGTTATTATTCGGGGGCTTGCCTCCTGCACGAGTTGTTTATGAAGCCTCCCCACCCACCCATCACGCTCCCGGCTTCAGCTCCTTTCCATCTCCAGTAACGCACTGCGCATGCTCAATATACCGGTCCCTCCTGCGCCTGCGCGCTGGGCTCTTGTAGTCTGGGTGTGGCACGTGGTCCACCGCGGGGAATGCTGGGTAAAAGACCAGATTAGTGAATGGAACATGATTTACTGTGATCAGATTGAGGACTGAACCATGTTCATTCTAGTAGTCATGGTTTGTTTCTGCTGATCTTAATAACTCCTGTATCTGCGCTGGAGATTAATATTCTGTTTAAATAGTGAATAAATAAAGCTCGAGGAGCAGCACCTCATCTTTCGATTCAGCACTTTACAGCCTTCTGGACTCAACATTGAGTTCAACAATTTCAGACTTTAACCCTTACTCCCATTTTACATGCTGTATGATTTTGCCATCCCCATTTGCAACATTTTCCAAGACTCGGTTTCACAGCCACATTTCTTTCCTCAGCACCTGTCTCCGGTTCCAACTTATTCCACGTGGATTCCAACTGAACTTCCACCCTTCGTGTTTCAGATCCACCCAGGATAACTTTCCTGCCTCTTACCTTAGCAATATCTGTTACATCTCCAGCTTTTTCCAGTTCTGATGAAGGGTCCCAGACCTGAAACATTAACGCTGTTTCTCTCTCCACGGATCCTGCCTGGCCTGCTGAGTATTTCCAGCATTTTCTGTTGTTATTTCAGTGAATAAATAAGCTTTGTTTCAAACACACAGTGTGTCAAATATTTGATTTCTCCATGATAAGAGAAGACGAATTGATGTTCTGTTCCAGACTGTTTAATTTTCGGGCCTTTTCTTACTCGAGATTATTTCCGTTCTCATCTCGTTCGCCTTCTACCACATCAAACCCCAAGCTTGCTCCGTTTGAGTACACAACTTGTGGGTGTCATAGACTGAACTGTAGTGTCTCACTTACACTCAACTGCCATCAACTGGTCCAGGCAGCGGGCGGTCGAGGGGGTCGTTCGGCCCGACTGCCTGCCTCTCTTCCGGTGGCCCTGGAGATGGAGCACATGGTGTCCGCCGGCAGGCTCGAGGCCTTCCGCGACCAGTGGGCGCTGCGGGGACTGGAGTGTATCATCACCCCGGCCAACACAATTTTAATTTAATTTGTTAACTTTCATTTAATGGTTTTTTAAGTTACAGTTTATTTGTTTATGGTCCCTACAAAAGAGTAAACTCATCTGCACACCGCAGGGACTGGAGTGCTTATCACCACAGGTAATGAAATGTTAATTGAATTATTAAGTTTCCTTTAATGTTTTAAGTTAAGCTACAGTTTATTTGTTAACACAAAAGAGCACACTCAACTGCAATTCCTTTGAACCATAACTTTATAGAACTACTTGCATAAGTTTTGAAATCTGTTATTATCCGTATCATTTAACCCTTTGTGGATTCGATTTAGTAAAACTCCTCCACACGGACTGCACGTGATAACCTTTGAAAGGTTCTGATCTTTGTAGTAGTAATTTCTGAGCTTGATGGTCTAGTTGATTTAATCTCTTGTTACTAACATACATTGCACTATTTCTTTCATCGAGATAATTATTTCAAATACTTCCATTATCAGGTCTTTATTTCCTCCATTGATCCCTGTCAATGGTCCTTTGTTAGGGGCTGGGGTTAGGGTGTAGGCTTAGGGGTTAGTGGTTGTGGCTCTTGGTTATTGGTTAGGATTGGGGTTACTGGTTGGGGCCAGTGGTTATTGGTTAGGATTGGGGTTAGTGGTTGGGGCTAGTGGTTATTGGTTAGGATTGGGGTTAGTAGTTGGGGCCAGTGGTTATTGGTTAGGATTGGGGTTAGTGGTTGGGGCCAGTGGTTATTGGTTAGGATTGGGGTTAGTGGTTGGGGCTAGTGGTTATTGGTTAGGATTGGGGTTAGTGGTTGGTGTTAGTGGTTATTGGTTAGGATTGGGGTTAGTGGTTGTGGGTAGTGGTTATTGGTTAGGATTGGGGTTAGTGGCTGGGGTTAGTGGTTATTGGTTAGGATTGGGGTTAGTGGTTGGGGGTAGTGGTTATTGGTTAGGATTGGGGTTAGTGGTTGGGGTTAGTGGTTATTGGTTAGGATTGGGGTTAGTGGTTGGGGCCAGTGGTTATTGGTTAGGATTGGGGTTAGTGGTTGGGGTTAGTGGTTATTGGTTAGGATTGGGGTTAGTGGTTGGGGTTAGTGGTTATTGGTTAGGATTGGGGTTAGTGGTTGGGGCCAGTGGTTATTGGCTAGGATTGGGGTTAGTGGTTGCGGCCAGTGGTTATTGGTTAGGATTGGGGTTAGTTGTTGGGGCTAGTGGTTATTGGTTAGGATTGGGGTTAGTGGTTGGGGTTAGTGGTTATTGGTTAGGATTGGGGTTAGTGGTTGGGGCTAGTGGTTATTGGTTAGGATAGGGGTTATTGGTTGGGGTTAGTGGTTATTGGTTAGGATTGGGGTTAGTGGTTGGGGCCAGAGGTTATTGGTTAGGATTGGGGTTAGTGGTTGGGGCTAGTGGTTATTCGTTAGGATTGGGGTTAGTGGTTATTGGTTAGGATTGGGGTTAGTGGTTGGGGTTAGTGGTTATTGGTTAGGATTGGGGTTAGTTGTTGGGGCCAGTGGTTATTGGTTAGGATTGGGGTTAGTGGTTCGGGCTAGTGGTTATTGGTTAGGATTGGGGTTAGTGGTTGGGGTTAGTGGTTATTGGTTAGGATTGGGGTTAGTGGTTATTGGTTAGGATTGGGGTTAGTGGTTGGGGCCAGTGGTTATTGGTTGGATTGGGGTTAGTGGTTGGGGTTAGTGGTTATTGGTTAGGATTGGGGTTAGTGGTTGGGGCTAGTGGTCATTGGTTAGGATTGGGGTTAGTAGTTGGGGCTAGTGGTTATTGGTTAGGATAGGGGTTATTGGTTGGGGTTAGTGGTTATTGGTTAGGATTGGGGTTAGTGGTTGGGGCCAGAGGTTATTGGTTAGGATTGGGGTTAGTGGTTGGGGCTAGTGGTTATTCGTTAGGATTGGGGTTAGTGGTTATTGGTTAGGATTGGGGTTAGTGGTTGGGGTTAGTGGTTATTGGTTAGGATTGGGGTTAGTTGTTGGGGCCAGTGGTTATTGGTTAGGATTGGGGTTAGTGGTTCGGGCTAGTGGTTATTGGTTAGGATTGGGGTTAGTGGTTGGGGCTAGTGGTTATTGGTTAGGATTGGGGTTAGTGGTTGGGGCCAGTGGTTATTGGTTGGATTGGGGTTAGTGGTTGGGGTTAGTGGTTATTGGTTAGGATTGGGGTTAGTGGTTGGGGCTAGTGGTTATTGGTTAGGATTGGGGTTAGTGGTTGGGGCTAGTGGTTATTAGTTAGGATTGGGGTTAGTGGTTGGGGTTAGTGGTTATTGGTTAGGATTGGGGTTAGTGGTTGAGGCCAGTGGTTATTGGTTAGGATTGGGGTTAGTGGTTGGGGTTAGTGGTTATTGGTTAGGATTGGGGTTAGTGGTTGGGGCTAGTGGTTATTGGTTAGGATTGGGGTTAATGGTTGGGGCTAGTGGTTACTGGTTAGGATTGGGGTTAGTGGTTGGGGCTAGTGGTTATTGGTTAGGATTGGGGTTAGTTGTTGGGGCTAGTGGTTATTGGTTAGGATTGGGGTTAGTGGTTGGGGCCAGTGGTTATTGGTTAGGATTGGGTTTAGTGGTTGGGGCCAGTGGTTATTGGTTAGGATTGGGGTTAGTGGTTGGTGCCAGTGGTTATTGGTTAGGATTGGGGTTAGTGGTTGGGGCTAGTGGTTATTGGTTAGGATTGGGGTTAGTGGTTGGGGCTAGTGGTTATTGGTTAGGATTGGGGTTAGTGGTTATTGGTTAGGATTGGGGTTAGTGGTTGAGGCCAGTGGTTATTGGTTAGGACTGGGGTTAGTGGTTGGGGCTAGTGGTTATTGGTTAGGATTGGGGTTAGTGGTTGGGGCCAGTGGTTATTGTTTAGGATTGGGGTTAGTGGTTGGGGTTAGTGGTTATTGGTTAGGATTGGGGTTAGTGGTTGGGGTTAGTGGTTATTGGTTAGGATTGGGGTTAGTGGTTGGGGCTAGTGGTTATTGGTTAGGATTGGGGTTAATGGTTGGGGCTAGTGGTTACTGGTTAGGATTGGGGTTAGTGGTTGGGGCTAGTGGTTATTGGTTAGGATTGGGGTTAGTTGTTGGGGCTAGTGGTTATTGGTTAGGATTGGGGTTAGTGGTTGGGGCTAGTGGTTATTGGTTAGGATTGGGGTTAGTACTTGGGGTTAGTGGTTATTGGTTAGGATTGGGGTTAGTGGTTGGGGTTAGTGGTTATTGGTTAGGATTTGGGTTAGTTGTTGGGGCTAGTGGTTATTGGTTAGGATTGGGGTTAGGGTCTAATTGGAGCCTGAGCGGGCCAAGTGATATACGAGGTCGACGCGTTACCCAACTTAGACTTATGTGAATAAACTCACACAACCAAATAGTTTGAGAGAAGTAAAAATGCACAGTTTAATGTAGAGAGCGCTCTGGGAGAAGAAGAACAGTAGACCCCGCGGTCTCAGCTGCCAGCTTCTCGGTTTTACAATAGTAGCCGAGCTTCTTTTATACAGTTTAAAAACAGGAAAGGTACCAGATCAGCAGTTATTACATTAATTCCTTGGCCAATCTGGTACTTTAGCATCCTTCAACTTTGGCCAATCCGATACCTTAGCAACCCTTAATCACATTCTGTCAAAAACAAGTTAATTATATTATTATACCGTTAGCTAGCTTCTTTCACAAACAACTTAATTATATTAATGTTAGCTAGCTTCTTTCATGTGACATGTTGGTATTTCGCAACCCTATTCTCAGTGAGACCTATGTCCTGCCAGTTGCGTAACCCCGCCCTTCACAGAATCACAGAAACCCCACAGTGCAGATAGAGGCCATTTTGGCCCATCGAGCCTGCACCGACACATATTCCACCCGATCCCCGTAACCCCTACACCAACACATATCCCACCCTATCCCCGTAACCCCACGTATTTAATCCCCCTAACACTAAGGGTCAATTTATCATAGCCAATCAACCTAACCTGCACATCTTTGGACACCCTTTACCTCCCTTGTTCTTCCTAAACATAATTTTTCGCTCTTGCAGTTTTACCCCAACAGTTGACTAGCCGTTCCTGTCTTACGTCTGTACAAGTGATATCACAAGTTGGTGCAAGCAGATCAAGTCAGCTGTCTGTTATGCCAGTGTCTGCAAAATGTCAATAAATGTCAAGTATTTCAGCAGGCACTATGGTGCCATTTTAAATTTTCCTCCAACAGCTCCTCCTTTTGGTCCTGGAACACGATCCTCTTGCTCCCAGATGACCATCGTTCTTCGTTTCTTCACAGGGTTGGTTTACAACCACTGACTCATCTCGTGAGAACCGGCCGTTCCGGCCACGTCATCATACGTTTCTTCTTCTTCACCCGTATTTCTGGGCAGAAGGTCGGTGTATTCTTCGACAGAAGCTACTGGCAGCACAGCTTTCACAGCAGTTTGACAGCACATTTTAATGATACTCAATGCACAGCACAGCAGTATACATATCACAACCATGATCAATATCATTTGCATTAGCCAAGCACCCCAGCCTGATCCTCCCAGTAACCAATCAAACCATCCGCCTCCAATATTGGATTGATGGAGCAAAGCTACTTGTTTTTGAATATGGTCCGCTAGGTTGGTAATATTTTCAGAACTGTCTGGGATATATGTACAGCATTCTGCTCCGATCATGGCACGTGTACCTCCCTGTGCAGCTAGTAGGTAATCTAGTGCCATTCTATTTTGTAGGGCAACAGTTCTTAGGGCTACCATTTCGGCACTCATCTCTCTCAGGGATTCAGCCATGTCATTGGCTACTCCCTCAATTATGGTTGCCAATAACCATATTTCTTGAGAAATAAACACTATTCCAGCCATGGGGAACATAGCTCCTAGTACCACCTGCCAGGTGGGAAGTTCTCTTTTAGTACGACTATGCTTGTGGTGGTCTTTCAATTCCTTTATGTGGTGTATATATGGTACTACATACCCCAAATAGCATGATCCTGCCCAATTCTCTGGTAGCCAGGGGTATGCTCTGTGACCGCATATGAAGTATGTCCCATTATAGGCTGTCATTATCTGTCCCGGTTGTTCGGGGTTTATGTTGGCGCGGAAGACAGTAAAACCCATCTGGTTTTCAGTATCTGTTCAACTGGTCCCATTCCATGGTTTATTATTGGTCAAATTCATCAAATTGGTAGTATTGAACCACCAGCTTTCCATGGAATTTCCTGCATTATATGTGGTAAAATTTTGTATAAAATGACTTTTTCCCACATCAATTCTGATCCCTTCAGTCTGTTCTGTACCGCGCTCCCAACATATCTCCCCGATCGGCTGGCCCTTTCCTGACGTATTGTTAAGAACTAAAAAGGGGGGTTCTTTCGTATAATCATATGTTGGCTTATACCATTCTTTAAAATTTTCGAACGAATATCCTCCCCCCTGGAACACATTCCTTAGGCTAGTCCATTTCTGTTCCCATGTTTTTCCGAAGGTGGATAAGGTGGTATTTTTCTGTTTCGTATGATTTTTATTAATTATCCATTCTGCCATATCTGTGAGGTTCAAGGGTATCCCTCCTTTCGCATGAGTGGGAGTATGGCGACATACCCAACAGGCATCTATCCCACTCAGTTTGGATTACTTATATTACATTTATAAAAACGTATTTACATGCAGCTCCCTTTTCTTGCGGGAGTTAAGTATACCTTCCGTGACAATACCAATTAACGCAACTATACATAAAACACTTAACAGCCTCATGTTGTTTTGGGGCTGTCACCGTTTGCTTGCAGTATTCAATTTGTAGGTTTAAATTACATGGTTTTTTTCTCTCGGGAACAATTTATGGGTTATAGACTTTTAATTGGGTCCAATGTTTCCACTTTCCTACACCCCTTATGTCCAGACAGGCACAGGTGTCTCCACTGATTATAACCTCATAGGGTCCAGACCATTTTGGGGCAAATCCCGGTTTTCCAGGTAAGTTTTTTAACATTACCTTAGATCCAGCGGGTGGAACCTCGGGGAGCATTTGTAATTTCAGCTCCTCGTCCCTTTCCTGTTGACGGTTCCTAACCCCCGCCCTCATTTCTTTTAGTTGGTTACTTAGTTCCAACACATATCGTTTTAGCCTGTCTTTTAAGGGCCCCACATCTGCTCCACCTGTTATAATGCCTTCTGGTAATTGCATTGCTTGTCCTGTCATTAGTTCATAAGGGGTTAGTCCAGTGGTACGATTGGAAGTTGCTCTCAACTTCATTAATATTATGGGTAACACCTCCACCCATGTTTTTCCAGTTTCGGCTATAGCTTTGGCCAGAGCTAATTTCAAAGTTCTGTTCATTCTCTCTACCATCCCGGAGCTTTCGGGGTGGTAAGGTATGTGGAATTTCTGTTTGATTCCCATCAATTTGCAAATGGTTTTTACCACTGTTCCAGTAAAGTGCGTTCCTTGATCAGAATCTATTTGCAATGGTACTCCCCACCTTGGGATAACTTCTTCTGCCAAAAGACGCGCAACTGTTAATGCGGTACAATTTCGGGTAGGAAAAGCCTCTACCCACCTTGTAAACTGATCAATTATTACTAAACAATATATTTTTCCATGTGATGATGGCAGGGGGCCAGTAAAGTCAATTTGTAAGTGTTCCCAAGGTCCCCTAGGTTGAGGCTGATGTGCCATTCTAATTTTTACAGGCCTGCCTGGATTATATTGGTGTGGAGATGCCGGAGTTGGACTGGGGTGGACAAATGTAAGAAGTCACACAACACCAGGTTATAGTCCAACAGCTTTATTTGAAATCACAAGCTTTCAGAGCGCTGCCCCTTCACCTGAAGAAGGAGCAGCGCTCCGAAAGCTTGTGATTTCAAATAAAGCTGTTGGACTATAACCTGGTGTTGTGTGACTTCTTACATTGGATTATATTGTGCACACGTCACACACCGGTGTCAGTGTTTTGCTATATCTCTTCCCATTCCAGGCCACCACCAATCTCTTGAGAGAGCTTCCTGCATGGCATCTCGTCCTGAATGCGTCAGGCCATGATGCAGATCCAGTAACGTTAACCTTACACACTCTGGTGCTAATACTTTAGTATCCTTCCTCCAGTTTCCATCTGATCCTTGTACTGGCCCTTTCTGTTTCCATTCATCCTTTTCTACTGGCGGGGTATCTTTCTGCAATTTCTGTATTTCAATTTCTTCCATTTGTACGCTCCCTACGGGATAACTGTCTTCCTCTTCCTCTAATTCTAGAGCTGCCTTGGCCGCCAAATCGGCCGCCTGATTACCCTGTTGCTTTAGCCAGTCAGGGTTACCCTGTTCTGGGGCCTTCTGGTGTGCCTTTATTTTTATAACGGCTACCTTACTTGGTTTTGCCGCCGCATCTAATAAGGCTCTTATTCATTGTTGATGTTTAATAGGTTCCCCAGTAGTGGTTACAAATCCACGTCTTCCCCAGGCTGTCATATAGTCATGTACTACCCCAAAGGCGTACCGGCTATCTGTATAAATATTGACAGTTTTTCCTTCTGCTAATTCAAGGGCTTTGGTTAGGGCGACTATCTCCGCAACCTGTGCAGATAGTCCTCCTTCTAATCACCCGGATTTTACTGTTTTAAGAGGATTGTCCACTATTGCCCAGCCTGTTCTAGGTAAGCCGTTAATATGTTTGCGGGATCCATCTACATAGAAGACCTCTTCTGTCTGTTCCAAAGCTTCTTCCTTAATCCAACTTTCCTCAGCTTCCTCATCTATATCCCCACACTTATGTGGTTCTCCTTCGTTTAACATTCCTGCGGCTGGGTTAACTCCGGTGTCCCGAATTATTCGTACTGATTTATCCACTGGTACTAATACGGCTTCCCATCTTGCCCTCCTCATATTTGAAACTGACCTTAATCTTCCGGTATTTAACATTTCTACCAAGGTGTGTTTGGTATGGAGGATAATTTCTCCTGTCATTACGATGGGCTCACTAACCTTTACCGCCCATGCTGCACAATCCAGGGCAGCTACACACCGCGAAAGTCCGGCTGCTGCCGGACATCGTGGTGTGGAATAATAGGCTACCGGTCTATTATCACCCCCGTGGTCTTGAGTGACTACCGCAGCGTAGAAGCCTCCTTCATTTTCACAATAGATGTGAAATGGCTTACCTATATTGGGTAATCCTCATCCTGGAGCTAATGTTAAGGCAGTTTTTAGTTCGGTATACGCATTTTCTTGTTCCGATCCCCATTCTATCTGATCGAGGGCCGCTTTCCCTCCTTTTAATAATCTTTGTATTGGCTCCGCTATTTTAGCAAAGTTGGGGATGAAGTTCCTACTATAGTTAAAGAGTCCTAATACTTTCCTAACTCCTCTAACTGTACTGGGTCTGGGCATAGCCCGTATAGCCGCTTTTCTATCTTCTGGCATTGTTTTAGTTCCTTGCGAAATTTTATGGCCCAAATAGGTTACTTCTGATTTCCCAACTTGCGCTTTTTTGGGGTTCACTTTAAACCCTTTACTATTTAGTGCTCATAACAGCAAATCGAGTGCACAATTGTGGTCTTCCTCCTTCTCTGAAGCAATGAGGAGGTTGTAGTGTCCGTGTGTAGATAAAGACACTGAAGACAGGAGTTGGTTCATAGGTATTTACTAAGCAAGTCTGGGGGGGGTTCTAAAGGATATACACAATACACAGGCTTATATAGCCCAAGTGGCAATTACCGGCATTACGCACACCTGGGGCTCTTAAAGGCACATACATCACAATTGCTCTTAAAGGCACATACACCACAATTCCTCCCCTTCTAGCTAACTAGTACATCATATTTTAAGTAATTATTAATTACATGTTATATGCAAAATAATATACATTGCTGTATTAATTAATTATAAGTTAGTCTCTCAGGAGGCTTCCTGACTCGGTCCGGATAACGCCTCGGGGGTGTAGTAGTTTCTGGTGGTGTAGTAGGTTCTTCTGGGAAGGCTGATTCGGCTTGAAGGCCAGTGTCGGGTTCATCGGGTTCCAGTATCACCGGATCGGAGGTAGATATGGGTATCTCTACTTCATCGTTAGATGTATAGCGTGGTGGTGTAGGTTGTCCCTTTTCGGATGACTTGATGATTTGGTCAGCATGGCGCCTTATTATGCTTTCTCTGATGTCCACGGTATACATCAGTGGTCCTAGTCGTGTGCAGGTAGTTCCAGGCTGCCATTTCTCGGTACGGTAGTCCCGGGCCAAAACCGGTTGGCCTATCTGGAAGGCCCTAGTTGGCCTTTCATTCATGCCCTGAAACTGCCGGTTCTCCACGTCCCTTCGGATGTTGGGCTTGACCAAATCCAGCCGGCATCTTAGGTTTCTATTGTAGAACATCATGGCGGGAGTTTGGTTTGTAACCATATGTGTTGCATTCCTATATGCAAATAAGAAGTTATCCACCTTGTGCTGAAGTTTTATGTCTTCATTACCCATGGCCTTTATGGCCTTCTTGAAGGTCTGGACAAACCTTTCAGCCAATCCATTGGTGGCGGGATGGTATGGGGCGGACGTGTAGTGCTTTACCCCATTGTTCTTTAAGAACTTTCTGAATTCTTCGGACACAAATTGCGGTCCATTATCAGAACATATCTGTTCCGGCAGCCCATTCCTGGCAAATATGGTCCTTAATACTGTGATGGTTTTTTCCGTGGTGGTGGAGGACATCTTTATTACCTCCGGCCACTTGGAGTGTGCATCAACTGCGATTAAGAACATTGAGTCCATAAATGGACCAGCAAAGTCGATGTGCACCCTTTGCCAGGGAGATGAGGGCCACTCCCATGGATGTAGAGGGGCCTGTGGCGGAGCATTTTGGACCTTCTGGCATCCTAGGCAGCTCTTGGTCATGTCTTCGATGTCTCCATCGATACCTGGCCACCATACAAACGCCCTAGCTAGGTTCTTCATTTTCACTCCACCCAGATGCCCCTCGTGAAGCTCCTTTAGCACTTTATCCTGGAGTTTGGGTGGAATCACCACTCTGGATCCACACATCAAGGTTCCTCGGCACACTGACAGCTGTTCTCTTCTTTGTGAGAATGCTGGCAACAGTGGTTCGCCATGTGCTGGCCATCCCTTCACTGTTAAATCGTAGACCCGTGAGAGAGTAGGGTCATTTCTTGTCTCCCTTTCAATGGCAGAATTTGTCACCGGTAGACATTCCACTATGGTAGAGTGGAATATCTCTACTGGGTCTACTGTAGGTGCCTCTTCTATCGTTGGCAACGGCAGGCGTGATAAACCATCAGCATTCCCATGCTGTTTTGACCCTTTGTATTCAATGTTGTATTGGTGTGCCCCTAGAAAAAGGGACCACCTCTGTAGTCTTTGTGCCGTCATAATGGGGACACCTTCCTTAGGGTTGAATATGGAGATGAGGGGTTGATGGTCAGTCAGCAAGGTAAATTTTTGTCCGTGTAGGTAATGGTTGAATTTCTTCACTCCCCATACCAGGCTGAGTGATTCCCTGTCTATCTGGGAATAGTTACGCTCAGCTGAGTTCAATGAGCGTGACGCAAAAGCTATCGGCCGTTCCGAGCCATCAGGGAATCTATGGGACAATACCGCTCCTATGCCGTAAGGGGATGCATCGCACGCCAGTCTGATTGGTAGTGATGGGTTGTAATGAGCCAAAACTTTCTCGGATGTGATTAAGTCTTTACATTTATGGAAGGCACGTTTACAGTCTTCGTTCCATTTCCAAATCACTCCTGTGTGTAGAAGATCATTAAGAGGGTGTAGAATAGTTGATAAGTTCGGTAAAAATTTATGATAGTAATTTATTAATCCCAAGAATGACCTCAATTGTGAAACATTTTCAGGTGCTGGGGCTTTTATAACTGCTTCAATTTTTTCAGGTGACTTATGCAACCCTTCCTTATTAATTATGTGGCCACAATATGATATCTGATTTTGGAAAAATTCGCACTTGGGGCGATTTGCTCGTAGGCCCCGTTCTTTCAGTCTAGTGAGCACCTGCTCCAAATTGGCAAGGTGCTCGTTGTCGTTTTCGCCTGCTATAAGGATGTCGTCTAGGTAGCATTGAGTCCCTGGAATCCCTTGCAGGACTTGCTCCATAGCTCTTTGCCAGATAGCTGGAGCTGATGCTACTCCAAAAACCAGTCGATTGTACTGGTACAGGCCTTTGTGTGTGTTTATTGCGAGATACTTTTTAGAGGTCTCCTCAACCTCCATTTGTAGATATGCCTGTGCCAAGTCAATTTTTGTGAAACGTTTCCCTCCGGATAGTGAGGCGAAAATATCTTCTATCCTCGGAAGAGGATACTGTACCGTGTGAAGGACCGGGTTTACAGTCACCTTAAAGTCCCCACAGATGCGAATTTTTCTCTGTTCCTCAAAGTTATTTTTCAATGCTTTTTTCATGACTGGAACGATGGGTGTTGCCCATTCGCTCCAATCTATTTTGGATAATACGCCTGACTTTTCCAAATTCTCCAGCTCTGCTTCGACTGCCGGACGTATTGCGTATGGCACTGGCCTTGCCTTAAAAATTTTTGGAATTGCTGCATCTTCCAATTTTATTGAGGCGGTGATGCCTTTCAAGGTTCCTAGTTTCTCTTGAAACACTTCTTTGGCGTTGGCCAAGATGTCTTTTAATCGTTCAGGTATGATGTCATCATTGTTTTTTTCCTTATTGGTCACCGTCAGTGCCTGAATGGAGTGCCAGTCTAAACGTATCTTCCTTATCCATTCACGTCCCAACAACGGTGGACCACCATCTTGTAGAATGTATAAATACAACTTTTGTATTTCTTTGCCGTTTTATACCACAGGCACCTTTATTTTTCCTTTGGGGTATACTTTCTGCCCCGTATATGTTTTTAAGATAATGGATGTGTCTTTTAGAGGTATATGCGAAAATAGCCTCTCGTAATCTCGTCGATTTATTACGGTTAGAGCTGATCCTGTATCTAGCTCCATTTTAACTGGGGACCCTGCTATTATGAGGGTAACCCAAATGGTCTGGTAATCTTCATTGGCAATTACATTATGTAATTTGAGAGAGCTTAGTCTCTTGTTCCCGGAGTCGCTATCGCTCTTCTGGTCTTTGGAGCTACTGTCCGTCATCATTTGTACCTTTCTGTGCTTTTCCTTATTGATTCTTTTCCCGTTAGTGGATTTTTTATTTTCAGATCGGCATACACATGGAATGTGTCCCATCTTTCCGCATCGCCTGCATGCTTTTTCTTTGAACCAGCAATCCCTCTGGTCATGGTTGGATCTGCCGCAGCGATAACATCTCTCGAAACCGCGTGTCATTTCATGGGTGCCGAAGTCCTGTGGCCTTTGCTGTATCTTTGCCGCTCCTATTGTACTGAAAGCCTTGTCCAGTGTTAAATCTTTTCCAGAAGATACCTTTTTTTGTGTTTCTACACTTAGGGGATCGCAGATGAATTTGTCTTGCAGAGAATCTGCCAGTCCTGCCTCGAATTGGCAGTGTAGGGTATCAACAATCTCTTCAAAATTCTTGTCCATCGGTTCGGCTGGAGTGATTAAGTTGCGTAACAGCTTGTATGTTTCTGCGCCCATTAGATCCAGAAGCACTGAAGCTTTTTTTTCATCTTCTATTCCATTTGCGGTGCAAAACACCTCCACTCTTTCTACATATGTGGTCCAATCCTCTATCTTGTTATCAAAAACATCAATATTGCCAAAGTTAGGCTCTGTTTCCTTATCAAAAGCATCAATATTGCCAGACTTAGGCATTTCAAAAAAAAGATATGGCGCTTCCCGCGCTTTTTTTTTCTTCTCTGTAGCAACGATATGGCGCTTCCTGCGCTTTCCCGCCGCTGCTACCGATAACAACGATGTTTCACTGTGGTTTCCGTTTATTCACTGTTGGAGACTCGTTCCCGACGGAGGTCTAAACGCTGACCTGCTTGCCGCGCCGGCCGTCTCCCGAGTGCACCCTCCCAGTCCGTTATTGCTTGCCTCCGATTTCGCTGCCTGTCTCAGCTGTAGAGCCCGCCGCTGGAGCCCCAGCCTGACGCCCAGGAAGGATTAGCGCAGTACCTGCCACCAGCTTGGCCAGCTGGTGAAACCACAGTTTCTATTACTTCTTTGAGTCTTCTGGACGCTGGAGGAATCGATGTCCTTGAGGTGCTGCCGAATTGCAGGTAAGTCCGTTTCCACTTCGTCGCCACTGTAGTGTCCGTGTGTAGATAAAGACACTGAAGACAGGAGTTGGTTCATAGGTATTTACTAAGCAAGTCTGGGGGGGGTTCTAAAGTATATACACAATACACAGGCTTATATAGCCCAAGTGGCAATTACCGGCATTACGCACACCTGGGGCTCTTAAAGGCACATACACCACAATTGCTCTTAAAGGCACATACACCACAGAGGTCATCCACATATTGTAGAATAGTACTTCCCTTCGGGAGGTCAACTGTCTCCAGTAGAGACTGCATGACTCTATGGAATATAGCCGGACTGTTATGGAACCCTTGTGGCAAGCGGGTCCATGTGTATTGCGTATCTCCTATAGTGAACGCAAATTTCTCCTGGGATTCTGGGTCCAAAGGTAATGACCAGAATCCATTTGCAATATCTAATACTGTGAAAACTTTATGTTCTGCGCTTAACCCATTTAATATTGTCGCTGGACTTGCTACAATAGGTTGTAACTTTGGTGTTACTTTATTTAAAGCGGTATAGTCAATAGTTAATCTCCAAGTTCCATCGGGTTTTCCTACCGGCCAGGTAGGGGAATTGGTTGTGCTTTCCGTTTTACGCACTACTCCCTGTTCTTCCAATGTTTTAATTATTTCCGTAATTGCTTTCTTAGCTTCGGGTTTTATTGGGCATTGTCTATGCGGTTTATGCTCTGGTCCAGGGATTTTAATTGGTTCCATTCTTACTTTTCCGGTATCTAATTTATCCTCTGCCCATAGGCCTTTTACGGCATTACATATTGTTCCAAAATTACCAGTTTCTCATTTCCAATCCCGGGAAAGAGGTTTAGCAGTTGCTATTTTAGTGCAATTTGCAGCATATTGGTTTACTTCAGTTTTACTTCCATCCTGTCTAGGCCAGATCAATTTTCCTTTATGACAGTCAATCAGGATTTTATATTCCCTCATAAGGTCATTTCCCATTATAGTTCCTTCATTATTTTTACACACATAAAATCTCATCGGGATCAAATGGCCATCTAATTCGACCACTTGTACTGTACTTAAAAAGGCGGGGGTCTTTGTTCCCCCTAATCCGGTCAAATAAATGTTAGTTTATGTGATGGGTAAAGGTAAATCGGTTATAGACATCGATGCGCCAGTGTCCACTAGCATGTTACACTGTCGGCCCCCTACTAGTGCGGACACATAAATTCTACTATCTCCCTTATCTTTAATTACGGGGGCCGCTGCATGTCAGTGCCCTCCGTCCCGAGCATCCCTAAAGGCTTGGAGTTCTCGGTATTCATCACTGGTCATTTTTCCCGGTTCTGGATTTAATCTACTATAACATTTGTCCCATGTGTGACCTCTCTTTTTACAAAATGAGCATTCCTGTCGCGGGGCTCTACATTCTTTAGCAAAGTGTCCTTGTTTCCCACCATTCTCTTTGTGCTCCCAATGTCTGACTCGTATCCCATCCATCTCTCCGCATTTTTTTAATTAGGGTTCTCCTATCAGCCATATACTGATTACTAAGGGAGCCCGAAGGCCCCCATGTTTGACCCTTACCTGTGATCTTGTAAATCCTCTTCTTACCCTGTGTTGTCAGAGGTACGTCCTCCTCACGAAGAGAAGCAAGCGTACATGCAACCTATATATCGGTGGTTCCCCGGGACCTTCTGCCGGTCCAACCCCGAAGGTAGTAAGCGACATCTACGAGTTTTACCTTATGATCCTTATAAATGCTCTACGAGATACAAACAAACAAAGAATACCACAAACTTTCGGTTAACTGTGAATTCTCACCTCTCGTCAAACCCCTTTCTTGTTCTTTTGATCAGTCGGTGCTCCGGTGTCACCCGTCGAGCGTCGCTAATTGATGGATGGTCAAAAATTTGACTACTCGCCCGAGATCACCTCTGGGTGCTCCGGCGCCCTCCGAGCTGATCCTGCCGACTACGTCAATTTGTTAGGGTCTAATTGGAGCCTGAGCGGGCCAAGTGATATACCAGGTCGACGCGGTACCCAACTTAGACTTATGTGAATAAACTCACACAACCAAATAGTTTGAGAGAAGTAAAAATGCACAGTTTAATGTACAGAGCACTCTAGGAGAAGAACAGTAGACCCCGCGGTCTCAGCTGCCAGCTTCTCGGTTTTACAATAGTAGCCGAGCTTCTTTTATACAGTTTAAAAACAGGAAAGGTACCATATCAGCAGTTATTACATTAATTCCTTGGCCAATCTGGTACTTTAGCATCCTTCAACTTTGGCCAATCCGATACCTTAGCAACCCTTAATCACATTCTGTCAAAAACAAGTTAATTATATTATTATACCGTTAGCTAGCTTCTTTCACAAACAACTTAATTATATTACTGTTAGCTAGCTTCTTTCATGTGACATGTTGGTATTTCGCAACCCTATTCTCACAGTGATACCTGTGTCCTGCCAGTTGTGTAACCCCGCCCTTAAACACCCTTTACCTCCCTTGTTCTTCCTAAACATAATTTTTCGCTCTTACACTTTTACCCCAACAGTTGACTAGCCGTTCCTGTCTTACATCTGTACAAGTGATATCACAAGTTGGTGCAAGCAGATCAAGTCAGCTGTCTGTTATGCCAGTCTCTGCAAAATGTCAATAAATGTCAAGTATTTCAGCAGGCACTACGGTGCCATTTTAAATTTTCCTCCAACAGACACGATGGGCCGAATCACCTCCTTCTGTGCTGTTAGATTCTATGATCAGTGTGAAGTCGCTGGTGTGTCAGCAGGTTGGATGACTGAGTGAATCCCTTCCCGCACACGGAGCAGGTGAACGGTCTCTCCCCAGTGTGAACTCGCCGATGTAACAGCAGGCGGGATGACTGAGTGAATCCCTTCCCACACACGGAGCAGGTGAACGGTCTCTCCCCAGTGTGAAGTCGCTGATGTACCAGCACGTAGGATGACCGAGTGAATCCCTTCCCACACACGGAGCAGGTGAACGGCCTCTCCCCAGTGTGTAGGTGTTGGTGTCTCTTGAGCTCCCGGGAGCTTTTAAAACTATTCCCACACTCAGAACATTTAAAGGGTCTCTCGTTAGTGTGAACTCGCTGGTGCCCCTTCAGCTCCCCGGAGCTTTTAAAGCTCTTCCCACAGTCAGAACATTTAAAGGGCCTCTCGTCAGTGTGAACTCGCTGATGTGTCAGCAGGTTGGGTAACTGAGTGAATCCCTTCCCACACACAGAGCAGGTGAACTGTCTCTCCCCAGTGTGAACTCGTTGGTGTACCCTCAGGTCCCTGGAGCTTTTAAAGCTCTTCCCACAGTCAGAACATTTAAAGGGCCTCTCGTCAGTGTGGACTCGCTGATGTGTCAGCAGGTTGGATAAATGCGTGAATCTCTTCCCACACACAGAGCAGGTGAACAGCGTCTCCCCAGTGTGACCTCGCTGATGTACCAGCAGGTTGGATGAATCAGTGAATCCCTTCCCACACACAGAGCAGCTGAACGGCCTCTCCCCAGTGTGTAGGTGTTGGTGTTTCTTGAGCTCCCTGGAGCTTTTAAAACTCTTCCCACAGTCAGAACATTTAAAGGGCCTCTCGTCAGTGTGAACTCCCTGGTGTCCCTTCAGCTCCCCGGAGCTTTTAAAGCTCTTCCCACAGTCAGAACATTTAAAGGGCCTCTCGTCAGTGTGAACTCGCTGATGATTCAGCAGGTTGGATGACTGAGTGAATCCCTTCCCACACACAGAGCAGGTGAACGGCCTCTCCCCAGTGTGAACTCGCTGATGTTCCAGCAGGTTGGATGACCGAGCAAATCCCTTCCCACACACGGAGCAGTTGAACGGCCTCTCCCCAGTGTGTAGGAACCAGTGTTTCTTCAGCTCCCGGGGGCTTTTAAAGCTCTTCCCACAGTCAGAACATTGAAATGGTCTCTCATCAGTGTGAACAAGCTGGTGTCCCTTCAGATACTGAGTGCTTTTAAAGCTCTTCCCACAGTCAGGACACTGAAATGGTCTCTCCCCAGTGTGAACTCCCTGGTGTGTTTGCAGGTGGGATGAACAAACAAATCCCTTTCCACACACGGAGCAGGTGAACAGACTGTCCCTGGTGTGACTGCGCCGTTGAACTTTCAATGCAGACGGGGAACTGAAGCCCTTCTCGCCGTCCCCACCTTTACCCGGTTTCTCCCCGGTGTGACGGTGCAGGTGTCTCACCAGGTCAGGCGATCGGCTGAATCCACGTCCACACACTGAACACGTGTGCAGTTTGTCTGCGTTGCGATCCCTGCTCTCTCCTTCCATGTGCAAAGGTCGATGATATTCAGGTCCTGTTGAATCCAGCGACTCTGTCAGATCTTGACGTGATGTTTGGTCTGAGCTTCCCGCCTGTAACTGCTCCACTTCTATAACCCTGTAAATTGAGATCAGAAAAGGATCAGAGGCAAACTGTTGTTTAATTTTCCCCTTTCCGAACCTAGGGGCGGTGAAGCTGATTTTCAGGCCCCAGCTGCTGCACAGGTTGGTTGAAAGGATCAGCAGTAATGGCGGCTGTAATACCCACAAGCCCCCGCGCTCCAGAAAGCACTCTGTTGACTCTGAGTCCCGTGCATGTGCTCATGGCCCCCGCGCTCTCCTTCCTGCTCTACAATCGCCCGTCCCGATCGGTCCGCAACACGCATGCTCAGCACACAAAACCCCGCGGTTGGAACATCGGGCGTGCATGCGGAGCCGCAACATCTGGTACGCGTGAGCGGCTCAGGTGGGGGCGATTCGGTGTTTCGCCTCAGCCGCCAGGGAGGTGCGCATGTGCAGGACGACCCAACATTCTTCCCGTCAGCAATCACTCCCTCGTTTCTTTAACAAAAACAGAAAATGCTGGAAATACTCAGCAGGTCAGGCAGCATCTGTGAAGAGAGAAACAGAGTTAACGTTTCAGGTCGATGACCATTTGTCAGAGCTGCTTGCTCTTTAGTGTCAGCCAGTGGCTCAGTGGGTAGCACTCTCGCCTCTGAGTCAGAAAGTTGTGGGTTCATAGTCCCACTCCAGAGACTTGAGCACAAAAATCCAGGCTGACACTCCAGTGCAGTGCTGAGGGAGTGCGGCACTGTCGGAGATGCCGTCTTTCGGATGAGATGTTAAATTGAGGCCCTGTTTGCTCTCTCAGGTGGATGTAAAAGATCCCATGGCATTATTTCAGGAAAGAAAGACTTGCATTTATATAGTGCCACCAGATATCCTAAAGTGCTTTACAGCCAATGAAGTACTACAATGAAGTAGTCACTGTTGCAATGTGGGAAAGAGCAGGGGAATTATCCCCAGTGTCCGGGCCAATGTTTATCCCTCAATCAACATAAAAAATGATAGGTTATCTGGTCATTATCACAGTGCTGTTTGTGGGAGCTTGCTGTGCGCTAATTGACTGCCGCATTTCCTACATTGCAACAGTGACTACACTGCAAAAGTACTTCATTGGCTGTAAAGTACTTTAGGACGTCCGGTGGTGGTGAAAGGCGCTATATAAATGCAAGTCTTTCTTCCTTCACTGGTCTCAGCAGCGACCTCTTCTGGCGGTTGGTTGATTGACAGACGAGAGCCCGCGCATGCGCACAGGGAGCGGCGGTTTGGGCCGGGTCCGGCACAGCGACACCTCCCGGTCACCAAGGGTAATGACCGCGCATGCCCAGAGGAAACCAGCCCGCCTCCCCCCACTCGGAGCTGCGCCTGCGCACTCGGATTCTGCCGGACGGAGTCGGCGCGGGGCCATTCCAGGGAAAGGCCTTGGTGTCGGTTCCAGAGTCGCGATCGGTGACGCGAATTGAGTTTTCTCCGCTCCGATTGGGCGGAGAATGGCGCGGGGTGGATCGGGAGAGAATCGAGAGAAATAGAAAAACCTCAGAGTCCGTGAGGCCCCGGACCGAGCAGCGGCAGTTGGACGGTAACGTGATCTCATCGGGGACACGTGACCCGGGCCCGCGGCCTGATTGACGGGAGCTTTCGACCAATAGGGTGCGAGCGGGGCGGGGCTGGAGGAGCGAGCCGGCGGCGGGTCCTCCAAGCAATCGAGGAGACTGAGGGGCGGGGCTGGAGGAGCGAGCCGGCGGCGGGTCCTCCAACCAATCGGGGAGCCCGAGGGGCGGGACTAGCGGCACCCAGTGGGCGGGGCTGGAGGTGCGAGCCGGCGGCGGGTCCTCCAACCAATCGGGGAGCCCGAGGGGCGGGACTAGCGCCGGCTGATTGTCTGATCCGCAGGGCAGCGAGTTTCTCCAGTCCCTTGTTCAGGGCCCGGGGAGGCTGTGGGCCTTTATTCCCCGCATTGGACACAAGGCTCTTTGTCTCAGGCATATGGTGACGTCGAACTGAAACTTTCCTTCCTCCTTTACAAAGATGGCTGCCGGTAACCTGGGCCTGTATATTTTCCGATGTAGTCCTCCCACCACTGGGAGCGACAGTGATCCGTACGTGCGACATAGCTGTACCGCGCAGGCGTAGTACCGCTCCCTTTCCTCTCTCTCGCACTCTCTCTCTCTCTCCCGCGCAGGCGCAGTGTCGCTCCCCTGCCCTCCGGCGCAGGCGCAGTACCGCTCCCTTACACCCCGCGCAGGCGCAGTGCCGCTCCCTTGCTCCCTCCCGCGCAGGTGCAGTGCCGCGCCCCTGCCCTCCGGCGCAGGCGTAGTGGCGCTCCCTTTCTTCCTCTCCCGCGCAGGCGCAGTGCCGCTCCCCTGCCCTCCGGCGCAGGCGCAGTGCCGCTCCCTTTCTTCCACTCCCGCGCAGGTGCAGTGCCGCTCCTCTGCCCTCCGGCGCAGGCGCAGTGCCGCTCCCTTGCTTCCTCTCCCGCGCAGGCGCAGTGCCGCTCCCCTGCCCTCCGGCGCAGGCGCAGTGCCGCTCCCCTGCACTCCTGCGCAGGCGCAGTGCCGCACCCCAGCACTCCGGCGCAGGCGCAGTGCCGCTCCCCTGCCCTCCGGCGCAGGCGCAGTGTCGCTCCCCTGCTGTGTGCCGGGCCGGGCGGCGCGGGTTGATCGGTGCGTGAGGGTCAGACACAGGCTGGTTGCCCGGGTTACAGGGCCCGTTCTGTGACTGAGGGAACTCGGCCCGACAGCGGCTACTCAGCCCCGAGTTTAGATCACAGCGAGGGAGGGTCACCGCTCCGGGCAGCAACTCCGCACAGAAAATGGCGCATTTCCGCCTAGAGCAGTGAGAATGGGGGAGTCTCAGGAGGCTGGAAATTTACTGTGAGCAAAATCTCCAAACTAAACACACAGCCCCGCAACTGGGGATCTGAGCAAAGGCACAAATTCAAACAAATACTCCGCCTTCACATTGGATTATTAGTAAGCAGATTAAAAGTCTACATTACATTATTTCACGCTTTCAATATTGTTCTTATTTTCTGCTTTGCCACAATTAGATCTCCCGGTGAATGATGGTGTGATTGACGAAGGTGCTCAGCTCGAAGTAAACAGGGATTGTCGACTGAGGAACAACAGCCGGTTAACCAGCACAGGATTGTGAGCACCAACCGGAGAGAACCCTTCCGATTCAAAGAGCTTTCAGAGATTGACTGTGGAACAAGGTAAGAGAGAGTCCCATTGACTCAGATACACACTGGTCCTGGAGATAGACTGGGGAGAAAGGTCAGAGAAAGTCCCATTGACTCAGATACACACTGGTCCTGGAGATAGACTGGGGAGAAAGGTCAGAGAGAGTCCCATTGACTCAGATACACACTGGTCCTGGAGATGGAACGGGGACAAAGGTCAGAGAGAGTCCCATTGACTCAGGTACACACTGGTCCTGGAGATGGACTGGGGAGAAAGGTCAGAGAGTCCCATTGACTCAGATACACACTGGTCCTGGTGATGGACTGGGGAGAAAGGTCAGAGAGAGTCCCATTGACTCAGATACACACTGGTCCTGGAGATGGACTGGGGAGAAAGGTCAGAGAGAGTCCTATTAAGAACATAAGAAGCAGGAGTAGGCCATACGGCCCCTCGGGCCTGCTCCGCCATTCAATAGGATCATGGCTGATCTGAACCTAGACTCACGTCCACTTCCCTGCCCTCTCCCCGTAACCTCTAATTCCCTTATCTGCTAGGAAAATGTCTATCTCCGTTTTAAATTTATTTAATGTCGCAGCTTCCACAGCTCTCTGAGGTAGCAAATTCTATAGATTTACTACCCTCTCAGTGAAGGAGTTTCTCCTCATCTCAGTTTTGAAAGGGCAGCCCCTTATTCTAAGATTATGCCCCCTAGTTCTAGTCTCACCCATCAGTGGAAACATCCTCACTGCATCCACCCGATCAAGCCCCCTCACAATCTTAGATGTTTCGATAAGTTCGCCTCTCATTCTTCTGAACTCCAATGAGTAGAGGCCCAACCTACTCAACCTTTCCTCATAAGTCAACCCCCTCATCTCCGGAATCAACCGAGTGAACCTTCTCTGAACCGCCTCAAGGGCAAGTATATATTTTCTTAAATATGGAAACCAAAACTGCACGCAGTATTCCAGGTGTGGCCTCACCAATACCCTGTATAACTGCAGCAAGACTTCCCTGTTTTTATACTCCATCCCCCTTGCAATAAAAGCCAAGATTCCATTGGCCTTCCTGATCATCTGCTGCACCTGCATACTAACTTTTTGTGTTTCATGCACCAGGACCCCCAGATCCCTTTGTACTGTAGTACTTTGCAGTTTCTCTCCATTTAGATAATAACTTGCTCTTTGATTTTTTCTGCCAAAGTGCATAACCTCACACTTTCCAACATTATATTGCATCTGCCAAATCTCTGCCCACTCACTTAGCCTGTCTATGTCCTTTTGCAGGTTTTTTATGTCCGCCTCACTCACTGCTTTCCCTCCCATCTTTGTATTGTCGGCAAACTTGGATATGTTGCACTCGGTCCCTTCCTCCAAATCGTTAATATAGATTGTAAAGAGTTGGGGTCCCAGCACTGACCCCTGCGCAACACCACTAGTTACTGATTGCCAGCCCGAGAACGAACCATTTATCCCAACTCTTTGTTTTCTGTTAGATAGCCAATCTTCCACCCATGCCAGTATATTACCCCCAATCCCGTGATTTTTTATCTTGATCAGTAATCTTTTGTGTGGAACCTTGTCAAATGCCTTTTGGAAGTCCAAATACACTACATCCGCTGGTTCCCCTTTATCCACCCTGTATGTTACATCCTCAAAGAATTCGAGCAAATTTGTCAAACATGACTTCCCCTTCGTAAAACCATGCTGACTCTGTCCTATTAAATTATGTTTATCCAAATGCTCTGTTACTGTTTCCTTAATAATGGACTCCAACATTTTGCCAACCACAGATGTTAGGCTAACTGGTCTATAGTTTCCAGCTTTTTGTCTACTTCCCTTCTTGAATAAGGGTGTTACATTAGCAGTTTTCCAATCTGCCGGGACCTTTCCTGAGTCCAGGGAGTTCTGGAAAATGATCACCAATGCATCCACAATCCCTACCGCCACTTCTCTCAAGACCCTAGGATGTAGGCCATCAGGTCCGGGGGATTTATCCGCCTTAAGTCCCATTATTTTACTGAGTACCATCTCCTTAGTGATTTTAATCGTGTTTAGTTCCTGCCCCCCATTGCCCCCTGTTTGTCCAGTGTTGGGATATTTTTAGTGTCCTCTACTGTTAAGACTGATACAAAATATTTGTTTAGTGTCTTTGCCATCTCCATGTTCCCCATCACTAGTTTCCCGGTCCCATCCTCTAAGGGACCAACGTTCACTTTAGCCACCCTTTTTCTTTTTATATAGCTGTAGAAACTCTTGCTATCTGTTTTTATATTTTTTGCTAGTTTACTTTCATAATCTATCTTCCCTTTCTTAATTAATCTTCTAGTTATTGTTTGCTGGCTTTTAAATGCTTCCCAATCTTCTATCCTCCCACTAGATTTGGCTACTTTATATGCCCTTGTTTTCAGTCGGATACTATCCTTTATTACTTTACTAAGCCACGGATGGCTGTCTTTTCTTTTACTCCCCTTTTTCCTCAGTGGAATATATTTATCTTGAAAGATGTGAAATGTCTCCTTGAATGTAGACCACTGCTCTTGTGCCGTCTTACACTTTAATCTGTTTTCCCAGTCCACTTTAGTCAATTCTACTCTCATACCTTCATAGTCTCCTTTATTTAAGCTTAGCACGCTGGTTTGAGTTCCAACTCTCTCACCCTCAAACTGAATTTGGAATTCAACCATATTATGGTCACTCAGTCCAAGGGGATCCTTTACTAGGACATTTTTTATTAATCCTGTCTCATTACACAGGACCCGATCTAAGATTGCCTGCCCCCTGGTTGGTTCAGTTACATACTGCTCAAGGAACCCGTCCCTAATACACTCTATGAACTCTTCCTCAATGCTGCCATGCCCAATTTGATTAGTCCAGTCAATATGAAAGTTAAAATCCCCCATGATTATAGCTGTTCCCTTATTACAAGCCCCAACTATTTCCTGATTTATACTCCGACCAGCAGAGTTGCAACTGTTAGGAGGCCTATAGACTACGCCCACTAGTGACTTTTTCCTCTTATTATTCCTTATCTCCACCCAAACTGTTTCACTATCCTGATCCTTTGACCCAATATCATTTCTGACTATTGCAGTGATTCCATCCTTGATTAACATAGCAACCCCACCTCCCTTTCCTTCCTGTCTGTCCTTCCTAATTGTCAAATACCCTTGTATGTTTAGTTCCCAGTCATGATTATCTTGCAGCCATGTTTCCGTAATGGCCACCAGATCATACCCATGTGTAGTTATTTGCACCGTCAACTCATCAATTTTGTTACGAATGCTGCGTGCATTCAGATAAAGAACTTTCAAATATGTTTTCTGACAATTTATTCCTGCTTTTACCCCTTTTACTACTTTACCTTTATCATTATTCATTCTGTACCTTCCTGACATGCTCTGGTTTTTAATTCCCCCACTGCTACCTTGCTCTATTGCCTTCTCCGCTGTCATTTTTATTTTTCGCTCTCTTGAAACCTCCCCCCCACTAATTAGTTTAAAGCCCTCTCTACAGCCCTAGTTATTCGATTCGCCAGGATTCTAGTCCCAGCACTGGCCAAGTGAAGTCCATCCCAACGGAACAGCTGTCTCCTGTCCCAGTACTGATGCCAGTGTCCCAGGAAGCAAAACCCATTTCTCCCACACCAGTCTTTGAGCCACGCATTTAACTCTCTACTTTTATTTACCCTAGCCAAATTTGCACGTGGCTCAGGTAGTAATCCAGAGATTATTACCCTTGTGGTTCTGCTTTTTAATTTGGCCCCTAGCTGCTCAAACTCCCTCAGCAGAACCTCCTTCCTTGTCCTATCTATGTCGTTGGTGCCAACATGGACCACGACAACTGGATCCTCCCCCCTCCCACTCCAAGTTTCTCTCTAGCCCAGAGGAGATGTCCTTAACCCTGGCACCGGGCAGGCAACACAGCCTTCAGGACTCTCGCTCTCGGCTGCAAAGAACTCTATCTATCCCCCTAACGATACTATCCCCTACCACTACAACATTTCTTTTAACTCCCCCCACTTGAATGGCCCCCGGCTCCACGGTGCTGTGGCCAGGTTGCTCATCCTCCCCGCAGTCCCTGTTCCCATCCTCACAGGGAGTAAGAGCCTCAAACCTGTTGGACAAGAGCAAGGGCTGCGGCTCCTCCAACACTACCTCCTGGATCCCCGTACCTGCCTCACTTCTAGTCCCTGGCCACGGACTACATCTGAATTAATTAATCTAATTGATGTGACTACCTCCTGATACACAGAGTCCAGGTAACTCTCCCCCTCCCTGATGTGTCTCAATGTTTGAAGCTCGGACTCCAGCTCTTCAACACGGAGCCGGAATTCCTCGAGCAGCCAACACTTACTGCAAATGTGATCACCGTGAGCATCAATGGTGTCCACCAGCTCCCACATATTGCAGCAGCAACACATCACCTGATCTCCCATTCTATGTAATTAATTACGTTTATTAATATTATTTTTAAATACCCTCTGCTCTGATTCTAGATGATGAATATCGCACCTTAGAAACTATAAATCAGAGTTTAAGCTTAAAAAAAAAGAGAAATACCGACCAACCAATCACTTACCCGCTTTCTGATGACGTCACACTTGGATTAATTTTTACCTCTCTCCTTCCCTCCGAGTTCGGAGACTGGTTGGCCTTACCTGGTCTCTGGGGCCTTTTATAGCCCCGCTCTGCCGCTCGAGATTCCCGCCGATGCTGTGAGGCCTTACCTGGTCTCTGGGGCCTTTTATAGCCCCGCTCTGCCGCTCAAGATTCCCGCCGACACTGTGAGGCCTCACCTGGTCTCTGGGGCCTTTTATAGCCCCGCTCTGCCGCTCGAGATTCCCGCCGACACTGTGAGGCCTTACCTGGTCTCTGGGGCCTTTTATAGCCCCGCTCTGCCGCTCGAGATTCCCGCCGACGCTGTGAGGCCTTACCTGGTTGTTAAAACCGGGTTTTCCTGGTATTCGTCTTGAGTTCCGTAGTACGAAGAATGATTTCAGGCTCGAGGGTTCGGAGAGTTAAAACAACATTTTATTACTTCCAACTGTTCGCAGTGGTCACACAGTATATTGAGGTCTTTTACAGTACATTCATGTCCCGAGAGTCACACCGGGTTAGGCACGTGTTGCCAGCATTTACGTCCCCGGGAGGTGTCTGACTCTCTTGATGATCCACACGTCTTCTGGCTAAGAGCGAATACCGGTAGGGAAGCCCCTTTTATAGAGTGGGACAAGGGTCATTACATCACTTCCCTGGCAACAAGCGTTCTCCAATGGGGATCACTTAAGCCCTTTCAGTTTGGCCATGATCTGGTCTTCAGTCTGGTGGGCAAGTCCTGACTTGTCTCACTGCTGCATATGCCTTCCTGAAGTACCGGATCGTGATTGGGCACCGCACAATAGCTAGTCAGTCATCTTCTAGCTAGCAGTTAAGCCCTTTCAGTGACCTTTATTGCTCGTTAACACTTGGCCGCAGGCTGGGGCAGGTGTCTCTCTTTTCTGCTAGCTTTGCACTTTGCAAAGCTGGGGCTGCTCTTTAATCTAATCTAGACTTTCCTTGTGCGAAGCCATTTTTGTAAGCCAATTCATCGTCCATTTTATTCACATTTCCACATGGTCTCTGGGGCCTTTTATAGCCCCGCTCTGCCGCTCGAGATTCCCGCTGACGCTGTGAGGCCTTACCTGGGTCTCTGGGGCCTTTTATAGCCCCGCTCTGCCGCTCAATTTCCCGCCGACGCTGTGAGGCTTTACCTGGTCTCTGGGGCCTTTTATAGCCCCGCTCTGCCGCTCGAGTTTCCCGCCGACGCTGTGATATACACTGGTCCTGGAGATGGACTGGGGAGAAAGGTCAGAGAGAGTCCCATTGACTCAGATACACACTGGTCCTGGAGATGAACTGGGGAGAAAGGTCAGAGAGAGTCCCATTGACTCAGATACGCACTGGTCCTGGAGATGGACTGGGGAGAAAGGTCAGAGAGAGTCCCATTGACTCAGATACACACTGGTCCTGGAGATGGACCGGGGAGAAAGGTCAGAGAGAGTCCCATTGACTCAGATACACACTGGTCCTGGAGATGGACTGGGGAGAAAGGTCAGAGAGAGTCCCATTGACTCAGATACACACTGGTCCTGGAGATGGACTGGGGAGAAAGGTCAGAGAGAGTCCCATTGACTCAGATACACACTGGTCCTGGAGATGGACTGGGGAGAAAGGTCAGAGAGACCCATTGACTCAGATACACACTGGTCCTGGAGATGGACTGGGGAGAAAGTTCAGAGAGGGTCCCATTGACTCAGATACACACTGGTCCTGGAGATGGACTAGGGAGAAAGGTCAGAGAGAGACCCATTGACTCAGATACACACTGGTCCTGGAGATGGACTGGGGAGAAAGGTCAGAGAGAGTCCCATTGACTCAGATACACACTGGTCCTGGAGATGGACTGGGGAGAAAGGTCAGAGATAGTCCCATTGACTCAGATACACACTGGTCCTGGAGATGGACTGGGGAGAAAGTTCAGAGAGGGTCCCATTGACTCAGATACACACTGGTCCTGGAGATGGACTAGGGAGAAAGGTCAGAGAGAGTCCCATTGACTCAGATACACACTGGTCCTGGAGATGGACTGGGGAGAAAGTTCAGAGAGGGTCCCATTGACTCAGATACACACTGGTCCTGGAGATGGACTGGGGAGAAAGTTCAGAGAGGGTCCCATTGACTCAGATACACACTGGTCCTGGAGATGGACTGGGGAGAAAGGTCAGAGAGTCCCATTGACTCAGATACACACTGGTCCTGGAGATGGACTGGGGAGGAAGGTCAGAGAGAGTCCCATTGACTCAGATACACACTGGTCCTGGAGATGGACTGGGGAGAAAGGTCAGAGAGAGTCCCATTGACTCAGATACACACTGGTCCTGGAGATGGACTGGGGAGGAAGGTCAGAGAGAGTCCCATTGACTCAGATACACACTGGTCCTGGAGATGGACTGGGGAGGAAGGTCAGAGAGAGTCCCATTGACTCAGATACACACTGGTCCTGGAGATGGACTGGGGAGAAAGGTCAGAGAGAGTCCCATTGACTCAGATACACACTGGTCCTGGAGATGGACTGGGGAGAATGGTCAGAGAGAGTCCCATTGACTCAGATACACACTGGTCCTGGAGATGGACTGGGGAGAAAGGTCAGAGAGTCCCATTGACTCAGATACACACTGGTCCTGGAGATGGACTGGGGAGAAAGGTCAGAGAGTCCCATTGACTCAGATACACACTGGTCCTGGAGATGGATTGGGGAGAAAGGTCCGAGAGTCCCATTGACTCAGATACACACTGGTCCTGTAGATGGACTGGGGAGGAAGGTCAGAGAGAGACCCATTGTCTCAGACACACACTGGTCCTGGAGATGGACTGGGGAGGAAGGTCAGAGAGAGTCCCATTGACTCAGACACACACTGGTCCTGGAGATGGACTGGGGAGAAAGGTCAGAGAGTCCCATTGACTCAGATACACACTGGTCCTGGAGATGGACTGGGGAGAAAGGTCAGAGAGAGTCCCATTGACTCAGATACACACTGGTCCTGGAGATGGACTGGGGAGAAAGGTCAGAGAGTCCCATTGACTCAGATACACACTGGTCCTGGAGATGGACTGGGGAGAAAGGTCAGAGAGAGTCCCATTGACTCAGATACTGGGATAGTCAGAGTCTGAAAGGCTTAGAGGGTGCAGTATTCTTAAAGTGCATCCAGGAGAGCTTTTTGAGCCAGCATGTAAAAAGTCCTACAAGAGAGGGGGCGGTACTGGATCTAATTCTAGGGAATGTGGCCGGCCAAGTGGCAGAAGTGTTAGTAGGTGAGCACTTTGGTGACAGTGACCATAATTCAGTGAGATTTAAGGTAGTCATGGAAAAGGACAGAGATGGACCGGAAATAAAGGTTCTAAATTGGGGGAAGGCCGATTTTAATAGGATAAGGCAGGATCTGGCCAAAGTGGACTGGGATCAGCTACTTGTAGGAAAATCCGCATCGGAGCAATGGGAGTCTTTCAGAAGGGAAATTGAGATCGTACAATGGCAACATGTTCCCGTAAAGGTCAAGGGTGGGCCCAAAAACCCCAGGGAACCTTGGATGTCAAGGGATATACGAGAATGGATTCGGAAAAAAAGGAGGGCTTTTGGCAGATACAAAAGGCTAAAGACAGAGGAAGCCCTAGAGGAGTATAAAAAGTGCAGGGGGATACTTAAAAAAGAAATTAGGAGAGCGAGGAGGGGCCATGAAATAACACTGGCGAGCAAAATCAAGGAAAATCCTAAGGTGTTTTATAAGTATATTAAGGGTAAGAGGATAACTAGGGAAAGAGTAGGGCCCATTAGGGACCAAAGTGGCAATCTGTGTGTGGAGCCGGAAGATGTAGGTGGGGTTCTAAATGAATTTTTTGCATCTGTTTTCACTATGGAGAAGGACGATGTAAACATAGATATAGGGCAGGGGGACTGTGATATACTCGAACATATTAGCATCGAGAAGGAGGAGGTATTGGCGGTTTTAGCAGGCTTAAAAGTGGATAAATCCCCAGGCCCGGACGAGATGTATCTCAGGCTGCTGTGTGAGGCAAAAGAGGAGATTGCAGGGGCTCTAACACAAATTTTCAGAACCTCTCTGGCCACAGGGGATGTGCCGGAGGACTGGAGAACAGCTAATGTAGTACCATTATTCAAGAAGGGTAGTAGGAATAAACCAGGGAACTACAGGCCAGTGAGCCTAACATCAGTGGTAGGGAAATTATTGGAAAAAATTCTGAGGGACAAAACGAGTCTCCACTTGGAGAGGCAAGGATTAATCAGGGATAGTCAGCATAGCTTTGTCAAGGGAAGATCATGTCTGACTAATTTGATTGAATTTTTTGAAGGGGTGACTAGGTGTGTGGATGAGGGTAGTGCAGTGGATGTGGTATACATGGATTTCAGTAAGGCTTTCGATAAAGTCCCGCATAGGAGACTGGTCAAGAAGGTAAGAGCCCATGGAATCCAGGGTGCCTTGGCACATTGGATACAAAACTGGCTGAGTGGCAGAAGGCAGAGGGTGATGGTCGAAGGTTGTTTTTGTGACTGGAAGCCTGTGTCCAGTGGGGTACCGCAGGGATCGGTGCTGGGTCCCTTGCTGTTTGTGGTCTACATTAATCATTTAGATGTGAATGTAAAAGGTATGATCAGTAAGTTCGCAGATGACACGAAAATTGGTGGGGTGGTAAATAGCGAGGAGGGTAGCCTCAGTCTGCAGGACGATATAAATGGGTTGGTCAGATGGGCGGAACAGTGGCAAATGGAATTTAACCCTGAAAAGTGTGAGGTGATGCACTTTGGAGGGACTAACAAGGTAAGGGAATACACAATGAATGGTAAGCCCCTAGGTAAGACGGAGGGTCAGAGGGTCAAGGATATCACTGAACGGCTGCAGGGCATTCTGAAGGGGGAGGGTGAACAGGCAGAGGTCGTGGTTCACATTGGGACCAATGACATGGGTAGGAAGAGGGATGAGGTCCTGCAGCAAGAATTTAGGGAGCTAGGTAGCAGATTAAAGAGCAGGACCTCAAAGGTTGTAATCTCTGGATTACTCCTGGTGCCACGTGCTAGTGAGTATAGGAATAGGAGGATAGAGCAGATGAATGCGTGGCTAAAGAGTTGGTGCAGGAGGGAGGGCTTTAGTTTCCTGGATCACTGGCTCTGCTTCTGGGGAAGGTGGGACTTGTACAAGTCGGACGGGTTGCACCTGAACCAGAGCGGGACAAATATCCTTGCGGGGAGGTTTGCTAGCACTGTTGTGGGGGGTTTAAACTAACCTGGCAGGGGGATGGGATACAGAGTGGAGCTACAATAGGGGGTGATGTACAGCCAAATATAGAGGAAAAAACAAGTCAGCTTGGAAGGAAGGGCAAATATGTAACGGCACAAGGGAGTAGGGCAAGGCTGGATGGCATTTATTTTAATGCAAGGAGTCTTGTGAATAAGGTGGATGAACTGAAGGTGTTGATTAACACATGGGAGTATGATATTGTTGCTATCACGGAGACATGGTTGAGGGAGGGGCAAGACTGGCAGCTCAATATTCCGGGGTATAGAATCTTCAGGCGAGACAGAGGGGGTGGTAAAAGAGGAGGGGGTGTCGCAATATTAATTAAGGAGTCAATTACTGCTATAAGGAGGGATGATATATTAGCAGGTTCCTCTAATGAGGCCATATGGGTGGAACTTAAAAACAAAAAGGGGGCAAGCACTTTGCTGGGAGTGTACTATAGGCCCCCAAACAGTCAGGGGGAAATAGAGGAACAGATATGTAGGCAAATCTCAGAGAAATGTGCAAATAATAGGGTAATAATAGTGGGGGATTTCAACTTCCCCAATATTAACTGGGATAGTCAGAGTGTGAAAGGCTTAGAGGGTGCAGAATTCTTAAAGTGCATCCAAGAGAGCTTTTTGAGCCAGCATGTAGAAAGTCCGATAGCAAAATACTGCAGATGTTGGAAATCCGAAATAACAACAGAAAATGCTGGAAAAACTCAGCAGGTCAGGCAACATCCGTGGAGAGAAATTTGAGTTGACGTTTCGGGTTGGACCCTTCTTCAAAACTGGAAAGAAAAGAAACTAGATCGAAGGCAGGGCTGCGATCGGACAAAAGAATAAAAGAAACAAAAGAAGTAAAAGAGATTAGAAGCTAGATGAGATGGTAATAGGCTGGGATTAGGTGTAAAGTGTACTGGCAGGGCAAAAGATAGCTGCCAGGTGTGAGAGAGAAACAAAAGGAAAGGGGGTGGGGGGGAAAGGAGTGGAACAATTACAAGAGAAAATGAAATGGGGGCCGAGCTTATGATCTGAAATTGTTGAACTCGATATTGAGTCCGGAAGGCTGCAGACTGCCTAATCGGAAGATGAGGTGCTGTTCCTCTACATTGGGGAGACCAAACGCAGATTGGGTGACCGCTTTGCGGAACACCTCCGTTCAGTCCGTAAGGGTGACCCCGGGCTTCCGGTCGCCTGTCATTTTAATTCACCGCTCCATTCCCACTCGGACCTCACCGTCCTTGGCCTCTTGTATTGTTCCACGGAAGCTCAACGTAAACTCGAGGAACAGCATTTCATCTTCCGATTAGGCAGTCTGCAGCCTTCCGGACTCAATATCGAGTTCAACAATTTCAGATCATAAGCTCGGCCCCCATTTCATTTTCTCTTGTAATTGTTGCACTCCTTTCCCCCCCACCCCCTTTCCTTTTGTTTCTCTCTCACACCTGGCAGCTATCTTTTGCCCTGCCAGTACACTTTACACCTAATCCCAGCCTATTACCATCTCATCTAGCTTCTAATCTCTTTTACTTCTTTTGTTTCTTTTATTCTTTTGTCCGATCGCAGCCCTGCCTTCGATCTAGTTTCTTTTCTTTCCAGTTTTGAAGAAGGGTCCAACCCGAAACGTCAACTCAAATTTCTCTCCACGGATGTTGCCTGACCTGCTGAGTTTTTCCAGCATTTTCTGTTGTTATGTAGAAAGTCCTACAAGAGAGGGGGCAGTACTGGACCTAATTCTAGGGAATGTGGCCGGCCAAGTGGAAGAAGTGTTAGTAGGAGAGCACTTTGGTGACAGTGACCATAATTCGGTGAGATTTAAGGTAGTCATGGAAAAGGACAGAGATGGACCGGAAATAAAGGTTCTAAATTGGGGGAAGGCCGATTTTAATAGGATAAGGCAGGATCTGGCCAAAGTGGACTGGGATCAGCTACTTGTAGGAAAATCCGCATCGAAGCAATGGGAGTCTTTCAGAAGGGAAATTGAGATCGTACAATGGCAACATGTTCCTGTAAAGGTCAAGGGCGGGTCCAAAAACCCCAGGGAACCTTGGATGTCAAGGGATATACGGGAATGGATTAGGGAAAAAAGGAGGGCTTTTGGCAGAGACAAAGGACTAAAGACAGAGGAAGCCCTAGAGGAGTATAAAAAGTGCAGGGGGATACTTAAAAAAGAAATTAGGAGAGCGAGGAGGGGCCATGAAATAACACTGGCGAGCAAAATCAAGGAAAATCCTAAGGTGTTTTATGTATATTAAGGGTAAGAGGATAACTAGGGAAAGAGTAGGGCCCATTAGGGACCAAAGTGGCAATCTGTGTGTGGAGCCGGAAGATGTAGGTGGGGTTCTAAATGAATTTTTTGCATCTGTTTTCACTATGGAGAAGGACGATGTAAACATAGAAATAGGGCAGGGGGACTGTGATATACTCGAACATATTAGCATCGAGAGGGAGGAGGTATTGGCGGTTCTAGCAGGCTTAAAAGTGGATAAATCCCCAGGCCCGGATGAGATGTATCCCAGGCTGCTGTGTGAGGCAAAAGAGGAGATTGCAGGGGCTCTAACACAAATTTTCAGAACCTCTCTGGCCACAGGGGATGTGCCGGAGGACTGGAGAACAGCTAATCTAGTACCATTATTCAAGAAGGGTAGTAGGGATAAACCAGTGAACTACAGGCCAGTGAGCCTAACATCAGTGGTAGGGAAATTATTGGAAAAAATTCTGAGGGACAAAATTAGTCTCCACTTGGAGAGGCAAGAATTAATCAGGGATAGTCAGCATGGCTTTGTCAATGGAAGATCATGTCTGACTAATTTGATTGAATTTTTTTGAGGGGGTGACTAGGTGTGTGGATGAGGGTAGTGCAGTGGATGTGGCAGAAGGCAGAGGGTGATGGTCGAAGGTTGTTTTTGTGACTGGAAGCCTGTGTCCAGTGGGGTACCGCAGGGATCGGTGCTGGGTCCTGTAGTGTATGTACCCGTCTACCTTTAAGAGAACTATTGTATGTAACCGTTCACCTTTAAGAGAACTACTTTAGGTGTGGCACTACTTGTTTGGCTTCTGTATACTGTAATACCGACAGTGACCACACCAGGTGGTTGGAGTCTGGAACTCACTGCCTGAAAGGGTTGTGGAGGCAGAAACCCTCACAACATTTAAGAAGCATTTGGATGTGCACTTGAAATGCCATAGCATACAAGGCTACGGGCCAAATGCTGGAATATGGGATTAGATTAGACAGGGCTTGATGGCCGGCACGGACACGATGGGCCGAAGGGCCTCTATCCGTGCTGTATTACTCTATGACTCTATAAGTGCTGTGGCAGGTTTTATTGGGCAGATTCGCCCTGACCTTCGAATAGTAAAGTCCTGTTGTATGTTACTCCTGGAGTCTGTGTCGTAATTAACTGCACAAACCACAGACTTTACAGTGGCGACGAGTCCGATCGTACCCTGCGGCAACAATACTTCCAAAGCAACTAAAGAGCGTCGAAAAGAGGCAACCGCCCTCGTCGTTCTGCTGGGAGAAAACCTCGAGGCTGCAGCAATAGAAAGGAGGAAGACTTTAGCGACAAAAACTTCCATCAGCAACAGGCACTGACTGTCCCTTCTGCCAAGGTGCGGAGTGAGCCGATCAGCAAGAAGCAAGGCGGCCACGGTGACTGTGAGTAAGGGAAAGTGAAAAGAATAGCCGGAGGATAAGGGCTGTGCACTCGACCACGGTCGAGGGGGGAAGGAGCCGGACAATAAAAAAAAAGTCGGGTCCAACGGCGTCGTGAGACAGCTAGTCCGCGACCGGCGGGGAAAAGCCGGGCAGTGACCGAAGCCACGAAGCGCTGCGACCGGGAGCGTAGGCGCGGGAAGAGAGAAACTCAGCCGCAGCCGGGGAGGGAAGCACCGGACTGCGAGAGGGCTGGGAGGCGCGATTGGGAGCCGAGCAAGCGGGAGAGGCAGAGCCGACCAAGAGAGACAGCGCGAGAGCCAGTCCAGCGGCTGAACTGTCCTCCGTCAACAGGGTGTACCCAGCGCCGGTAGAGCCGAGCGAGCGGGAGAGAGACAGAGCCGAGCAAGGGGAACTGTGCGAGAGCCAGCCCAGCGGCTGAACCTGTTCGCCGTCAACGGGGTACCCAGAGCCGGTTGCCCTGCCAGGAAAAAAAAAAGGGGAAAGCCTTGAAGCCGACGCGCAGGCTGTGAACCTGAAAGCCAGCGGCCGTCGCCCGTGGGGAAAGTGTACCCCTCCCGCCAGGGAAGAAATGCGGGAAGCCGCCATTAGGCGGGGAAGAAGACAGAAGCGGGAAACCGCCATTGAAGTGGGCGGGGAGAGGAAATAAGAGCGGGAAACCGCCATCTTAGAAAAAAAAAATAATAATTTAAAGAAATACTTGTATTGTTCCCAAGGAGAGGAAGATGCCTAAGCGTGGTAACATCAACGATTTTAATTCTGAGATAGAAGACTGGGCCACGTACGTGGAACGCATTGAGATACATTGTAAGGCTAATAAAATAGCAAATGATGAAAAAGCTTTAACCTTACTTAACACAATGGGTGCGAACACATTCGGGTTATTGAAGCATCTTCTATCACCAGCTAAACCGGCGGATCAGTCTTTCACGAATATTGTTGCTGTCCTGAAGGATCATTTTAACCCCGAACCACTGATGTTAGTGGAACGATCAAAATTTTATGCGAGAACGCAACGGAAAGAGGAAAGCAACGCGGAGTACCTGATTGAACTGCGCAGGCTAGCGAAAGACTGTCAGTTTAGGGACAACCTGGAAGAGGCACTGAGAGACAAATTCGTGTGCGGAATGTTGAAGGAAGAAACACAAAAACGACTGCTCGAAGAGAACGATCTTACACTTGATAAGGCTGTCCTTATTGCAGCATCGAACGAAGCCGCAGTGAAAGGAACTGCGGAAATGCAGCTAAAGGCAGCGGCACTCAGGGTGCAACAAATTACTTCGGGTACAACGAAATGCTATCGTTGTGGGAAGACAACACACGACCAGAACCAATGCTGGTTTAAAAACCAAGAATGTAGGAAATGTGGCAAGCTCGGTCACATAGCTAAGGTATGCCGGTCAGGAAAGAAGACCAACAATAATGAGTCACCACAAAAGTGGTACAGAAAGGTACAGGAGGTGACTAGGAAGAGTCCGGAGGAACAGAAGTCGGACTCACACTCCAACTGCAAAGGACTGGATAGTCTGAGAATTCACAATGTGAGTAACGAAGCTGACCGACAAACTATCTGGATCACACGACAGATTGCAAAAGTCCAAGTGAAAATGGAAGTGGACACCGGATCGGCGCTGACGGTCATGAATAAGCATGACTATAAAAAGTTATTCAAGCATATTCCCCTACGGGATACGGAACTAGTACTGCAGATATACACGGGGCACAAAGTATTCCCCATCGGAAAGATAGAAGTCAAGGTGAGATACAAGGACAAAGAGCACCAAAGGATGGACCTGTATGTGTTGCCTGAGGGAGGTCCACCACTTCTGAGACGGGAGTGGATCCGGAAAATAAAGATAGACTGGCATTCACTAAACACCATGACGGTGGATTCCGGAAAGGAAGAGGTCAAACCTGAACGGTTGTCCAGAATATTGGACGAAGCTAAAGAGGTATTCCAGCAAGGACTGGGAACACTGCGAGGAATTAAAGCAAAGGTTAAGATTGCAGAACATGCAAGCCCAAAATTTTTCAAAGCCAGATCGGTCCCTTACACCATACGACCAGCTGTGGAGGCAGAACTGGAAGAACTTGAACGATCAGGGGTACTGTCAAAAGTGGACTGGTGTGAGTGGGCCACGCCCATTGTTCCCGTCATGAAGTCTTCAAGTAATAAGCCAGGGGGACCAGGGAAGGTCCGCATCTGCGGAGACTTCAAGATCACAGTGAATCTGGTGCTGCACACGGTACAATACCCGCTTCCGCGGATTGAAGATATCTTTGCTTCGTTAGCTGGAGGGAAACACTTCACCAAGATAGACCTGGCTCAGGCATACTTACAAATGGAAGTCGAGGAAGAGTCACGCCAGTACCTCACCATCAACACACACAGAGGCTTGTATCGTTATAATAGACTGGTTTTTGGGGTAGCTTCGGCTCCAGCAATTTGGCAAAGGGCCATGGAGCAGGTATTACAAGGAATTCCAAGCACGCAGTGCTACTTAGACGATATCCTGATTACGGGAGAAGACGAGGAAGAACACCTCACAAATTTGAAACTGGTGCTCACCAGGTTGAAGGAATATGGCCTTCGAGTCAATCGCAAGAAGTGTGAGTTTCTCCAAAAACGGATCTCGTACTGCGGCCATGTCATTGACTGAGAGGGGCTGCACAAGTCACCTGACAAGATAGAAGCTGTCGTGAAGGCCCCCGCTCCAGAAAACGTATCACAGTTAAGATCATTCTTGGGGTTGATGAATTATTATCACAAGTTTCTGCCAAATCTATCCACGGTGCTGCATCCGCTGAATGCTCTGTTGCGGAAAGAAATACCATGGAAGTGGAGTGAGGAATGTAAAAAGGCTTTTCGCAGAAGCAAGGAGTTGATTACCTCTGAAGAAGTGTTGGCTCATTTCAACCCAACGTTACCCCTTCGTCTAGCTTGTGATGCTTCCCCTTATGGAATTGGAGCAGTACTTTCACACAAGTTACCAAATGGCTCGGAAAGGCCAGTGGCATTCGCGTCCCGATCATTGACCTCCGCGGAGCGAAATTATGCTCAAATAGATAGGGAGGCCCTCAGCCTTGTGTGGGGCGTGAAGAAATTCAATCATTACCTGCAAGGTAAGAAGTTCACATTACTGACAGACCACCAGCCGTTGGTGTCCATATTCAACCCAAACAAGGCCGTTTCCACCATGACAGCACAAAGGTTACAAAGGTGGTCCGTGTTACTTGGGGCACACCAATATGACATCGAATACAAAAGGTCCAAACAGCATGGAAATGCTGATGGGTTATCGCGCTTGCCATTGCCGATAGTAGAAGAAGCGACTACATTGGACCCGGTAGAGATGTTCCACTCATCCATAGTGGAGTGTCTACCAATAACAAATTCGATGATCGAAAATGAAACAAGAAATGACCCGACTCTTTCACGAGTCTATGATTTAACGGTGGAGGGATGGCCAGCACAGGGCGAATCAACGCTGCAAGCATTTTCACAGAGGAAAGAACAGCTGTCAGTGTGTCGAGGAACCCTGATGTGTGGATCTAGAGTGGTGATTCCACCCAAACTTCAAAAGAAGGTGTTAAAGGAGCTGCACGAGGGACATCTGGGTGGAGTGAAGATGAAGAACCTAGCAAGAGCGTTTGTATGGTGGCCAGGCATTGATGGAGACATCGAAGAAATCACTAAGAACTGCCTAGGATGTCAGAAGGTTCAGAACGCGCCACCACAGGCTCCTCTGCATCCATGGGAGTGGCCCTCATCTCCTTGGCAAAGGGTACACATCGACTTTGCTGGTCCATTTATGGACTCAATGTTCCTAATAGCGGTGGATGCACACTCCAAGTGGCCAGAGGTAATAAAGATGACCACCACCACCACAGAAAAAACCATCACAGTGTTAAGGACTATGTTTGCTAGGAATGGCCTGCCGGAACAGATCTGTTCTGATAATGGACCGCAATTTGTGTCCGAAGAATTCAAGAAATTCTTAAAGAGCAATGGGGTTAAGCACTACACGTCAGCCCCATACCATCCCGCCTCCAATGGATTGGCTGAAAGGTTTGTCCAGACCTTCAAGAAGGCCATGAAGGCCATGGGTAATGAAGACATTAACTTACAACATAAGGTGGATAGCTTCTTGTTGGCGTACAGGAATGCAACACATGTGGTCACAAATCAAACTCCCGCCATGATGTTTTTTAATAGACGACTAAGATGCCGGCTGGATTTGCTCAAGCCAAACGTCAGAAGGGACGTAGAGAACCGGCAATTCCAGGGCATGAATGAAAGGGCCACTAGATCTTTTCAGATAGGTCAACAAGTTTTGGCCCGGGACTACCGTACCGAGAAATGGCAGCCTGGAACTATTGGAAAAAGGCTAGGCCCGTTGATGTATACGGTGGACCTTGGGGACAGTATAATAAGGCGCCATGTTGACCAGATCATAGGGTCAGCCACAAATGGCCAACCTACTCCACCACCTTACCCGGTTACTGTTGAAACAGAGATACCCAGAACACCTACCTCCGATCTGGTAATACTGGATTCAGAGGAACCTGACACTGTCTTTCAAGCCGAATCGACTTTGCCAGAAGCACCTACTACCCCGCCGGGAATGACGACACCACTGAGGCGTTATCCGGACAGAGTCCGGAAACCTCCAGAGAGACTGAATCTGTGAACTGTCTTGCATAAAGTTGTATATATGTTATAATGTATGTTTAATGGGAAATCCGTATGTTGTAAGCTAAAAAGGGAGGATTGTAGTGTATGTACCCGTCTACCTTTAAGAGAACTATTGTATGTAACCGTTCACCTTTAAGAGAACTACTTTAGGTGTGGCACTACTTGTTTGGCTTCTGTATACTGTAATACTGACAGTGACCACACCGGTGCTGTGGCAGGTTTTATTGGGCAGATTCGCCCTGACCTTCGAATAGTAAAGTCCTGTTGTATGTTACTCCTGAAGTCTGTGTCGTAATTAACTGCACAAACCACAGACTTTACAGGTCCCTTGCTGTTTGTGGTCTACATTAATGATTTGGATGTGAATGTAAAAGGTATGATAAGTAAGTTTGCAGATGACACGAAAATTGGTGGGGTGGTAAACCACTGTTTGTATTCCACTGTGTACATGCCTGTACATGCCTCGGCTGACTCCTCCCACAAATCCTGGTGTAAAGGTGACTGCTCCGCAGCCCCTTTGTATTCTGGACCGGTCGACCACTCGAGGCACACCTTCATTCTCTTGTTAATAAAAGCCTGTTAATTACTCGCTTAATCTCAGTCTTTTGAGTTATTGATAGCGCATCAGGTGCTAAATAGCGAGGAGGGTAGTCTCAGTCTGCAGGACGATATAGATGGGTTGGTCAGATGGGCGGAACAGTGGCAAATGGAATTTAACCCGGAAAAGTGCGAGGTGATGCACTTTGGAGGGACTAACAAGGCAAGGGAATACACAATGAATGTTAAGACCCTAGGTAAGGCGGAGGGTCAGAGGGACCTTGGTGTGCATGTACATAGATCCCTGAAGGCAGCAGAACAGGTGGATAAGGTGGTTAAAAAGGCATATGGGATACTTGCCTTCATTAGCCGAGGCATAGAATATAAGAGCAGGGAGGTTATGATGGAGCTGTATAAAACGCTAGTTAGGCCACAGCTGGAATACTGTGTGCAGTTCTGGTCGCCACACTATAGGAAGGATGTGATTGCTTTGGAGAGGGTGCAGAGGAGATTCACCAGGATGTTACCTGGGCTGGAGCGCTTCAGCTATGAAGAGAGACTGGACAGGCTGGGTTTGTTTTCCTTGGAGCAGAGAAGGCTGAGGGGGGACCTGATTGAGGTGTACAAAATTATGAGGGGCATAGATAGGGTAGATAGAAAGGAGCTTTTTCCCTTAGTAGAGGGGTCAATAACAAGGGGGCATAGATTCAAGGTAAGGGGCAGGAGGTTTAGAGGGGATTTGAGGAAGAAATTTTTCACCCAGAGGGTGGTTGGAATCTGGAACTCACTGTCTGAAAGGATGGTAGAGGCAGAAACCCTCGCAACATTCAAGAAGCATTTGGATGAGCACTTGAAATGCCAGAGCATACAAGGCTACGGACCAAACGCTGGAAAATGGGATTAGGTTAGACAGGGCTTGATGGCCGGCACCGACGCGATGGGCCGAAGGGCCTCTTTCCGTGCTGTATAACTCTATGACTCTATGACTACAGTTAATTCTATGACACCCACAAGTCGTGTACTCAAACGGATCAAGCTTGGGGTTTGATGTGGTAGAAGGCGAATGAGATGAGAATGGAAATAATCTCGAGTAAGAAAAGGCCCAAAAATTAAACAGTCTGGAACAGAACATCAATTCGTCTTCTCTTATCATGGAGAAATCAAATATTTGACACTTTGTGTTTGAAACAAAGCTTATTTATTCACTGAAATAACAACAGAAAATGCTGGAAATACTCAGCAGGCCAGGCAGGATCTGTGGAGAGAGAAACAGAGTTAACGTTTCAGGTCTGGGACCCTTCATCAGAACTGGAAAAAGCTGGAGATGTAACAGATATTACTAAGGTAAGAGGCAGGAAAGTTATCCTGGGTGGATCTGAAACACGAAGGGTGGAAGTTCAGTTGGAATCCACGTGGAATAAGTTGGAACCGGAGACAGTTGCTGAGGAAAGAGATGTGGCTGTGAAACCGAGTCTTGGAAAATGTTGCAAATGGGGATGGCAAAATCATACTGCATGAAAAATGGGAGTAAGGGTTAAAGTCTGAAATTGTTGAACTCAATGTTGAGTCCAGAAGGCTGTAAAGTGCCTAATCGAAAGATGAGGTGCTGTTCCTCGAGCTTTATTTATTCACTATTTAAACAGAATATTAATCTCCAGCGCAGATACAGGGGTTATTAAGATCAGCAGAAACAAACCATGACTACTAGAATGAACATGGTTCAGTCCTCAATCTGATCACAGTAAATCATGTTCCATTCACTAATCTGGTCTTTTACCCAGCATTCCCTGCAGTGGACCACGTGCCGCACCCAGACTACAAGAGCCCAGCGCGCAGGCGCAGGGGGGGCTGGTATATTGAGCATGCGCAGTGCGTTACTGGAGATGGAGAGGAGCTGAAGCCGGGAGGGCGATGGTGCAGCGGGTAAGAATCGCGACGGAGGGAGTAATGGACCGGTAGGTGGGTGGGGAGGCTTCATAAACAACTCGTGCAGGAGGCAAGCCCCCGAATAATAACCTGAAGATCCCGTGTTTGCAGTTGCGGGGATTTCTTCCCCTTACAGGCCCAGGTTAACGGCAGCCATCTTTGTAAAGGAGGACGGAAAGTTTCAGTGCGACGTCACCCTGTGCCTGAGACAAAGAGCCATCTTTGTAAAGGAGAGTGGAAAGTTCCAGTGCGACGTCACCCTGTGCCTGAGACAAAGAGCCATCTTTGTAAAGGAGAGCGGAAAGTTCCAGTGCGACGTCACCCTATGCCTGAGACAATAAGCCATCTTTGTAAAGGAGGGCGGAAAGTTTCAGTGCGACGTCACCCTGTGCCTGAGACAAAGAGCCATCTTTGTAAAGGAGAGCGGAAAGTTTCAGTGCGACGTCACCCTGTGCCTGAGCCAAAGAGCCTTGTGTCCAATGCGGGGAATAAAGGCCCACAGCCTCCCCTGGCCCCGGGCCCTGAACAAGGGACTGGAGAAACTCGCTGCCCTGCGGATCAGACAATCAGCCGGCGCTAGTCCCGCCCCTCGGACTCCCCGATTGGTTGGAGGACACGCCGCCGGCTCGCTCCTCCAGCCCCGCCCCGCTCGCTCCCTATTGGTGGGAAGCTGCCGTCAATCAGGCCGCGGGCCCGGGTGACGTGTCCCCGAGGAGATCACGTGCACCGTCCAAGTGCCGCCGCTCGGTCCGGGGCCTCGCAGACTCTCAGGTTTTTCTATTTCTCTCGATTCTCTCCCGATCCACCCCGCGCCATTCTCCACCCAATCGGAGCGGAGAAAACTCACTTCGCGTCACCGATCGCGACTCTGGAACCGACACCAAGGCCTTTCCCCGAAATGGCCCCGCGCCGACTCCGTCCGGCAGGATCCGAGTGCGCAGGTGCAGCTCCGAGTGGGGGACGGGGGTTGGTCTCCTCTGGGCATGCGCGGTTGTTACCCTTGGTGACCGGGAGGGGTCGCTGTGCCGGACTCGGCCCAAACTGCTGCTCCCTGTGCGCATGCGCGGACTCTCGGCTGTCAATCCAGCAACCGCCAGAAGAGGTCGCTGGTGAGACCAGTGAAGGAAGAAAGACTTGCATTTATATAGCGCCTTTCACCACCACTGGACGTCCCAAAGTACTTTACAGCTAATGAAGTACTTTTGCAGTGTAGTCACTGTTGTAATGTAGGAAATGTGGCAGTAAATTAGCGCAGAGCAAGATCCCACAAACAGCAATGTGATAATGACCAGATAATCTATCTTTTTTTATGTTGATTGAGGGATAAACATTGGCTCGGACACTGGGGATAATTCCCCTGCTCTTTCCCACATTACAACAGTGACTACTTCATTGTAGTACTTCATTGGCTGTAAAGCACTTCAGGATATCTGGTGCCACTATATAAATGCAAGTCTTTCTTTCCTGAAATAATGCCATGGGATATTTTACATCCACCTGAGAGAGCAAACAGGGCCTCAATTTAACATCTCATCCGAAAGACGGCACCTCCGACAGTGCCGCACTCCCTCAGCACTGCACTGGAGTGTCAGCCTGGATTTTTGTGCTCAAGTCTCTGGAGTGGGACTATGAACCCACAACTTTCTGACTCAGAGGCGCGAGTGCTACCCACTGAGCCACTGGCTGACACTAAAGAGCAAGCAGTTCTGACGAAAGGTCATCGACCTGAAACGTTAACTCTGTTTCTCTCTCCACAGATGCTGCCTGACCTGCTGAGTATTTCCAGCATTTTCTGTTTTTATTAAAGAAATGAGGGAGTGATTGCTGACGGGAAGAATGTTGGGTCGTCCTGCGCATACGCACCTCCCTGTGGCTGAGGCGAAACACCGACTCGCCCCCACCTGAGCCGCTCACGCGTACCAGATGTTGCGGCTCCGCATGCACGCCCGATGTTCCAACCGCGGCGTTTTGTGTGCTGAGCATGCGTGTTGCGGACCGATCGGGACGGGCGATTGTAGAGCAGGAAGGAGAGCACGGGGGCCATGAGCACATGCGCGGGACTCAGAGTCAACAGAGTGCTTTCTGGAGCGCGGGGGCTTGTGTGTATTACAGCCGCCTTTACTGCTGATCCTTTCAACCAACCTGGGGCCTGAAAATCAGCTTCACTGCCCCTAGGTTCGGAAAGGGGAAAATTAAACAACAGTTTGCCTCTGATCCTTTTCTGATCTCAATTTACAGGGTTATAGAAGTGGAGCAGTTACAGGCGGGAAGCTCAGACCAAACATCACGTCAAGATCTGACAGAGTCGCTGGATTCATCAGGACCTGAATATCATCAGCCTTTGCACATGGAAGGAGAGAGCAGGGATCGCAACGCAGACAAACCGCACACGTGTTCAGTGTGTGGACGCGGATTCAGCCGATCGCTTGACCTGGTGAGACATGTGCACCGTCACACCAGGGAGAAACCGGGTAAAGGTGGGGACGGCAGGAAGGGCTTCAGTTCCCCGTCAGCATTGGAAGTTCAACGGCACAGTCACACCAGGGACAGTCTGTTCACCTGCTCCGTGTGTGGAAAGGGATTTGTTTGTTCATCCCACCTGCAAACACACCAGGGAGTTCACACTGGGGAGAGACCATTTCAGTGTCCTGACTGTGGGAAGAGCTTTAAAAACCCCGGGGAACTAAAGCAACACCAACTTGTCCACACTGATGAGAGACCATTTCAATGTTCTGACTGTGGGAAGAGCTTTAAAAGCGCTCAGTATCTGAAGAGACACTGGCTCCTACACACTGGGGAGAGGCCGTTCACCTGCTCTGTGTGTGGGAAGGGATTCGCTCATTCATCCCACCTGCTGCTACATCAGCGAGTTCACACTGGGGAGAGTCCATTCACCTGCTCCGTGTGTGGGAAGGGATTCGCTCATTCATCCCACCTGCTGCTACATCAGCGAGTTCACACTGGGGAGAGACCGTTCACCTGCTCCGTGTGTGGGAAGGGATTCACTCAGTCATCCAACCTGCTGATACATCAGCGAGTTCACACTGACGAGAGGCCCTTTAAATGTTCTGACTGTGGGAAGAGCTTTAAAAGCTCCGGGGAGCTGAAGGGACACCAGCGAGTTCACACTGGGGAGAGACTCTTTCAATGTTCTGAGTGTGGGAAGAGTTTTAAAAGCTCCGGGGAGCTCAAGAGACACCAACACCTACACACTGGGGAGAGGCCGTTCACCTGCTCCGTGTGTGGGAAGGGATTCGCAAATTCATCCCACCTGCTGCTACATCAGCGAGTTCACACTGGGGAGAGACCGTTCACCTGCTCCGTGTGTGGGAAGGTATTCGCTCGGCCCTCCAACCTGCTGACACATCAGCGAGTTCACACTGGGGAGAGACCGTTCACCTGCTCCGTGTGTGGGAAGGGATTCACTCAGTCATCCAACCTGCTGACACACCAGCGACTTCACACTGATCATAGAATCTAACAGCACAGAAGGAGGTGATTCGGCCCATCGTGTCTGTACCCATCGTGTCTTTGGAAGAGCTGTCCAATTTAGTCCCAAACCCCAGCTTTATCACCAGAACTCTGCAAACTAGTCCTCTTCAAGGACTCATCCAATTACTGTTTGAAAATTCCTGTGGAACCTGATTCCAGCATCCTTTCAGATGGTGCGTTCCAGATCTGAACAACCCTCTGTACGAAAACAATTCTCCTCATTTCACCTATAGTTCTTTTAGTAACTATTTTAAATCTGTGACCTTTGGTTACCAACCCACTTGCCAGAGTGAACAGTTTCTCCCTACTTGCTCGATCAAAACCCCTCATCATTTTGAACACCTCTATTAGGTCTCTTAACCTTCTGCTCTAAGGGGAACAATCCCAGCTTCTCCAGTCTCTCCACATAACTGAAGTCCCTCATCCCTGGTACCATCCTGGTCAACCTCCTCTGCACCCTCTCCAAGGCCTTGACATCCTTCCTAAAGTGTGGTGCCCAGAACTGTACACAAGACTCCAGCTGAGGCCAAAACACTACAGCTGTACAAAACCCGGGTTAGACCACACCTGGAGCACTGTGAGCAGTTCTGGGCATCACACCTTCGGAAGAATATATTGGCCTTGGAGGGAGTGCAGCGTAGGTTTACCAGAATGATACCTGGACTTCAAGGGTTAAGTTACGAGGAGGGATTACACAAATTAGGGTTGTATTCCCTGGAATTTAGAAAGTTAAGGGGTGATCTGATCGAAGTTTTCAGGATATTAAGGGGAACAGATAGGGTAGATAGAGAGAAACTATTTCTGCTGGTTGGGGATTCTAGGACTGGGGGCATAGTCTAAAAATTAGAGCCAGACCTTTCAGGAGTGAAATTAGGAAACACTTCTACACACAAAGGGTGGTAGAAGTTTGGAACTCTCTTCCGCAAACAGCAATTGATGCTTGATCAATTGTTAATTTTAAATCTGAGATTGATAGGTTTTTGTTAACCAAAGGTATTAAGGGATATGGGCCAAAGGCGGGTGTATGGAGTTAGGTCACAGATCAGCCATGATCTCATAGAATGGTGGAACAGGCTCGAGGGGCTGAATGGCCTCCTCCTGTCCTATGTTCCTCACTAGTGATTTGTAAAGGTTTAGTGTAACTTCCTTGTTTTTGTATTCAATGGCACTATTTACAAAGCCAAGTATCCCATACGCTTTCTGAACCGCCTCACCAACTTGCCGCGGCACTTTCAAAGATTTGTGAATATGGGCCCCCAGGTCCCTCTGCTCTTGCACCCCCTCAAAATAGTCCCATTTAGATTATACGGCCTCTCCCTGTTGTTTCTCCCAAAGTGCATCACTTCACACTTATCCTCATTTAATTTCATCTGCCTTGTGTCTGCTCATTTCACAGTCTGTCTCTGTCCTTCTGAAGTCTGCTACTACTACACTCACAAAACTTGGCAACATAGTAAATAGTATCATCCGTAAACTTTGAAATTGTTCACCTATACCCAAGTCCAGGTCATTTATATATAACAAGAAAAGCAATGGTCCTAATTCCGACCCCTGGTGGAGCCCACTGCATACTTCCCTCCAGTCAGAAAAACATCCCTCAGCACTGCTCACTGCCTCCTCTCCCTTAGCCAAATATATACCTAAATTACCATTAGCCCTTTAATTCCCTCTGCTGCTATTTTCAGAGTAAGTCTCTTATATGGTATTTTATCAAATGCCTTTTGAAAGTCCATATATACAACATCTGCTGCACTACCTTCATCAACCCTCTGTTACTTCATCAGAGAACTCAATCAGGTTAATCAGACACGATTTACCTTTAACAGATCCATACTGGCTGCCCCTTATTAATCCATGCTTCTCCAAGTGAGAATTAAATTTGTCCTTGACAATGGTCTCTAGTCGTTCACCCACCACTGTAGGGGTCGCAAAATCCCCTCAGCCCCCGAAGATCGGGAAATATTAATCCACATCGTGGACGAAGACTTGTGTGATTTAAATTGTCTCTGGGTTGGACAATGTTTTAAAACAGACCCAGAACCGCAAAAGGCTGCGTTAAAAAGCTCGTAAGCTAGGCAGCACTTGGACACTGGAATCAAAGAACTTTGTGAAAATCGCACACTTTAAGATTGTACATTTTATTAAAAGATGTACTCTTGAGTTTTGGACTGTTTAAATTGCCCAGGGCATAAAAATGGCTGAACAGACCTCATGGAAACAGAATTTTAAAAGGCAGCAGAAAAGGACAGACAGGCTGTTAGCATATGAAAAGCTCAGCGCTGCCCTGTAGTAAGTTTGAATGGAGCCCGAGCTGTCAGTCACCCTGTGGTATTGGGCGGATCCGGTAACCTAATAGCCGCTTGTTTACACTGGGGAGTAGCCCATTTGAATCAGCCAATCATCGGACGGCAAGCAAAATGGGTTGTTAACACACATCCATTCACTGAAATTGACTCTACTATGTGATGTCTCCATGTATGAATGGAGGAAGTTAAAAGCCCTTCTCTTGTGTATTCAGACTTTTCGGCACGAAATTGCGCATGGACCTTTTCGGCGCGAAAACAGCAGGGACTCCCAGGGTATAAAGATTAAGCCCAGGAAGTCCTCTGCTCCCTTTTTTGTCTCTTTTACTCTTTGGACTGCAGATGAGCAAGGCTTCTGACCCACTAGCAAGACAATCTAGTGAGAAGTAAAGGGGTGGTAATTTAAGGGAAATGTTGCTAAGATTGTAAGGTTAACATTGTAGCCATTTATCCCTCATTTTTGCCGTCTGCCTTCCCCTGTTAAGCAATTTTACCGTGATTACTTTGATCGTGTGGTGTAGTTTCTTTAGTTTTAATAAAATTTGACTTTCTTGCATCCAGACTATTTGTCCGTTTTTAATATATCATTAATTATAAGTTCCTCCAGTCAGAACTGGAGGCGGGGGGGGGGCGGGTTTAGCGATTCAAAACCACTGATTGGAATTGGTCACCGTGCAGTGACAAAGGCTGCCTGACCAGGTAAATTACCGTAAACCAGGTAAAGGATGCCCACCTACACCACTGACATTAGACTGATTGGCCTGTAGTTACCAGGTTTATCCCTCTTCCCTTTTTTTAAACAGGGTGTAACATTTGCAATTCTCCAGTCATCTGGCACCACTCCCATATATCTGAGGGAGATTTAAAGATTGTGGTCGCAGCTTCTGCTATCTCCACCCTAGCTTCCCTCTGCAATCTAGGATGCATCCACCTGGACTGGGTGACTTGTTAACTTTGAGTGATGACAACCTATTTAGCACCTCCTTTCTATCCATTTTTATCCAATTTCTCTACTCCCCCCTCCTCTACTGCGACATTAACTTCATCCTCTTCTTTTGTGAAGACAGATGCTATGTACTCATTCAGTACCTCAGTCATGCCCTCTGCCTCCGTATGATGAGCTCCTATTTGGTCCCTAATCGGCCCCACCATTCCTTTAACTATCCTTTTACTTTTCATATGTTTATCAAAGATTTTTGGGCTCCCTTGTACTCTCTCCCTTGTGTCAGCTGTGGCTCAGTGGGTCGCACTCTCTAGGTGCGAGGGGCTAGGAGTGAGCCAGGTGTGGCTGGTTGCCTAATTGCAGCTGGGTTTTGGAGGAAGTTTTGTAAAAAGTTGGTGGAGGGTTTTGGGGTGTTGTTTTCAGGTTTTAGGGCCTTTTTGGCCCACAAAAAACAGCCAGATGGCTGCTGAGGGGTCCGGAGTGCCGGGCCCCTCAGAGGACAATATTCCCGAGAGGAATTTTATTAGGGAAAAAACTGTGGTGGGAAGGGGGAAAAAAAGGTCCAAAGATTTGGGCCGGGACCTCAGGAGGTTTGGTAAAGAAAATACGGTGGTGGTGCAATGTGAAGATAAGATTCAAGCCTGGGATATAATCCAGGCGGTTCATGAGGACTGTGGTGAGGGAAGCTGTTTTGCCTGCCGACCAAAACCAAATGTGGGATTTGAGGTGACGGTCAGTGGCCATGAGGAGGTGGAAAAACTGCTGCTCAGTCTGAAAGTTGGGGAGAAATTTTTGGAGGTGACTCTGCTATATTCAAAGGAGGTGGTGGTTTCATTTTTGAACTTGCCTGTGTACATCGAGGACGAAGTGCTGAGCAAAAAGTTGGAGTTGTGGGACATTAAAATCTGTTCCGAAATAAAGAGGAGGTACTATCCGGGAACACGGGTAGCAGACAGAACCCAGTATGTAAAGGTGCGGTTTCCAGAGGGGGTGAGGTCTTTGCCTTACAGTATTAAGTTCGAGACACTGGAAGGAGTACAGTACTTTCGTGTGCTGCACGATAACCAAGTAAAGGTGTGTTACTATCGTCTGGGACATGACCATCTCGTGAGAAACTGTCCTGATTTGTATTGTTACAATTTCGGTGAGTCGGGACATATCGCGCGGAGCTGCAAGGCGGAGAGCTGTGGGGTGTGTTGTAAAGGCCCCGCCCGCTGTGAGTGTGTGGCAGAAGGGAGCGAAATGAGTGATGAGATGGGAGAAGGAGCAGGAGAGGAGTGTGGAACGGCCGGAGGTGCGGCGCAGTCGGAGGACACAGCTGGTAAAATGAAGGAAAAAGGAGCACAGGAAGAGGCAGAGGTTGGCGGAGCGGAGATCGAGATGGAGATGGCGGAAAACATTGCGAGTGCTATGGAGGGGAACAAAGACAGCAGTGGGCAGCAAGGGTCAAGTGCAGACTCGAGCCTTAGTGTAGTTCGGCTCCCCCTGGGAAGTCTGGTGTCTGCGGGGGGAGAGGAGGCAGGAGTGGGGTGTGTGGTGGAAGTGAGAGCTCCGGGGAAAGGCGGGGAGTCGGATATTTTGGTGAGCGGGAGGGGGCAGGGCGGGGAGAGGGTGCAAGAGGCAGGAGCCTTAAAGGGACAGCAGAATGGGATCGGCGAGATAGAGACATCAGAAGGGAACAATTTAGGTGTGCCATTGTCCCATGGAGTGAGGGAACAAGGTGCAAGGGTCAGAGGTAGAGATGTGGTCGAAGGGGGCGGCACAGTGGGAGAAACTGCGATAGCAGGAAGACTCTCTGGGAGAAGAAGTATCTGACTGGGAGCAGGATTATGTATCTGACGGGGAGCAGGCACAGGGGGTTGCAGAAGAGCTTGAGTGTGAGGAAGTAGAGGGTGACAGAGACATGGAAGTCGGGGATGGGGTGGCATCATGTGGAAAGGGAAAGGTTAGTGAGGGGCAGAAGGAGGGAGAAAGGGCAGCTCCTGGGCCCAAAGTTAAGGCAAGGAAGAGGCTGAAACAGCAGGGAGGGGTCAAACAGGAGGGGAAAAAGAGCCGGAGGCTGCAGGAAAAAGCAACAGCTGCCCGAAAAGTTGAGAAGGAACATGAGAGGAGGGAAGAGCCAGAGATTAAATGATGGGGAGATTATCAGGCATACTTCCCTTCTTTGGAGCCATGATTACATTGGTCTCGATCAATGTGAATGGTCTGAGGGGTGAGAAGAAATTGCAGCAGTTGTTGCAGGGTTTTAAAGGCACGGACTTGTTGTGCCTGCAAGAAACCTTTTGGGATGAGGATATTCTAGAAAGAGTTCAGAAGGTTTGGAAGGGAGAGGTGTTTGCAAGTTGTGCAAACAATAACCATAGAGGGGTGGCTGTTTTGGTGAGTCCGTCCATAGAAGAGAACGTTGCCTTGGTGGACAAGGACACTGAGGGGAGATTTTTACGGCTAAGGGTAAAATTGGAGGGATTTAATTGCGATCTTTTTAATATCTATGCACCGAACGACCATTGCAAGCGTCGCAAGTTTTTTCGGGGGTTAGTCACTGAAGTGGCAGAGGTGGAAAATCCTTGTATAGTGGGGGATTTTAATGTATTTTTATCTTGGATGGACATTTCAGCCCAGATGACCGTTAAAGAGGATAACTCCAGAGGGATGATTATAAAAATGATGGCAAATTTAAATTTGAGAGACTTATGGAGGGACCGGAACCCCATAAAAAGGGAGTTCTCCAGAGCAGGTTGGGTGGGTGATGTTTTAAAACAGAGCCGAATAGATTTTGTATTAATGCGGGAAGGGTTAAGTTCGGAGGTGATGGAGATTTATTATAAAAAAGTATTTTTTAGTGATCACTCGGCTTTGGTTCTTAGAATTAGGAACAGCAGAGTTAAGATCGGTTCAGGGGTGTGGATTTTAAACAATCAATACCTGAAGGAATGTGCTTATAAAGAAGGGATTATAAATATAATAAAGAATGCTCAGAAGGAACTTTTGTTCTTGAAAGAAAGAAGAGTTTGGTGGGATAATTTCAAATATGAGGTAAAAGTTTTTTCGGTACGTTATGGGAAAAAGAGGGCGGCAGCTAACTGGCATCGAGAAGAGAATATAAACAAAAGGTTTACGGATGTCTGTAAAGCAGTTGACGGAGGGGATAAGGGAGCTGAGACTAAGTTCCAGGTGCTAAAGGAAGAGTGGGAATTATTGCAAGCTGAAAAATGTAAGGGGGCCATTCTCCGTGCAAAGGCTAGAGATGCATCGGAGGGCGAAAGATGCACTAGATATTTTCTAGAGCAAGAGAAGCTGCGACAGAGATTATCGTTAATTGAGGAGTTGAAGGTTGGGGAGAAGATCATTCATGAAAGTGAGGAGATTTTGGAGGCGGCTAGCAGCTGAGCTATATACAAAAGAAGACATTTCCAATTTGGAGATGGAGAAGGTTACTGCTTTTATTGAAAAGGGTTTAAAGGAGGATGAGAGAAGCATGTGTGATAAAGAAGTAGGATTAGCGGAAATAAAAATAGCAATAAGTGGAATGAAGGGAGGGAAAAGCCCAGGGTCCGATGGACTAAGTGCAGAATTTTATAAGGAATTTTTCGAGATTTTAAGTCCATTGCTCTTAGAAGTTTTTAAGGAAATTAAAATTGAGGGAAGCCTGGCCCCATCTATGAGGAGAAGTATCATAAGCTTAGCTTATAAAAATAAAGGGGATAGACGGGATCTGAAGAATTGGAGGCCCATCACACTATTAAATGTGAATTATAAGATCTTGGCGAGGGTTATGGCAAATCGTTTGAAGGAGGTGTTACCGGAGATAGTTTGGCCCTCTCAGTCCGATGGAGTCATAGGCCAGGACATCGCAGACTCTGTGGTCTCAATCCGAGATGCGATAAAGCTCATGGAAGAGAGTGGGAGGGAGGCTTATGTATTAAAGATAGATCAAGAGAAGGCCTTTGATAGGGTCTCTCATGAGTTTTTATTGAAGGTTTTGGAAGCATTTGGTTTCAAGGAAAATTTCATTCAGCGGATAAGGATTTTTTATTCAAACATATTTAGCTGTGTTAAATGTAATGGTTTTTTATCTAAGTATTTTCCGATACAGAGATCAGTGAGACAGGGTTGTCCCCTGTCCCCATTGTTGTACACATTGGTAGCAGAACCATTAGGTTACATGATGCGAAAGAAACAAGGTTTAGTTGGGATTGTGGTCCCCAGTTCTGGGCTGGTGTCGGTGATACACCAATATGCAGATGACACAACCTTAACATTGAGAAATTGGGAGTCAGTGAGGAAAGCTATGGAGGTAGTGGAGGAATATTGTAGAGCTTCAGGTGCCAGAGTGAATTATAGTAAGTGCCAATGCCTGGTTGCAGGGAGGGGTAGGGGGGAATGGTTGGGGGAATGTCCCTTTAAGGTGGTGGAGGTTTTGGAAGTTCTGGGGGTGTATATGGGGTGCAAGAAAGACAGGGATGAAGTGGATCGATTAAATTGGGAACCGAAGTTTATGAAAATTAAAAAGATTTTGGGAAGATGGGAAAGAAGGTGGTTGAAAGTGCAAGGAAGAGCGACAGTGGTGTCTGCTCTCCTGCTATCTAAGCTATGGTACTGATTGACGGTGGAGGATATTCCTGAGTGGGCAGAAAAGTCCATCCGAGAGGCTTGTGTGAGGTTTTTACGGGAAGGGAAACCAGCCTTGGTGAATTACAATGCCATCATTGGACGGAGAAATCAGGGAGGACTCAACTTCCCAGATATTGATTTGAAGAAAAAATCCTTTAGAATCAAATGGGTGAAGAGATTTCTTCAGAAGTCAAATTCAAGTTTTTGGAAGAGTTGTTTTGAGCATTTTTTTAAACGAAGTGGGATAGGAGGGCAGGGGATATTGTATATGGAATACAATAATATGTTTTTGAAATCGATTAAGCTTCTCCCTAGGTTTTATAAGGGGGTTGTAGAGACTTGGGCCCAATTTTTAAAAAGTGTGCAGTTTATGCCCAAGGGGGCTGAGGAATTTTTAGAACAGCCCTTATTTTTGAACAGGTGGGTCAACATCGAAGGAGAGGTTTTATTTAATCAAGCTTTTATAAAAGCTGGGATTATATCGGTGAAAGATGTATTATATGAGGCGATTCCAGGTTGGTTGCCGGAAGCGATAATGAGGGACATGGTGTGGGAGGGGGATCAGGAGGTAGAAGGAAAAGCAATAGGAATCATGTATGAGAAGATTGTGAGGGCAATGCCACAGGATTGGATGGAAGAAATAAATGCGGAAATCTCCAAAGGAAGTAAAATGCGTCCTGCTTTTCCAAGCTTTGTACTGGAGAAAGGGGGAGAGTTGGTCAAATTTGACAACTGTAATACTTGAGATTTCTATGAGGTATTCAGAGAATGGAGATTCAAGACACCTGCTGGTCAGGAGTTTTGGCAGAGTATATACCCACAGCTGGACTTCAACAGGATTTGGAAGGGAGTGTGGGCGAATTTTAAATATCCAGAATGGATTGAACTGGATTTCAAATTGGCTCATAACCGGATTTTTACCATGACGGTCTTGTGCAAGATTGGGCGAGTGGAGGCGGCAACTTGCCCAATGTGTGGGACATGGGATGAGACTCTGTCCCATTTACTGGTGTTATGTCTGCAGTTAAATGACTTTAAGTACTATGTTCGACAGTTGTGTGAAGCTTTTTTGCTGGGTGGGGACTGAACAGTGAGAATGGGAATCCCGTGGGACTCAATTTTGAGATGGGGATTGCAGGAGAGTCTGCCAGAGTCTAGCGGAGCGGCAATTAATTTAATGTTCAGTTTGACTAGATTCGTGATTGTGCAAAGAAGGAATGCTCTGTTTTTTAAGGGGAGGAGAATCAATCTAAAAGAGTATTTTAAATATAAGCTAAAAGACCATTATAAGGCTCTGTGGATGTTTTATTCAGAAAGGAATTTAAGGACAGTATTTTACAACCAATTTTTAAAGTACAATCGATTAATATGTGTTACAGGAGACAAATTAAACTTCAGGTTTTGATGTTAAAATGTGGTGGCGGAATGGCTGTGCAGAGCGGCGGAATTGATTTGTATCATACAATGAAATGATCAAGATGTTGTAAATCTTCTTAATGTTCAATAAAGTATATTCATAAAAAAAAAGTGGGTATCACTCTGGCCTCTGAGTCAGAAGGTTGTGGGTTCAAGTCCCACTCCAGAGACTTGAGCACCAAAATCCAGGCTGACACTCCAGTCAGTGCTGTGGGAGTGCGGCACTGTCGGAGGTGCCGTCTTTCGGATGAGACATTAAACTGAGGTCCCGTCTGCTCTCTCAGGTGGATGTAAAAGATACCACGGCACTATTTCAAGAAAGAAACATAGAAACATAGAAGATAGGAGCAGGAGTCGGCCATTCGGCCCCTCGAGCCCGCTCCGCCATTCAATGCGGTCATGGCTGATCATCCAAATTCAGTACCCTGTCCCTGCCTTTTCCCCAGATCCCTTTAGCCTTAAGAAATATATCCAACTCTTTCTTGAATATATTTAATGAACTGGCCTCCACCGCCTTCTGTGGTAGAGAGTTCCACAGGTTCACCACTCTCTGGGTGAAGAAATTCCTCCTCATTTCAGTCCTAAATGGCTTACCCCTTATCCTTAGACTATGACCCCTGGTTCTGGACTCCCCGGCCATCAGAAACATCCTTCCTGCATCTAGTCTGTCTAGTTCTGTTAGAATTTTATAAGTTTCAATGAGATCCCCTCTCATTCTTCTAAACTCCTGTGAGTATAAGCCCAATCGACACAAACTCTCCTCATATGTCATTCCTGCCATCCCAGGTATCAGCCTGGTGAATCTTCGCTGCACTCCTTCCATGGCAAGAATGTCCTTCCTCAGATAAGGCAACCAAAACTGCACACAATACTCAAGGTGCGGTCTCACCAAGGCCCTGTACAACTGTAGCAAGACATCCTTGTTCCTGTACTCGAACCCTCTCGCTACGAAGGCCAACATACCATTTGCCTTCTTAACCGCCTGCTGCACCTGCATGCTTACCTTCAGCGACTGGTGCACAAGAACACCCAGGTCTCTTTGCACTTCCCCTTCTCCCAATCTATTGCCAATCAAAAAATAATCTGCCTTCCTGTTTTTGCCACCAAAGTGGATAACCTCACATTTATCCACATTATAGTGCATTTGCCATGTTTCTGCCCAATCACCCAACCTGTCCAAATCGTACTGGAGTTTCCCGACATCCTCCTCACAGCATACCCTCCCACCCAGCTTTGTGTCGTCTGCAAATTTGGAGATATTACATCCAATTCCCTCGTCCAGATCATTAATATATATTGTGAACAGCTGGGGTCCTAGGACCGATCCTTGCGCTACCCCACGAGTCACTGCCTGCCACTCGGAAAACAACCCATTTATTCCAACTCTGCTTTCTATCAGACAGCCTTGGTCACTCTGCAAAAAAAACTTTAACAATTCATCATAACTCCCCTGCTTTAGGAGAGGCTTAGAGTGCAAAAACAAGGAAGTTATGATGAAACTGTGTAAAAGACTGGAGTCAGCTGTAGCTCAGTGGATAGCAGAGTCAGAAGGTTGTGGGTTCAAATCCCGCTCCAGGGACTTGAGCACATAAAGCAAGGCTGAGGGAGCGCCGTACTGTTGGAGTGTCAGTACTGAGGGAGCGCTGCACTGTCGGAGGGTCGGCACTGAGGGAGCGCCGCACTGTCGGAGGGGCAGTACTGAGGGAGCGCTGCACTGTCGGAGGGTCAGTACTGAGGGAGCGCCGCACTGTCGGAGGGTCAGTACTGAGGGAGCGCCGCACTGTCGGAGGGTCAGTACTGAGGGAGCGCCGCACTGTCGGAGGGTCAGTACTGAGGGAGCGCCACACTGTCGGAGGGTCAGTACTGAGGGAGCGCCGCAATGTCGGAGGGGCAGTACTAAAGGGAGCGCCGCACTGTCGGAGGGGCAGTACTGAGGGAGCCCCGCACTGTCGGAGGGTCAGTACTGAGGGAGCACCGCACTGTCGGAGGGTCAGTACTGAGGGAGCGCCGCACTGTCGGAGGGTCAGTACTGAGGGAGCCCCGCACTGTCGGAGGGTCAGTACTGAGGGAGCACCGCACTGTCGGAGGGTCAGTACTGAGGGAGCGCCGCACTGTCGGAGGGGCAGTACTGAGGGAGCGCCGCACTGTCGGAGGGTCAGTACTGAGGGAGCACCGCACTGTCGGAGGGTCAGTACTGAGGGAGCGCCGCACTGTCAGAGGGTCAGTACTGAGGGAGCCCCGCACTGTCGGAGGGTCAGTACTGAGGGAGCACCGCACTGTCGGAGGGTCAGTACTGAGGGAGCCCCGCACTGTCGGAGGGTCAGTACTGAGGGAGCACCGCACTGTCGGAGGGTCAGTACTGAGGGAGCGCCGCACTGTCGGAGGGGCAGTACTGAGGGAGCGCCGCACTGTCGGAGGGTCAGTACTGAGGGAGCACCGCACTGTCGGAGGGTCAGTACTGAGGGAGCGCCGCACTGTCGGAGGGTCAGTACTGAGGGAGCGCCGCACTGTCGGAGGGTCAGTACTGAGGGAGTGCCACACTGTCAGAGGGTCAGTACTGAGGGAGCGCCGCACTGTCGGAGGGTCAGTACTGAGGGAGCCCCGCACTGTCGGAGGGTCAGTACTGAGGGAGCGCCGCACTGTCGGAGGGTCAGTACTGAGGGAGCCCCGCACTGTCGGAGGGTCAGTACTGAGGGAGCACCGCACTGTCGGAGGGTCAGTACTGAGGGAGCGCCGCACTGTCGGAGGGGCAGTACTGAGGGAGCGCCGCACTGTCGGAGGGTCAGTACTGAGGGAGCACCGCACTGTCGGAGGGTCAGTACTGAGGGAGCGCCGCACTGTCGGAGGGTCAGTACTGAGGGAGCCCCGCACTGTCGGAGGGTCAGTACTGAGGGAGCACCGCACTGTCGGAGGGTCAGTACTGAGGGAGCCCCGCACTGTCGGAGGGTCAGTACTGAGGGAGCACCGCACTGTCGGAGGGTCAGTACTGAGGGAGCGCCGCACTGTCGGAGGGGCAGTACTGAGGGAGCGCCGCACTGTCGGAGGGTCAGTACTGAGGGAGCACCGCACTGTCGGAGGGTCAGTACTGAGGGAGCGCCGCACTGTCGGAGGGTCAGTACTGAGGGAGCGCCGCACTGTCGGAGGGTCAGTACTGAGGGAGTGCCACACTGTCAGAGGGTCAGTACTGAGGGAGCGCCGCACTGTCGGAGGGTCAGTACTGAGGGAGCCCCGCACTGTCGGAGGGTCAGTACTGAGGGAGCGCCGCACTGTCGGAGGGTCAGTACTGAGGGAGCCCCGCACTGTCGGAGGGTCAGTACTGAGGGAGCACCGCACTGTCGGAGGGTCAGTACTGAGGGAGCGCCGCACTGTCGGAGGGGCAGTACTGAGGGAGCGCCGCACTGTCGGAGGGTCAGTACTGAGGGAGCACCGCACTGTCGGAGGGTCAGTACTGAGGGAGCGCCGCACTGTCGGAGGGTCAGTACTGAGGGAGCGCCGCACTGTCGGAGGGTCAGTACTGAGGGAGTGCCACACTGTCAGAGGGTCAGTACTGAGGGAGCGCCGCACAGTCGGGTCAGTACTGAGGGAGCGCTGCACTGTTGGTGGGGCAGTACTGAGGGAGCGTCGCACTGTCGGAGGGGCAGTACTGCGGGAGCGCCGCACTGTCGGGGGAAGCAATGCTGTGGGAGAGCCGCACTGTCGGAGGGGCAGTAATGAAGGAGCGCTGCAGTGTCGGAGATGCTGTCTTACGGATGAGACGTTAAACCGAGGCCCCCGTCTGCCCCCTCAGGTGGACATAAAAGATCCTGTGGTGCTATTTCGAAGACGTTATCCCTGGTGTTTTGAGCCCAATATTTATCCCTCAATCAAAATGATGAAAAAACAGATTATCTGGCCATTATCACATTGCTGTTTGTGGGAGCTTGCTGTGCGCAATTTGGCTGCCGCGTTTCCCACATTACAACAGTGACTACACTTCAAAAGTACTTCATTGGCTGTAAAGCACTTTGGGACGTCTGGTGGTCGTGAAAGGCAGTTAAGAAGGCAAATGGTATGCTGGCCTTCATTACAAGAAGATTTGAGTACAGGAGTAAAGAAGTCTTACTCCAATTATATCTTCTTCTTAGGCAGTCCCTCGGAACCGTGGATGACTTGCTTACACATTAAAAATGAGTTCTCAGGTGACTGATGAGTTCACACAGGTGGGGCAGACAGTAGTTGAAGCGGCGGGTTGGTGGGGTGCTTGGGTTGACGTGCGCTCCTTGCGCTTGGCTTCTGCTTGCTCCCGGCAAAGAGACTCGAGGTGTTCGGCGCCTTCCCGGATGCTTCTTCTCCACATTGTGCGGTCTTTGGCCAGGGATTCCCAGGTGTCGGTGGGGAAATTGCACCTTTTCAAGGAGGCTTTGAGGGTGTCCTTGAAGCGTTTCCTCTGCCCACCTGGGGCTCTCTTGCCTTGCCGGAGCTCCAAGTAGAGCACTTGTTTTGGGAGTCTCGTATCGGGCATGCGGACAATGTGACCTGTCCATCGGAGCTGATCGAGCGTGGTCAAAGCTTTGATGCTGGGGATGTTGGCCTGAGTCAGAACACCGACGTTGGTGCATCTATCCTGCCAATGAATTTGCAGGATCTTGCAGAGGCAGCGTTGGTGGTACCTCTCCAGTGCACCTCAAATCACTGGAGAGGTACCACCAATGCTTCCTCCAATTATATAGGGCCTTGGTGAGACCACACCTGGAGTACTGGGTACAATTTTGGTCTCCTTACCTAAGGAAGGATATACTTGCCATAGAGGGAGTGCAGCGAAGGTTCACGAGATTGATTCCTGGGATGGCGGGACTGTCGTATTAGAAGAGATTGAGTAAACTAGACCTGTATTCTCTTGAATTCAGAAGAATGAGAGGGGATCTCATTGAAGCAGACACAATTATACATTAATTTGGGCTAACCAAATTAGTAACAATATTGTGGAGGAGGAATTCCTGGAGTGTTTACGGGATGGTTTCCTGGACCAATATGTCGAGGAACCAACCAGAGATCAGGTCATCTTAGACTGGGTATTATGTAACGAGAAAGGATTAATTAACAGTCTTGTTATACGAGGCACCTTGGGTCAGATCGATCATAATATGATAGAATTCTTCATTAAGATGGAGAATTAAGTTGTTGAATCAGAGACTAGGGTCCTAAATTTAAATAAAGGAAATTACGATGGTCTGAGGCGCGAGTTGGGTAGAATTGATTGGGGAATGTCACTCAAAGTGTTGACGGTGGATAGGCAATGGCAAACATTCAAAGACTGCGTGGATGAACTACAGAATTTGTTCATCCCAGTTTGGCATAAAAATAAAACAAAAAAGGTGACTCAACCGTGGCTAACGAGGGTAATTAGGGATAGCATAAGATCCAAGGAGAGGACATATAAATTGGCCAGAAAAAGCAGTAATCCTGAGGATTGGGAGCAGTTTAGGATTCAACAAAGGAGGACAAAGTGATTAATTAAGAAAGGGAAAATAGAATATGAGAGTTAGCTTGCAGAGAACATAAAAACTGACTGTAAAAGCTTTTATAGATATGTGAAGAGAAAAAGATTGGTGAAGTCAAGCGTAGGTCCCTTGCAGTCAGAATCAGGGGAATTTATAATGGGGAACAAAGAAATGGCAGCCCAACTAAATGCATATTTTGCTTCTGTCTTCACAAAGGAGGACACAAATAACCTCCCAGAGATGCTGGGGAACATAGGGTCTTATGAAAGAGAGGAACTGAAAGAAATCAGTATTTGTAGGGAAGTGGTGTTAGGGAAATTGATGGGATTGAAGGCCGATAAATCCCCAGGGCCTGATAATCTACATCCTAGGGTACTTAAGGAAGTGGCCCTAGAAATAGTAGATGCATTGCTGATCATCTTCCAACATTCGATGGAATCTGGAACAGTACCCATGGATTGGAGGGTAGCTAATGTTACCCCACTATTCAAAAAAGATGGTAGAGAGAAAACGGGGAATTACAGACCGGTAAGCCTGACATCTGTAGTGGGGAAAATGCTAGAGTCCATTATAAAAGATGTAATAGCAGAGCACTTGGAAAACAGTGACAGGATCGGACAAAGTCAACATGGATTCACAAAAGGAAAATCGTGCTTGACTAATCTACTGGAATTTTTTGAGGATGTAACTGGTGAAATAGATAAGGGAGAACAAGTGGATGTGGTGTATCTGGACTTTCAGAAGGCCCTCGATAAGGTCCCGCATAAGAGATTAGCGTGTAAAGTTAAGGCACATGGGATTAGGGGTAAGGTATTGACTTGGATAGAGAACTGGTTGGCAGACAGAAAGCAGAGTTGGAATAAATGGATCCTTTTCCAAGTGGCAGGCAGTGACTAGTGGGCTACCGCAGGGATCGGTCCCTGGACCCCAGCTATTCACAATAGACAAGGGAACTAGATGTAATATCTCCAAATTTGCAGACGACACAAAGCTGGGTGGGCGTGTGTGCTGTGAGGAGGATGCCGAGAAACTCCAGGATGATTTGGACATGTTGGGTGATTGGGCAGAAACATGGCAGATGCAATATAACGTGGATAAATGTGAGGTTATCCACTTTGGTGGCAAAAACAGGAAGGCAGTTTATTATCTAAATGGCAATAGATTGGGAGAAGGGGAAGTGCAACGAGACCTGGGTGTCTTTGTGTACCAGTCGCTGAAGGTAAGCATGCAGGTGCAGCAGGCGGTTAAGAAGGCAAATGGTATGTTGGCCTTCGTATCGAGAGGGTTTGAGTACAGGAACAAGAATATCTTGCTGCAGTTGTACAGGGCCTTGGTGAGACCACACCTTGAGTATTGTGTGCAGTTTTGGTCGCCTTATCTGAGGAAGGAGGTTCTTGCCATGGAAGGAGTTCAGCGAAGATTCACCAGGCTGATACCTGGGATGGCAGGAATGACATATGAGGAGAGATTGGGTCGATTGGACTTGTACTCGCTAGTGTTTAGAAGATTGAGAGGGGATCTCATTGAAACATATAAAATTCTGACAGGACTGGACAGACTAGATGCAGGAAGGATGTTCCCGATGGTCGGGGAGTCCAAAACCAGGGGACACAGTCTAAGGTAAAGGTTAGGCCATTTAGGACAGAAATGAGGAGTTTCTTCACCCAGAGAGTGGTGAACCTGTGGAACTCTCTACCACAGAAGGCGGTGGAGGCCAGTTCATTAAATATATTCAAGAAGGAGTTGGATATATTTCTTAAGGCTAAAGGGATCAAGGGATATGGGGAGAAAGCAGGGACCGGGTACTGAATTTGGATGATCAGCCATGATTGCACTGAATGGCGGAGCAGGCTCGAGGGGCCGAATGGCCTACTCCTGCTCCTACTTTCTATGTTTCTATGTTTACAGGGCTTGATAGGGTGGATGCTGGGAGAATGTTTCCCTTGGCTGGGGAGTCTAGGACCAGGGGCCACAGCCTCAGGGTAAAGGGTCGGCCATTCAGGACTGAGATGAGAAGAAATTTCTTCACACAGAGGGTGGTAAATCTTTGGAATTCTCTACCCCAGAGGGCTGTGGAGGCTCAGTCATTGGGTATATTCAAAACAGAAGTCGATAGATTTCTGACTAGTAAGGGCATCAAGGGATATGGCGATAGGGCCGGTGAATGGAGTTGAGGTAGAAGATCAGCCATGATCTCAGTGAATGGCGGAGCAGGCTCGAAGGGCCGAATGGCTGACTCCTGCTCCCATTTCTTATGTTCTTATAAATGCAAGTCTATCTTTCTTTCTTATTGTGTCCAATTCTGGGCACCACATTTTAGGAAGAATGTGAAGGCATTAGAGAGGCTGCAGAAAAGATTTACCAGGGCAGCACGGTGGCATAGTGGTTAGCACAGTTGCCTCACAGCGCCAGAGACCCGGGTTCGAATCCGGCCTCGGGTGACTGTCTGTGTGGAGTTTGCACATTCTCCCCGTGTTTGCGTGGGTTTTCACCGGGTGCTCCGGTTTCCTCCCACAGTCCAAAGATGTGTGGGTTAGGTTGATTGGCTATGATAAATTGACCCTTAGTGTTAGGGGGATTAAATGCGTGGGGTTACGGGGATAGGGTGGGATATGTGTTGGTGTAGGGGTTACGGGGATCGGGTGGGATATGTGTCGGTGCAGGCTCGATGGGCCGAAATGGCCTCTATCTGCACTGTGGGGTTTCTGTGATTTCTGTGATTTCTGAATGGTACCAGGAATGAGGGACTTCAGTGATGTGGAGAGACTGGAGAAGCTGGGGTTGTTCTCCTTAGAGCAGAGAAGGTTAAGGGGAGATTGACCAGAATGATTCCAGGGATGAGGGACTTCAGTTATGTGGAGAGACTGGAGAAGCTGGGGTTGTTCTCCTTAGAGCAGAGAAGATTAAGTGGTGATTGACCACAATGGTACCAGGGATGAGGGACTTCAGTTATGTGGAGAGACTGGAGAAGCTGGGGTTGTTCTCCTTGGAGCAGAGAAGGTTGAGAGGAGATTTGATGGAGGTGTTCAAAATTGTGAGGGGATCTGGACAGAGCAGATAGACAGAAACTGTTCCCATTGACGGAAGACTTGAGAACCAGAGGACACAGATTTAAGGTGATTGGCAGAAGGTCCAAAGGCGACATATAGAAACATAGAAGATAGGAGCAGGAGTAGGCCATTCGGCCCCTCGAGCCTGCTCCGCCATTCAATGAGATCATGGCTGACCATCCAAATTCAGTACCCTGTTCCTGCTTTCTCCCCATATCCCTTGATCCCTTTTGTAAAGTCCGCGCCTCAATAATACACGGACTTCGGGAGAACAGTTTAACAGGTACTTTACTTGAACAGGAGGCAACGTCAGACTGAAATACAGAAGCCTGCTAGGGCCTTTTATACAGGGGTAGTCACTGCCGGTATTGCAGTCTAAAACCAGTTCTTCCCTTAAAGGTACATACACAACAATTCCTCCCCTTTTAGATAAACAGTACATAACATTCATTTAACAACTAAATAATAACTAATTACAATTACAATTTTCTCGGTACTATATACATCAACTGAAATAGTCATTTATCAGTTCAGTCTTTGAGGAGGCTTCCTGATCCGGACTGGATAGCGCCTTTCTCGAGTATCCTGTTCTTGCGGTGGAGTCAATTCTGGCTCATTGTCATTGGCTGGTTTGTCAGCTTCCAATACCCCTGATTCTGAGGTAGACGCAATCTGTACTTCGGGCTCATTACCAGGTGCACCTGCTTGTGGTATAGATTTGGCTTGTTCCTGTGACTCTAGAATCTGGTCAGCATGGCGTCTCACGATGCTCTCTCCAATGTCCACTGTGTACATTAGTGGTCCCTGCTGTGTGCATATTGTTCCTGGCTGCCATTTTTCTGTTCGGTATTCACGGGCCAAGACTGGTTGCCCTACCTTGAAGCTCCTGGTTGGCCTCTCGTTGATGTGCTGGAACTGCTTATCCTCAACATCTCGTCTTATGTTTGGTTTGAGCAAATCCAGGTGACATCTTAGTCTCCGGTTGAAAAACAGTACAAGTTTGGTTGGTTACTAATGTGTTGCATTCCGGTAAGCAAACAAGAAATTATCCACCTTGTGTTGTAGTGGTATGTCGTCATTATACATTGCCTTTATGGCCTTTTTAAAGGTCTGAACAAACCTCTCAGCCAATCCATTTGTGGCTGGATGATATGGGGCAGATGTGTAATGTTTCACCCCATTATTCTTCAGGAACCTCCGGAAATCCTCAGACTCAAACTGTGGGCCATTGTCGGAGCAAATCTGTTCTGGCAACCCATTCCTGGCGAAGATGGTCCTTAGGACTGCAATAGTTTTCTCCGTGGTGGTGGAGGACATTTTAATGACCTCTGGCTTTTTCGAATGGGCGTCCACAGCGATTAGAAACATTGAGTCCATAAATGGACCAGCAAAATCAATGTGTACCCGTTGCCATGGAGATGAGGGCCACTCCCATGGATGTAGCGGGGCCTGTGGTGGAGCGTTTTGGACCTTCTGGCATCCTATGCATCTCTTGGTCATATCCTCGATTTCTTTATCGATTCCCGGCCACCACACAAACGCCCTGGCTAGGCTCTTCATTTTTACCCCTCCCAGATGACTCTCATGAAGCTCATTGAGCACTCTATCTCTCAACTTGGGTGGAATTACCACTCAGGATCCACACATCAAGGTTCCCCCGGCACACTGACAGCTGTTCTCTCCTTGGCGAGAATGCTGGCAACAGTGAGTCGCCATATGCTGGCCATCCCTTCACCGTCAAATCATAGACCCGAGATTGTGTCGGGTCATTTCGGGTTTCCTTCTCAATACTTGCGTTTGTAACAGGTAAACATTCGACTATGGTCGTATGGAATATCTCCACAGGGTCCACTGCAGGTGCTTCTTCTGCCGTAGGCAATGGTAGGCGTGACAGCCCATCAGCGTTTCCATGCTGTTTCGTACCTTTGTACTCTATGTCGTACTGATGTGCCCCTAGAAAAAGTGACCATCTTTGCAGCCATTGCGCCATCATCACCGGAACGCCCTTCTTTGGGTTAAATATTGAGACCAGGGGTTGATGATCAGTTAGTAGGGTGAATTTCTGCCCGTGCAGATAGTGATTGAACTTCTTCACCCCCCACACCAGGCTGAGGGCCTCCCTGTCAATCTGGGCATAGTTACGCTCGGCTGAGGTTAGCGAGCGCGATGCAAAGGCTATTGGCCTCTCTGAACCATCACGGAATTTGTGTGACAGCACCGCTCCAATGCCGTAAGGTGACGCATCACATGCCAAACGAATCGGTCGTGTTGGGTTGTAGTGGGCCAATACTTCTTTTGAAGTGATTAGGCATTTACATTCCTGAAAGGCATGCTTACACTCATCACTCCATTTCCATGTTACACCAGTTTGAAGCAGGGCGTTCAGTGGGTGCAGAATTGTAGATAAATTCGGCAAGAACTTATGGTAGTGGTTCACCAACCCAAGGAACGACCTCAGTTGCCACACATTTTGCGGTGCTGGAGCCTTGACTACAGCCTCAATCTTGTCCGGCGACTTATGCAACCCTTCCTCATCAATCATGTGGCCACAATACGAGATTTGTCTCCTGAAGAACTCGCATTTGGGGCGGTTGGCTCGTAGCCCATATTCCTGCAATCTCGCGAGCACCTGTTCCAGGTTGGCAAGGTGTTCATTGTCATTTTTGCCCGTAACCAGGATGTCGTCCAAATAACACTGGGTCCCCGGGATCCCTTGCAGGAATTGTTCCATTGCCCTCTGCCAAATAGCCGGGGCCATTGCTACCCCGAATACCAGTCGATTGTACTGGTAAAGGCCTTTGTGAGTGTTTATCGTGAGGTATTTCCTAGATGCTTCTTCCACCTCCATTTGTAGATACGCTTGAGCCAGATCAATCTTTGTAAAACGTTTCCCTCCAGATAGTGAGGCGAAAATATCTTCTATCCGCGGAAGTGGATACTGTACTGTGTGCAGGACTGGGTTCACAGTCACCTTGAAGTCCCCACAGATGCGAACCTTCCTTGGCTCCCCAGGCGTGCTGCTCAATGCTTTCTTCATTACAGGAATGATGGGTGTGGCCCACTCACTCCAGTCCACCTTAGACAGCACACCCGAATGCTCCAGACTCTCCAGTTCAGCTTCAATGGCTGGGCGGATCGCGTATAGCACCGGTCTGGCCTTGAAAAATTTTGGTGTTGCGTTATCCTCAATCTTTATGGTTGCCTTTACTCCTTTTAGAGTCCCAAGTCCTTGCTGGAACACCTCTTCCGCGTCAGATAGAATTTGTGACAGACGTCCAGGTGCGACGTCATCATCCTTTTTGTCAGTCACATTTAGTGCCAGAATGGAATGCCAATCCAATTGTATTTTTCGGATCCATTCACGTCCCAATAATGGTGGTCCTCCATCTCGTAGTATATACATGTATAGTTTCTGTGTTTCCTTTCCGTTATATTCAACTGGCACCCTTATTTTTCCTCTGGGGTAGACCTTTTGCCCCGTGTATGTCTTCAATACAATGGACGTGTCCTTTAAGGGTATGTGTGAGAATAGCCGCTCATAGTCTCGTCGATTCATGACAGTTAGGGCTGATCCTGTGTCCAATTCCATCTTTACTGGGGACCCTGCTATCATGAGGGTGACCCAAATGGTTCGGTGATCTTCCTTTGCGATCACGTTGTGTAACTTTAAACAACTTAGTCTCCTGCTCCTGGAGTCCTTATCACTCTCCGGATCTTCTGAACTACTGTCTGTCAGTTTCTTTACTTTCCTGTACTGTTCCTTAGCAGTTCTTGTCATGTTGGTTTTCTTTCCCGACCTGCAGACTCTTGTTATATGTCACATTTTTCCGCATTGCCTGCATCTTTTGTCTTTAAACCAGCAGTCCTTCTGCTCGTGAGTTGTTCTGCCGCAGCAATAGCACTTTTCTGCTTCATACGCCATTTCGTTAGTGCTGTATTCTTGTGGTTTCTGTTGTATTTCCGCAGCTCCCCATGCTGCTGCTTCGTAGGATACTGCCACGCTGAAAGCCTGTTCTAGCGTCAGGTCTTTTTTGACAGTAGTCGTTTCTGGGTTCCTTCACTCTGGAGCCCGCAGACAAACTTATCCCGTAAGGTGTCTGCCAGTCCTGCTCCGAACTGGCAGTGCTTCGATAACTTGCGTAGTTCCGTCAGGTAGTCAGCATTGCTCTCATCTTTGTGCTGGTTTCTTTTATGGAACTTGAATCTTTCTGCTATCAGCAGCGGTGTAGGGTTTAGGTGTTCCTGTAAGATATGAACAATCTCCTCAATACTTTTCTCCATTGGTTTAGCTGGGGTAATTAAATTCCGCAATAGGCCGTACGTACTCGCACCCATCAGATTTAATAATACCGACGCCCTCTTTCCATCGGCCACCTCATTTGCCTTGCAGTACACTTCAATTCTTTCCACATACGTGGTCCAGTCTTCTACCTCGTTGTCGAAAGCAGTGATACTGCCATTTTTCGGCATCTTGGGTGATTTAAAATGGCGCCTCCCGCGCTTTTGCTTCTTCCCCAATGGGATAAAATGGCGCCTCCCGCACTTTTGCTTCTTCCCCTTGCTGCCACGCTGCTCCTAGCGTTCTACGGGGTAATGGTGGTGACCCGCAGCTTCGGCGCGTCTCGCTTTCCTTCCCCCCATTTAGTTTCTCTCCGCTGCCCTGTTCTTGAGCACCGACCACGCCCTGTGCGCTCCACCCTCTCTCTCTCTTGTTTTCTTTTCCCTGCGACACTGCGTGGCCTGTTTTGTAGAGCCGCTCGATCGAGCTTGAGCCGCCGCAGTCCGGAAGGGTCAGCGCGCTACCTGCTACCAGCACGATTTGCTGGAACACCTTAACTGGGGAGCCAAGCACAGCTCTCCACAGTCTCTCCCGCAATTCTCCGAACACCGATGAATTCTTTGGGCGGTTGCCCTCGGTCGACGCCCGTTGCTCAGACTACGACCTTCCAGAACCCTACTCTCAGGGCGAGATCCCCGTGAGATGATGCCACACTGCAGGTGAGTTCGAACTTACTCGTCGCCACTGTAAAGTCCGCGCCTCAATAATACACTGACTTCGGGAGAACAGTTTAACAGGTACTTTACCAAACAGGAGGGCAACGTCAGACTGAAATACAGAAGCCTGCTAGGGCCTTTTATACAGGGGTGGTCACTGCCGGTACTGCAGTCTAAAACCAGTTCTTCCCTTAAAGGTACATACACAACACCTTCAGCCTGAAGAAATATATCCAACTCCTTCTTGAATATATTTAATGAATTGGCCTCAACTGCCTTCTTTGGTAGAGAATTCCACAGGATCACCACTCTCTGGGTGAAGAAATTCCTCCTCATTTCTGTCTTAAAAGACCTATCCCTTATCCTTAGACTGTGATCCCTGGTTCTGGACTCCCCGGCCATCGGGAACATTCTTCCTGCATCTAGTCTGTCCAGTCCTGTCAGAATTTTATAAGTTTCAGTGAGATCCCCTCTCATTCTTCTAAACTCCAGCGAGTCCAAGCCCAATCGTCCCAATCTCTCCTCATACATCATTCCTGCCATCCCAGGTATCAGCCTGGTGAATCTTCGCTGAACTCCTTCCATGGCAAGAACATCCTTCCTCAGATAAGGCGACCAAAACTGCACACAATACTGAAGATGTGGTCTCACCAAGGCCCTGTACAACTGCTGCAAGACATCCTTGTTCCTGTACTCAAACCCTCTCGCTACGAAGGCCAACATACCATTTGCCTTCTTAACTGCCTGCTGCACCTGCATGCTTACCTTCAGCGGCTGGTGCACAAGGACACTCAGGTCTCGTTGCACTTCCCCTTCTCCCAATCTAATGCCATTCAGATAGTAACCTGTCTTCCTGTTTTCGCCACCAAAGTGGATAACCTCGCATTTATCCACATTATACTGCATCTGCCATGCATCTGCCCAATCACCCAACCTGTCCAAATCATACTGGAGTTTCTCTGAATCCTCCTCACAGCACACACGCCCACCCAGCTTTGTGTCATCTGCAAACTTGGAGATATTACATCTAGTTCCCTCGTCTAGATCATTTATATATATTGTGAATAGCTGGGGTCCTGGCACCAATCCCTGTGGTACCCCACTAGTCACTGCCTGCCACTCGGAAAAAGACCCGTTTATTCCAACTCTTTGCTTCCTGTCTGCCAACCAGTTCTCTATCCAAGTCAGTACCTTACCCCCAATCCCGTGGGCTTTTACTTTGCACGCTACTCTCTTATGCGGGACGTTATCGAAAGCCTTCTGAGAGTCCAAATACACCACATCCACTGGTTCTCCCTTATCTATTCTACCAGTTACATCCTCAAAAAATTCCAGTAGATTAGTCAAGCACGTTTTACCTTTTGTAAATCCATGTTGACTTTGTCCGATCCTGTCACTGTTTTCCAAGTGCTCTGCTATTACATCTTTTATAATGGACTGTAGCATTTTCCCCACTACCGATGTCAGGCTTACCGGTCTATAATTCCCCATTTTCTCTCTACCACCTTTTTTGAATAGTGGGGTTACATTAGCTACCCTCCAATCCATGGGAACTGTTCCAGAGTCTATAAAATTTTGGAAGACGACCAGCAATGCATCTACTATTTGTAGGGCCACTTCCTTAAGTACCCTAGGATGTAGATTATCAGGCCCTGGGGATTTATCGGCCTTCAATGCCGTCAATTTCCCTAACACCATTTCCCTACAAATACTGATTTCATTCAATTCCTCCCGCTCATTAGACCCTATGTTCCCCGACATCTCTGGGAGGTTATTTGTGTCCTCCTTTTTAAGACAGAACCAAAGTATGTATTTAATTGGTCTTCCATTTCTTTGTTCCCCATATTAAATTCCCCTGATTCTGACTGCAAGGGACCTTCAACCACCGTCTGAGCCACCTGTGACAGAGACTGTAGATCCCGCATTGGACTCATCAGTCACCTGTGAACTCATTTTTAATGTGGAATCAAGTCATCGTCGGTTCCGAGGGACTGCCTAAGAGAAGAGAGAGGCTCTGGAGGTCTTTCACATCCTTGCTAAAGTGCGGTGGCTGCGGGAATTCTCACCGTCCCTTTAATCAGAAGGACACTCGAGAGGGGGGAGGGACTCCCTTTAAATGTGGAGGGGGGTGTCCCTTTAAATGTGGAGGGGGGGTGGGTGTCCCTTTAAATGTGGAAGGGGTGGGTGTCCCTTTAAATGAGGCTGACACTCCAGTGCAGTGCTGAGGGAGTGCTGCACGATCAGAGGGTCAGTACTGAGGGAGCGCCACACTGTCGGAGGGGCAGTACTGAGGGAGCACCGCACTGTCAGAGGGGCAGTGCTGAGGGAGTGCCGCACTGTCGGAGGGACAGTACTGAGCCAGCGCCGCACTGTCAGAGGGGCAGTACTGAGGGAGCACCGCACTGTCGGAGGAGCAGTACTGAGGGCGACCCGCACTGTCAGAGGGGCAGTACTGAGGGAGCACCGCACTGTTGGAGGGGCAGTACTGAGGGAGCGCTGCACTGTCGGAGGGGCAGTACTGAGGGAGCACTGCACTGTCGGAGGGGCAGTACTGAGGGAGCGCCGCACTGTCGGAGGGGCAGTGCTGAGGGAGCGCCGCACTGTCGGAGGGGCAGTACTGAGGGAGGGCCGCACTGTCGGAAGGGCAGTACTGAGGCAGCGCCGCAGTGTCGGAGGGGCAGTACTGAGGGAGCACCGCACTGTCGGAGGGGCAGTGCTGAGGGAGCGCCGCACTGTTGGAGGAGCAGTACTGAGGGAGCGCCGCACTGTCGGAGAGGCAGTGCTGAGGGAGGGCCGCACTGTCGGAGGAGCAGTACTGAGGGAGCGCTGCAATGTTGGAGGGACAGTGTTGCGGGAGCACCGCACTGTCAGAGGGACAGTACCGAGGGAGCACCGCACTGTCGGAGGGGCAGAGCTGAGGGAGCGCCGCACTGTCGGAGGGACAGTACTGAGGGAGTGCTGCACTGTTGGAGAGGCAGTACTGAGGGAGTGCTGCATTGTCGGAGGTGCAGTAATGAAGGAGCGCCGCAGTGTCGGAGGTGCCGTCCTACGGATGAAATATTAAACCGAGGCCCCCGTCTGCCCCCTCCGGTGGACGTAAAAGGTCCCATGGTGCTATTTCGAAGAAGTTATCCCCAGTGTTTTGAGCCCAATATTTATCCCTCAATCAACATGATGAAAAAACAGATTATCTGGTCATTATCACATTGCTGTTTGTGGGAGCTTGCTGTGCGCACATTGGCTGCTGCGTTTCCCACATTACAACAGTGACTACACTTCAAAAGTACTTCATTGGCTGTAAAGCGCTTTGGGACGTCCGGTGGTCGTGAAAGGTGGTTAAGAAGGCAAATGGAATGCTGGCCTTCATTACAAGAGGAGTTGAGTACAGGAGTAAAGAAGTCTTACTCCAATTATATCTTCTTCTTTCTTCTTAGGCAGACCCTCGGAACCGAGGATGACTTGCTTTCACATTAAAAATGAGTTTTCAGGTGACTGATGAGACCACACAGGTGGGGCAGATGGTGGTTGAAGGGGCAGGGTGCTTGGGTTGATGTGCGCTCCTTGCGCTTGGCTTCCGCTTGCTCCCGGTGAAGAGACTCGAGGTGTTCGGTGCCTTCCCGGATGCTACTCCACTTTGTGTGGTCTTGGGCCAGGGATTCCCAGGTGTCAGTGGGGATGTTACACTTTTTCAAGGAGGCTTTGAGGGTGTCCTTGAAGCGTTTCCTCTGCCCACCTGGGGCTCTCTTGCCATGTCGGAGCTCCGAGTAGAGCGCTTGTTCTGGGAGTCTCGTATCGGGCATGCGGACAATGTGACCCATCCACCGGAGCTGATCAAGCGTGGTCAAAGCTTCGGTGCTGGGGATGTTGGCCTGAGCGAGAACACCAACATTGGTGCGTCTATCCTGCCAATGGTACCACCAACGCTGGCTCCAATTATATAGGGCCTTGGTGAGACCACACCTGGAGTCCTGTGTACAATTGTGGTCTCCTTACCTAAGGAAGGATATACTTGCCATAGAGGGAGTGCAACAAAGGTTCACGAGATTGATTCCTGGGATGGCGGGACTGTTGTATGAGAAGAGATTGAGTAAACTAGGCCTGTATTCTCTTGAATTCAGAAGAATGAGATGGGATCTCATTGAAGCAGACACAATTATTACAGGGCTTGATAGGGCGGATGCTGGGAGAATGTTTCCCTTGGCTGGGGAGTCTAGAACCAGGGGCCACAGCCTCAGGATAAAGGGTCGGCCATTCAGGACTGAGATGAGAAGAAATTTCTTCACACAGAGGGTGGTGAATCTTTGGAATTCTCTACCCCAGAGGGCTGTGGAGGCTCAGTCATTGGGTATATTTAAAACAGAAGTCGATAGAATTCTGACTAGTAAGGGCATCAAGGGATATGGCGATAGGGCCGGTGAATGGAGTTGAGGCAGAAGATCAGCCATGATCTCATTGAATGGCGGAGCAGGCTCGAGGGGCCGAATGGCCGACTCCTGCTCCTATTTCTTATGTTCTTATAAACGCAAGTCTTTCTTTCTTATTGTGTCCAATTCTGGGCACCGCACTTTAGGAAGGATGTGAAGGCCTTAGAGAGGTTGCAGAAAAGATTTACCAGAATGGTACCAGGAATGAAGGACTTCAGTTATGTGGAGAGACTGGAGAAGCTGGAGTTGTTCTCCTTAGAGCAGAGAAGGTTAAGGGGAGATTAACCAGAATGGTTCCAGGGATGAGGGACTTCAGTTACGTGGAGAGACTGGAGAAGCTGGGGTTGTTCTCCTTAGAGCAGAGAAGGTTGAGAGGAGATTAGATGGAGGTGTTCAAAATTGTGAGGGTGTCTGGACAGAATAGAATGAGGGAAACTGTTCCCATTGGCGGAAGGCTCGAGAACCAGAGGACACAGATTTAAGGTGATTGTCAGAAGGTCCAAAGGCTCCTCACAGCTTACTGTCCCACCTAGCTTTGTATCATCAGCAAACTTGGATACATTACACTCGGTCCCTTCATCTAGGTCATTAAGATAGATTGTAAATAGCGGAGGCCCCAACACTGATCCACGCGGCACCCCACTAGATACAGCCTGCCAACCTGAAAAAGATCTGTTTATCCCTGCTCTCTGTTTTCAGTCCATTAACCAATCCTCTATCCATGGTACTATATTACCCCCAACCCCATGAGCCCTAATCTTGTGTAATAACCTTTTATGTGGCACCTTATCGAAAGCCTTTTGGAAATCCAAATATACTACATCCACTGGTTCCCCTCTATCTACCCTGTTAGTTACATCCTCATAAAACTCTAATAAATTTGTCAAACACGATTTCCCTTTTATAAAACCATGTTGACTCTGCCTAATCATGTTATGATTTTCTAAGTGACTTGATACCACTTCCTTAACAATGGATTCCAGCATTTTCCTGATGACTGATGTAGCTTTCAAAAGCTCTTACAATAATGTGTCCGTGACTACACAAACCACTCTGGGTCCAGGTATATTGTGTATCAGTAAAACAGTCCGTGACTACACAAACCACTCTGGGTCCAGGTATATTGTGTATCAGTAAAACAGTCCGTGACTACACAAACCACTCTGGGTACAGGTATATTGTGTATCAGTAAAACAGGTTTATTAAGCATTAAAAATCCAGTACAAATAAGTAATACTTAACAAGAAGATAGTCACAGTCTGTTCGTTCAAACCCCGGCGTTCCTTCCGAGTGAGCGCGGTGCAAGTCTCCTGATGTACCTTGCTGTGTTCCGTTGACCGATGCGTGCTTACTTGGGATCTTGCTGTGTTCTGTTGACCGAAGCTCCTATCAATCTCTGGTTACACGGTGCGCTGCTTTCGATGTTCAAAAACTGTATCTTTATACCCTTTTCCCTCTCGTTTTGCCTACGTGGCAGTAATTAACCCTCTAACACCTGGTGAAAAGTCTTGCTTCCCTCGTTACCCATCTTATGACCTTGTTTGATCCTTCTGACTTTTTCTCCATGTATAACAAAGTACCCTTATCTCAGATCTTCACTTTTCACAGAACACTTCCTAGAATGTTGACAAAACAGTCTGTCCATCCGATAGCTGGACCAATGAAGGACGTCTCCAACTCTTATCTATCTCTCTAGTTTTTATCTCTTTAAACATAATATTGCTGAATTCCTCATCTCCATAAACTTAGCACAACATTCCATTACTTCAGTAATTTTAAACAGAGGTTTTTAGTCAGGTTGGCATAATCCCATCCTGCTTTGCTCTCAGCCATTCTCCATTTTATACAGGCTTTTAGGATCTTAACATACAATTTCACATATTATAGTTATATAAAAATGGTTATCGAATCTTAATAATGTTTACTAAACCCTACAGGTACACCCTATCCTACATATCCCGACCTTGAGTGCGAGGCATTTGCCGACCCCTCAAAACTAAAATCTTACATATGGATTATTTTTCTTCCGTTTATGTAACTCTAACATGTTCTGGGCTGTGATCATATTTAAATGTGATTGGGCATTGGAATTTAGGTGTTTCAGGTAGCAGCTGTAGTAAGCACATCATTACTACAAGTTGGGCTATGACCAGTACATGGGAAATTATCCTAATCCAATGAGGAATTTCCATGTTTATCCCTATGTTGTCTTATTAGTCTTAACAATTTTTGACTCCCTACCTTGTGACATTTGTGTTAGAACATAAGAAATAGGAGCAGGAGTAGGCCAATCGGCCCCTCGAGCCTGCTCCGTCAATCGGCCCCTCGAGCCTGCTCCGTCAATCGGCCCCTCGAGCCTGCTCCGCCATTCGGCCCCTCGAGCCTGCTCCACCAACCGGCCCCTCGAGCCTGCACCGCCATTCGGCCCCTCGAGCCTGCTCCGCCAACCGGCCCCTCGAGCCTGCTCCGCCATTCGGCCCCTCGAGCCTGCTCCGCCATTCGGCCCCTCGAGCCTGCTCCGCCAACCGGCCCCTCGAGCCTGCTCCGCCAACCGGCCCCTCGAGCCTGCTCCGCCAACTGGCCCCTCGAGCCTGCTCCGCCAACCGGCCCCTCGAGCCTGCTCCGTCAATCGGCCCCTCGAGCCTGCTCCGCCATTCGGCCCCTCGAGCCTGCTCCGCCAACCAGCCCCTCGAGCCTGCTCCGCCAACCGGCCCCTCGAGCCTGCTCCACCAACCGGCCTCTCGAGCCTGCTCCGCCATTCGGCCCCTCGAGCCTGCTCCACCAACCGGCCCCTCGAGCCTGCTCCGCCATTCGGCCCCTCGAGCCTGCTCCGCCAACCGGCCCCTCGAGCCTGCTCTGCCATTCGGCCCCTCGAGCCTGCTCCACCAACCGGCCCCTCGAGCCTGCTCTGCCATTCGGCCCCTCGAGCCTGCTCCACCAATCGGCCCCTCGAGCCTGCTCCACCATTCAATAAGATCATGGCTGATCTGATCCTAACCGCCAATCTACTATCACAGAACCATCTCCTGAATCTAACAGAATTAGACACACAAAATAGGAGCAGGATCAGGCTACATGGCCCCTGGGCCCGCTCCGCTACCCACAGGGCCATGACCGATCCGAACCTAGATTCATGTCCAAATTCCTGCCCGCTCCCCGTAACCCTTAATTCCCTTTACTTCTAGGAAATTGTCTATTTCTGTTTTAAATTTATGTAATGATGCAGCTTCTACAGCTTTTTGGGGCAGCAAATTCCATGGACCTACCACCATCTGAGTGAAGTAGTTCCTCCTCATCTCAGTTTTGAAAGAGCAGCCCCTTATTCTAAGACTATGCCCCCTAGTTCTAGTTTCACCCATCATCTGGAACATCCTCCCTGCATCCACCCGATCCAACCCCTTCATAATCTTATATGTTTCAATAAGATCGCCTCTCATTCTTCTGAACTCCAATGAGTAGAGTCCCAATCTACTCAACCGCTCCTCATATGTCCATCCCCTCATCCCCGGGATTAACCGAGTGAACCTTCTTTATACTGACTCGAGAGCAAGTATGTCCTTTCTTAAGTATGGACACCAAAACTGTATGCAGTATTCCAGGTGCGGTCTCACCAATACCTTGTACAACTGAAGCAATACCTCCCTATTTTTATATTCTATCCCCCTAGCAATGAAAGCCAACATTCCATTGGCCTTCTTAATCACTTGCTGCACCTGCATACTAACCTTTTGAGTTTCGTGCACCAGGACCCCCAGATCCCTTTGTACTTCAGTACTTTCCAGTTTCTTGCCATTAAGATAATAACTTGCTCTACGATTTTCCCTGCCAAAGTGCATAACCTCACACTTTCCAGTATTGTATTCCATCTGATAAATCTCTGCCCACTTACTTAGCCTGTCTATGTTCCCTTGCAGGTTTTTTATGTCCTCCTCACTCACTACTTTCCCTCCCATCTTAGTATCATCTGCAAACTTTGATATGTTACACTCGGTCCCCTCCTCCAAATCGTTAATATAGATTGTAAAGAGTTGGGGACCCAGCACTGACCCCTGCGGAACACCACTAGTTACTGATTGCCAGTCTGAGAATGAACCATTTATCCCAACTCTCTGCCTTCTGTTAGATAGCCAATCCTCTATCCATGCCAGAATATTACCCCCAATCCCGTGATTTTTTATCTTAAGCAATAATCTTGTGTGGCACCTTGTCAAATGCCTTTTGGAAGTCTAAATACACTACGTCCACTGGTTCCCCTTTATCCACCCTATACGTTACTTCCTCAAAGAACTCCAGCAAATTTGTCAAACATGACTTCCCCTTCATAAAACCATGCTGACTTTGTCCTATTAAATTATGATTATCTAAATGTCCTGTTACTGTCTCCTTAATAATGGACTCCAAAATTTTACCTACCACAGATGTTAGGCTAACCGGTCTATAGTTTCCAGCCTTCTGTCTACTGCCCTTTTTAAATAAGGGTGTTACATTAGCAGTTTTCCAGTCTGCCAGGACCTTTGCCGAGTCCAGGGAGTTTTGGAAAATTATTACCAATGCATCCACAATCCCTACCGCCACTTCCCTCAAGACCCTAGGATGTAAGCCATCAGGTCCAGGTGATTTATCTGCCTTGAGTCCCATTATTTTACCGAGTACCACTTCCTTAGTGATTTTGATCGTGTTTAGCTCCTCCCCCCCTTCAGCCCCCTGTTTGTCCAGTGTTGGGATATTCTTAGTGTCTTCTACTGTAAAGACTGATGTAAAATATTCAGTGTTTTTACCATCTCCATATTTCCCACCATTAATTTCCCGGTCTCATCCTCTAAGGGACCAACATTTACTTTAGCCACCCTTTTTCTTTTTATATAACTATAAAAACTCTTACTATCTGTTTTTATATTTTTTGCTAATTTACTTTCATAATCTATCTTCCGTTTCTTAATCAATCTTTTTGTTATTTTTTGCTGTCTTTTAAAGTTTTCCCAATCCTCTATCCTCCCAATAGATTTGGCTACCTTATATGCCCTTGTTTTTAGTCGAATATTATCCTTAATTTCTTTACTTAGCTACGGATGGCTGTCTTTTCTTTTACACCCTTTTCTTCTCAGTGGGATATATATTTTTTGGAAGTTGTAAAATAACTCCTTAAATGTACACCACTGATCATGTATCGTCTTACCCTTTAATCTATTTTCCCAATCCACTCTACTCAATTCCGCTCTCATACCTTCAGTCTCCTTTATTCAAGCTTAGCACGCTTGTTTGAGATCTAACCTTCTCACCCTCTAATTGAATATGGAATTCAACCATGTTATGGTCACTCATTCCAAGGGGATCCTTTACTAGGACATTTTTAATTAATCCCGTCTCGTTACACAGGACCAGATCTAAGGTTGCTTGCCCCCTGGTCGGTTCAGTTACATACTGCTCAAGAAACACATCCCTAATACACTCAATGAACTCATCCTCAAGGCTGCCCTGCCCAATTTGATTTGTCCAATTAATATAATAGTTAAAATCCCCCATAATTATAGATGTTCCCTTATTACAAGCCTCAACTATTTCCTGATTGATACTCCATCCAACAGAGTTGCCACTGTTCGGAGGCGTATAGACTACGCCCACTAGTGTTTTTTTCCCCTTATTATTCCTTACCTCCACCCAAACTGTTTCATTATCCTGATCTTTTGACCCAATATCATTTCGCTGTTTAATTGGGTAGATCTTAAACAAACTTCTGATCTTACATAGTTCAAAGTTTTACTACATGGGTTACATATCTCAAATACAAAATCATTTCAAGTTGGAGAACAACCAGAGCGTGTGAAATAATACGAGCCTAAGGGCATGCTGATGTATTAAGCCCAATATCCCACCAGTGTGTGTTGTCCCTTATGCTTCCAATGTCAATATCTATTCTCCAGTTGTCTTGCTCCAAAACACAAAAAATGCTTTAGGGAGGCGTTCAGTCGTATCATGAGCTCACTGAAACCCTCAAACAATAGGGGAATGTCGGGTCTGAATTGTGCCACATAACTGTGCAGCTCGTACTGAAAAACGTGTTGGTTGATGGGATAGGTCCTGTTAGACCCGTAAAGCATGGTAGTTGTGGTGGTAGTGACACAGGAGGCACCACCAAAATCACCTCATACTGGATTCGTACTGGTTTTTCCCCACGCTCTGTTACCAACAAAACACAATTATTACAGTCACAGTTAAATTCAGTCTTACAATCATTTCAAGTGACATTACAGTTTCATATCTACTTCCTGATCTTCCAAATCGAGATCCTTTCTCCCTTCCGTTTTTCAAAATAGCGGCCACGGGATCTTTTACACCCAACTGAGAGGGCAGACGGGGCAGCAGTTTAACATTGCATCGTAAAGATAGCACCTCTGACAGAGCAGCTCTCCCTCAGTACTGCCCCGGAGTGTCAGTCTCAAGTCTCCAGAGTGGGACTCAAATCCACGACCTTCTGAATCTAGAGGTGAGAGTGTCACCCACTGAGCCGAGGCTGACCCCTCTTAAACTCCAGCCTAGTTACTGGGATTATCAGCATCTTCAAACCGCCCCCCAGCCCTCTAATTGCCATTATTAACACAGAACAGTCCTTCATGTGATTAACAGCAGAATGGGACCAGTGCGCTCAGGTGTGAACTCGCTGGTGTCTCAGGTGAGTTGAACTGGTGAATCCCTTTTCACACACTGAGCAGGGGAACGGCATCTTCCCAGTGTGAGTGCGCTGGTGTTTCCAAAGACTGGATGAGTGGGTAAACCTCTTCCCGCAGCGAGAGCAGCTGAACGGCCTCTCCCCGGTGTGGATGCGTCGATGCATCTCCAGGCCCTTGGAGCATTTGAAACTCTTGTTGCAGTCGGAACATTTAAATGGCCTCTCATCAGTGTGAACCAGCTGGTGTTCCCGCAGAGAGTCGGAATGTGTGAATCCTTTCCCGCACTCGGAGCAGGTGAACGGCCTCTCGTCAGTGTGAACGCGCTGGTGTTCCCGCAGGGAGTCTGAACATGTGAATCCTTTCCCGCACTCGGAGCAGGTGAACGGCCTCTCATCAGTGTGAACTCGCTGGTGTGTCTGCAGATGGAATGAACGACGGAATCCTTTCCCGCACTTGGAGCAGGAGAACGGCCTCTCGTTAGTGTGAACTCGCTGGTGTATCAGCAGAGCGGAGGGACGAGTGAAACCTTTCCCGCACTCGGAGCAGGAGAACGGCCACTTCCCGGTGTGAACTTGCTGGTGTGTCAGCAGGGTGGAGGAGAGAGTGAACCCTTTCCCGCACTCGGAGCAGGTGAACGGCCTCTCCCTGGTGTGAACTCGCTGGTGGTGCTGTATCAGTTCGCTGGATCTTCTGAAGCCCTTCTTGCAGTCGAAGCACTGAAAAGGTCTCTCATCGGTGTGAACACGCTCGTGTATCAACAGGTTGCAAGACTGGTTAAACCTCTTCTCACAGTGAGAGCAGGCGAACGGCTTCTCCCCAGTGTGAACTCGCCGGTGTCTCCGCAAGGAGCCTGAATGAGTGAATCCCTTCCCACACACGGAGCAGGTGAACGGCCATTTCATGGAGTGACTGCGTTGATGAGTCTCCAGCTCGGAGAGGCAACTGAATCCTTTCCCGCATTCCCGACATTTGCATAGACTCTCCTTGCTTTGGTTACACTTGTGCCTCCCCAGGCTGCTCGTTCGGTTGAATCCATGTCCATACACAAGACACGTGTGCAGTTTGCTCGTACTCTGATTGCTGCTTTCCGCTTCCATATGTCGATGATATTCAGGTCCTGATGAATCGAGTGACTCTGTCAGATCTTCGTGTGAAGTTTGCGTTAAGTTGCCCATCTGCAATTCCTCCCCTTGCAAGAGACAGTAAAAGAGGTTTATATAAGTAATTAATGTAAATACAGGAGAGAAAATAAAGAAAGACTGGCCTTTATACAGCGCCTTTCACGACCAACGGTTTTACAGCCAATGAATTACTTTATGAAGTGTAGTCGCTGTTGTAATGTGGGAAACACTGCAGCTAATTTACATGATAAATAATGGCCAGGACACCGGGGATAACTCTCCTCCCCTTCCTCGAAATAATGGGATCTTTTATGTCCACCTGAACGTCTCTTCCGAAAGACGGCCCTCCGACAGTGCGGCGCTCCCTCAGTACTGCTCCTCCGACAGTGCAACGCTCCCTCAGCACTGCCCCTCCGACAGTGCAGCACTCCCTCAGTACTGCCCCTCCGACAGTGCGGCGCTCCCTCAGTACTGCCTCTCCGACAGTGCAGCGCTCCCTCAGTACTGCTCCTCCGACAGTGCAGCGCTCCCTCAGCACTGCCCCTCCGACAGTGCAGCGCTCCCTCAGTACTGCTCCTCCGACAGTGCAGGGCTCCCTCAGTACTGCCCATCCGACAGCACGGCACTCCTTCGGCACTGCCCCAGAGCGTCAGCCTAGGTTTATGTGCTCGAGTCCCTGGAGTGGGGACTTTGAACCCACAACTTTCTGACTGAGAGACGAGGGTGCTCCCAACGGAGCCACTGGCTGGCTCTCAATGTCTTTCACATCCTTGCTAAAGTGCGGTGGCTGGGGGAATTGTCACAGTCCCTTTAATCAGAAAAACACACGAGAGGGGGGAGGGAGTCCCTTTAAATGTGGAGGGGGGCGGGTGTCCCTTTAAATGTGGAGGGGGCGGGTGTCCCTTTAAATGTGGAGGGGGCGGGTGTCCCTTTAAATGTGGAGAGGCGGGGCCGCGCATGCTCATTCGGCCCCCTCACCCCAACACCAATCTGCCAGTGCGCCTGTGCGGGGCTTCCCGGGAGCAGACGGAAGGCCGGGCCCAGGGATGAGGCGGAATCAGCGGCCGGGGTAAAGTCAAGTGTTTGGGGAATCGATTTAAATCGAGGTGAGCGGGGAGCGGAGAGCGAGTTTATAAAGTAAAATACGAGAAAAACCAAACCTGAGAGTCGGGCGAGCGGGCGGGACCTCCGCGGACGCCGAACGGAGCGGATTGAGCCACAGCAATGTGATTCTGACTGACGGGAGCACTGACCAATAGGTAGAGGGCTGAGCTGGGAGGACTGAACTGGGCGGCCTGGTCCTCCAACCAATGGCGGCGCGCCTAGGGGGCGGGGTCTCCTCTCCAGCTCAGGTGCGCTGGGGCCGATTGTGACGCACTATCCCCAGGTGAGAGCAGCACAAGGCTGGGGCTGGAATCTGGGAGAGGTCCGCAGGCAGCGGGCCTGGCAAAGGGCCAGAAGCTTCACAATGCAAGCTTCTTTCAAATGCTCGAGTCCATTAGAAAAGATGTAATAGCAGAGCACTTGGAAATCAGTGACAGGATTGGACAAAGTCAACATGGATTTACAAAAGGTAAATCGTACTTGACGAATCTACTGGAATTTTTAGAGGATGTAACTGGTAAAATAGATAAGGGAGAACCAGTGGATGTGGTGTATTTGGACTTTCAGAAGGCTTTCGATAAGGTCCCGCATAAGAAATTAGCGTGTAAAGTTAAGGCACATGGGATTGGGGGAAAGGTACTGACTTGGATAGAGAACTGGTTGGCAGACAGGAAGCAAAGAGTTGGAATAAACTGGTCTTTTTCTGAGTGGCAGGCAGTGACTAGTGGGGTACCGCAGGGATCGGTGCTTGGGCCCCAGCTAGTCACAATATATATTAATGATTTGACGAGGGAACTAGATGTAATATCTCCAAGTTTGCAGACGACACAAAGCTGGGTGGGCGTGTGTGCTGTGAGGAGGATGCCGAGAAACTCCAGAATGATTTGGACAGGTTGGGTGATTGGGCAGCAGCGAGAGAGTTCGAGTAGAGGAACAAGGATGTCTTGCTGCAGTTGTACAGGGCCTTAGTGAGACCACACCTTGAGTATTGTGTGCAGTTTTGGTCGCATTATCTGAGGAAGGATGTTCTTGCCATGGAGGGAGTGCAGCGAAGATTCACCAGACTGATACCTGGGATGGCAGGAATGACGTATGAGGAGAGATTGTGTCTGTAGTGTATGTACCTTTAAGTGGAGAACTACTTTTTACAGCTCCTGTATACTGTAGTACCGGCAGTGACCACACCTGTATATAACCCTGAGTAGGGATCTGTACTGTTTAGTTTTAGAGCCACCCTGATCCAGTAAACACCTGTTGTTTGTTCTCTGCAGCCTCTGTCGATTATTTGAAGGACACACTACCTAAAGATATCCAGATTTAACATTGGCGACGAGTCGTTTCGAACCTACCTGCAACTCTGAAGGCGGCGGCCGATTCCACCAGTGCGGGCGTCAACCATCCAGGGAGAACTTGAGCATCGCAGAGGAGGCTGTAGAGAGCTGGGCTTGGTTCTCCAGCCGCAACGATCCAGCGCAGCGGGCTGGCAGCAGGTACGGCGCAGACCCTTCCCGGACAGCGGCGGCAGGAGCCGACCGACGGCACAGAAAAAGGCCGAGCAGCGACGACGGGTAAGAGAGAGGGTAAAGCGCACAGGGCGCAGCCGGGGTTGAAGACCGAGCGGCGTCAACGTGAGAGGGTGAAGCGCGCAGGGCGCAGCCGGGGTTGAAGACAGAGCGGCGTCAACGAGAGAAGCGCGCAGGAAAACGCGCAGAGCGCGGCCAGTTTCAAGGGCTGAGCAGCGTCCGCGGGGGAAGAAAAGAAAGCGCGGGAGACGCCATTTGGGCCGCAGCAGAGAAGAAAGGGAAGCGCGGGAGATGCCATTTTGAGCCAGCGGAGAAGAAGGGAGAGCGCGGGTGATGCCATTTTGAGCCAGCGGAGAAGAAAGGAAAGCACGGGAGACGCCATTTTGAGCCAGCGGAGAAGAAGGGAGAGCGCGGGAGACGCCATTTTTAGCCAGTCTAACCACACCCAGGGATGCAGAAGAGTGGCAGGGTCACAGCGTTCGACAATGAGGTCGAAGATTGGGCGACATATGTAGAACGCATCGAAGTGTACTGCAAGGTGAATGAAGTGCCAGATGCCAGGAAAGCACTGGTATTGTTGAATTCCATGGATGCAAAAACGTACGGCTTACTGCGAAACCTAGTCACCCCAGAGAAGCCAGTGGAAAAGGATTTTGAAAGCATAGTGGCAATCCTACAGGACCACTTAAACCCCACACCGCTGCTGATAGCAGAAAGATTTAAGTTTCACAAAAGGAACCAGCATAAAGACGAAAGTAATGCTGAGTATTTAACGGAACTACGCAAGCTATCGAAACACTGCCAGTTTGGAACGGGACTAGCAGATACTTGAAGGGACAAGTTTGTGTGTGGGCTTCAAAGTGAAGGAACTCAGAAACGGCTTCTATCAGAAAAGGATCTTACGCTGGACAAGACTTTCAACATGGCAGTATCACACGAAGCAGCCGCACGGGGCGCTGCAGAGATACAACGGAGACCGCAAGAATATGGCACAAATGAAATGTCATATGGAGCAGTGAAGTGTTATCGCTGCGGCAGAACAACACACGACCATAAGGATTGTTGGTTCAAGGACCAAGTGTGCAGACAGTGTGGAAAAGTAGGACACATAATAAGAGTCTGCAGGTCGGGAAAGAAAACCAGCAGCAAGAAACCTCCACAGGAGAAGTACAAAAAGGTACATAAGGTGACGGAGAGTAGTTCAGACGAACAGAAAAGTGATACAGACTCCGGAAGCAAGGAGCTGGGTTGTCTGAAACTACATAATATAACCAAAATGGAGGATCACCAAACTATCTGGGTCACGCTCAAGATAGACGGAGTCCAAGTGAAAATGGAACTGGACACAGGATCAGCCCTAACAGTCATAAACCGAAGGGACTACAAGCGGCTATTCTCAAATATACCCTTGAGAGATACAGAGATTGTCTTGAAGACGTACACGGGGCAAAAAGTCTACCCCAAAGGAAAAATAAGGGTGAACGTGATATACAACAGCAAGGAAACACCAAAAATGGACTTGTATGTATTGCCAGATGGAGGACCACCACTACTAGGACGTGAATGGATCCAGAAGATACAATTAGATTGGCATTCCATACAAGCGCTGACGGTAGATGCCAAAAAGGATGACGACGTCACACCTGGACGACTGTCAAAAATGCTAACTGACGCACAAGAAGTGTTCCAGGAGGGACTCGGAACACTAAAAGGCATAACAGCGACGATCAAAATAGAGGAAAATGCAAGCCCAAAGTTTTTTAAGGCCAGACCGGTGCCTTATGCGATCCGCCCAGCTGTTGAAGCAGAGCTGGAAGGTTTGGAACGTTCTGGAGTACTGTCCAAAGTGGACTGGAGCGAGTGGGCTACACCCATCGTTCCTGTAATGAAGAGGTCGTTGAGTAATACGCCTGGGGAACCAAAGAAGATTCGCATCTGTGGGGACTTTAAGGTGACAGTGAACCCAGTCCTTCACACGGTACAATATCCGCTTCCGCGGATTGAAGATATTTTCGCCTCGCTATCTGGAGGAAAACGCTTCACTAAGATTGATCTGGCCCAGGCGTACCTGCAAATGGAGGTAGAAGAAGCCTCGAAACAGTACCTCATGATCAACACTCATAAAGGTCTCTACCAATACAACCGGCTGGTGTTCGGGGTAGCATCAGCTCCGGCTATTTGGCAAAGGGCAAAGGGCAATGGATCAAGTCCTGCAAGCGATTCCAGGGACCCAGTGTTATTTGGACGACATCCTGGTCACGGGCGAAAATGACAGTGATCACCTCGCCAACCTGGAGCAGGTACTCACTAGATTGAAGGAATATGGGCTCCGAGCTAATCGCCACAAATGCGAGTTTTTCCAGAAGCAGATCTCGTATTGTGGCCACGTTATTGATGGAGAGGGGTTACATAAGTCCGCTGAAAAGATTGAGGCAGTAGTCAAGGCTCCAGCACCGGAAAATGTGTCACAACTGAGGTCGTCCCTCGGGCTGGTGAACTACTGCCATAAGTTCTTGCTGAATTTGTCCACAGTACTACACCCACTGAACACCCTACTGCAAACGGGGGTACCATGGAAGTGGAATGACGAATGTAAACGAGCTTTCCAGAAGTGCAAAGAATTGATCACATCAAAAGAGGTGTTGGCTCATTTCAACCCAGCACTACCAATTCGGTTGGCGTGTGATGCATCACCCTATGGTATTGGAGCGGTGCTGTCGCACAAATTCCCGGACGGCTTGGAGAGGCCAGTAGCCTTTGCGTCTCGGTCACTAACCTCAGCAGAGCGTAACTACGCCCAGATTGACAGGGAGGCCCTCAGCCTAGTGTGGGGAGTGAAAAAGTTCAACCACTATCTGCACGGGCAGAAGTTCACTTTGCTGATTGACCACCAACCACTGGTCTCCATCTTTAATCCAAAGAAGGGCATTCCGGTGATGACTGCGCAATGGCAACAAAGATGGTCCCTTTTTCTAGGGGCGAACCAATATGAAATAGAGTATAAGGGCACGAAACAGCATGGAAACGCTGATGGGCTATCACGCCTGCCACTGCCTACTGCGGAGGAAGCACCAGCAGTGGACCCTGTCGAAATATTTTATTCGTCTATAATTGAACGCTTGCCAGTAACTAACGCCGGTATAGAGGAGACCCGAAATAACCCGACACTGTCTCGGGTATATGATTTGACGGTGAAGGGATGGCCAACACATGGCGACTCACTGTTGCCAGCATTCTCATCCAGAAGAGAACAGCTGTCAGTATGCCAGGGGACCTTGATGTGTGGATCCCGAGTGGTAATTCCACCCAAGTTAAGGGAGAGAGTGCTCAATGAGCTTCACGAAGGCCATCTGGGAGGGGTGAAAATGAAAAGCCTTGCTAGGGCTTGTGTGGTGGCCGGGGATTGATCAGCAAATCGAGGACCTGACAAAGAGCTGCTCAGGATGCCAGAAGGTCCAAAATGCACCACCACATGCCCCTCTACACCCATGGGAGTGACCCTCCTCTCCATGGCAACGAGTGCATATTGATTTTGCTGGTCCATTCATGGACTCAATGTTTTTAATAGCCATGGATGCGCACTCGAAATGGCCTGAGGTGATCAAAATGTCCTCCACCACCACGGAGAAAACGATTGCAGTCCTACGGACCATATTTGCCAGGAACGGCTTGCCAGAGCAGATTTGCTCTGATAACGGACCACAGTTTGTGTCCGAAGAGTTTCGGAAATTTATGAAAAGGAATGGGGTAAGGCATTACACATCCGCCCTGTATCATCCAGCCTGACCCTTTCGGGATAGCGCCTTTCCGGAGGTTCTTGTTCTTGGTGCAGAGGCAATTCTGACCCCCTTTCATCGGGTAGTTCATCGGGTTCCACTGCTACTGGGTCTGAAGTAGATACTACCGGTATGTCGGGTTCATCCCCAGGTACTCGAGACATGGGGTTGACGCATTCCTGTGATGCCAAGATCTGATCGACGTGGCGTCTCACAATGTTCTCCCCGACATCCACTGTGTACATTAATGGCCCCTGCCTTGTACATATCATTCCGGGTTGCCACTTCTCTGTTCGATAGTCCCGGGCCAAGACTGGTTGCCCTACATTGAAGCTCCTTGTCGGCTTCTCATTGATGTGCTGGAATTGTTTGTCCTCAACATTTCTTCGCACATTTGGTCTGAGCAAGTCGAGACGAGATCTCAACATTCAGTTAAAGAACATCATGGCCGGGGTCTGGTTGGTAACTGCATGTGTCGCGTTTCGGTAGGCGAATAAGAAATTGTCCATCTTATGCTGTAGTGGAATTTCCTCATCGCACATGGCCTTTGTCGCCTTCTTAAAGGTTTGTACGAACCTCTCAGCCAATCCATTGGTGGCTGGATGATACGGGGCGGATGTGTAATGCCTTACCCCATTCCTTTTCATGAACTTTTGGAACTCGTCGGACATAAACTGTGGTCCATTATCAGAGCAGATCTGCTCTGGCAACCCGTTTCTGGCAAATATGGTCCGTAGGACTGCAATCGTTTTCTCTGTAGTGGTTGAAGACATCTTTATCACCTCAGGCCACTTTGAATGAGCATCCACTGCTATTAAGAACATTGAGTCCATGAATGGACCAGCGAAATCAATGTGCACCCGTTGCCATGGAGAGGAGGGCCACTCCCATGGGTGTAGAGGGGCCTGTGGTGGTGCATTTTGGACCTTCTGGCATCCTAAGCAGCTCTTAGTTAGGTCTTCGATTTGTTGATCGATTCCCGGCCACCACACATAAGCCCTAGCTAGGCTTTTCATTTTCACTCCCCCCAGATGACCTTCATGTAGCTCATTTAGCACTCTCTCCCTTAACTTGGGTGGAATCACCACTCTGGATCCACACATCACTGTCCCCTGGCATACTGACAAAGACTGCCTATTTCCACCTCCGTAACATCGCCTGTCTCCGCCCCTGCCTCAGCTCAACCGCTGCTGAAACCCTCACCCGGGCCTTTGTTACCTCTAGACGCGACTATTCCAACACACTCCTGGCTGGCCTCCCACATTCCACCCTATGTGAACTTGAGGTCATTCAAAACTCGGCTGCCCGTGTCCTAACTCGCACCAAGTCCCATTCACCCATCTCCCCTGTGCTCGCTGACCTACATTGACTCCCAGTTCAGCAACACCTCAATTTCAAAATTCTCCTCCTTGTTTTTAAATCCCTCCATGGCCCTCCTCGCCCCTTCCTATGTCTGTAATCTCCTCCAGCCCCACAACCACCAGTGATATCCGCACTCCTCTAATTCTGGCCTCTTGAGCATCCCCGATTTATAAATCGCTCCACCTTTGGTGGCCGTGCCTTCAGCCGCCTGGGCCCTAAGCTCTGGAATTCCCTCCACCTCTCTTTCCTCCTTTAAGACGCTCTTTAAAACCTGCCTCTTTGACCAGGCTTTTGGTCACCTGCCCTAATTTCTTGTTATGTGGCTCGGTGTCATTTTTTTTGTCTTATAATATTCCTGTGAAATGCCTTGGGATGTTTTACTACATTAAAGGCGCTATATAAATACAAGTTGTTGTTGTTTCATTTTTAAACATTTAACCGTTCTTGCAGTGACCGATGGCGGCTTTGCCTGGCTGAAGTTCTGGAGTGTCCAGAACCAGGGGTCATAGTCTCAGGATAAGGGGTGGGCCATTTAAGACTGAGGTGAGGAGGAATTTCTTCACTCAGAGGGTGGTGAATCTTTGGAATTCTCTGCCCGAGGGCTGTGGAGGCTCAGTCGATGAGTATATTCAAGGCCGAGATCGAAAGGTGTTTGGGCTCTCGGGGAATCGAGGGATATGGGGATCGGGCGGGAAAGTGGAGTTGGGGTCGATGACCTTATTGAATGGCGGAGCAGGCTCGAGGGGCCGAATGGCCGACTCCTGCTCCTATAGAATCAGAATGGTTACAGCACAGAAGGCCATTTGGCCTGTCGAGCCCATGCTGACTCTCAGCGAGTCCCACTCCCCCGCCCTTTCCCCGTAACCCTGCACATTTCTTTACTTCAGGCACTTATCCAATTCCCTTTTGAAAGCGGTGATTGAATCTGCCTCCACCACCCTTTCAGGCAGTGCATTCCAGATCCTAACCACTCGCTCCGTAAAAAAGTTTTTCCTCATGTCGCCTTTGGATCTTTTGCCAATCACCTTAAATCTGTGTCCTCTGGTTCTCGACCCTTCCGCCAATGGGAACAGTTTCTCTCTATCTACTCTGTCCAGACCCCTCATGATTTTGAACACCTCCATCAAATCTCCTCTCAACCTTCTCTGTTCTAAGGGGAACAACCCCAGCTTCTCCAGTCTCTCCACGTCACTGAAGTCCCTCATCCCTGGAACCATTCTGGTAAATCTCCCCTTAACCTTCTCTGTTCTAAGGAGAACAATCCCAGCTTCTCCAGTCTCTCCACGTCACTGAAGTCTCTCATCCCTGGAACCATTCTGGTCAATCTCCCCTTAACCTTCTCTGCTCCAAGGAGAACAATCCCAGCTTCTCCAGTCTCTCCACATCAGTGAAGTCCCTCATCCCTGGAACCATTCTGGTCAATCTCCCCTTAACCTTCTCTGCTCCAAGGAGAACAACCCCAGCTTCTCCAGTCTATCCACGTCACTGAAGTCCCTCATCCCGGGAACCATTCTTGTAAATCTTTTCTGCACCCTCTCTAAGGCCTTCACATCCTTCCTAAAGTGCGGGGCCCAGAATTGGACACAATACTCCAGTTGAGGCCGAACCAGTGTTTTATAAAGGTTCATCATCACTTCCTTGCTTTTGGACTCTATGCCTCTATTTATAAAGCCCAGGATCCCATATACTTTTTTAACCGCTTTCTCAACCTGCCCTGCCACCTTCAACGATTTGTGCACACATACCCCCAGGTCTCTCTGTTCCTGCACACACTTTAGGATTGTACCCTTTAGTTTATATTGCCTCTCCTTGTTCTTCCTACCAAAATGAATCACTTTGCACGTTTCTGTGTTAAATTTCATCTGTCACATGTCCACCCATTCCATTAAACATAGAAACATGGAAGATAGGAGCAGGAGTAGGCCATTCGGCAGGGAATTCCAGAGCTTAGGGCCCAGGCAACAGAAGGCACGGCCACCAATGGTGGAGCGATTATAATTAGGGATCCTCAAGAGGGCAGAATTAGAGGAGCGCAGATATCTCAGGGGGGGTTGTGGGGCTGGAGGAGATTACAGAGATAGGAAGGGGCGAGGCCATGGAGGGGATTTGAAAACAAGGATGAGAATTTTGAAATCAAGGCGTTACTTAACCGGTCTCCTTGTTGGTGTAGATTTCTGTACTGTGAACCTGTCCATTTTTAGAGACTTCAGGCTTTCTTGAACAGTCTCTCTGTTTTCTGAAGATGAAGTTTAATTCCATTTTTTCCCCACAGTTTCCATATGTACGCTGACGACACTCAGCTCTACATCACTACCACTTCTCTTGACCCCTCCACTGTCTCTAAATGGTCAGACTGCTTGTCCGACATCCAGTTCTGGATTAGCAGAAATGTTCTCCAATTAAATATTGGGAAGACCAAAGCCATTGTTTTCGGTCCCTGCCACAAACTCTGTTCCCGAGCCACTGACTCCATCCCTCTCCCTAACATCTGTCTGAGGCTGAACCACACTGTTCACAACCTTGGTGCCATATTTGACCCTGAAATGAGCTGCTGACCACATACCCGCAGCAAACAGTTGGAATAAACGGCTCTTTTTCCGAGCGGCAGGCAGTGACTAGTGGGGTACTGCAGGGATCAGTCCTTGGGCCCCAGCTATTCACAATATATATTAATGATCTAGACAAGGGAACTAGATGTAATATCTCCAAGTTTGCACACGACACAAAGCTGGGTGGGCATGTGTGCTGTGAGGAGACCGAGAAACTCCAGGATGAATTGGACAGGTTGGGTGATTGGGCAGATGCATGGCAGATGCAGTATAATGTGGATAAAAGCGAGGTTATCCACTTTGATGGCAAAAACAGGAAGGCAGATTATTATCTGAACGGCAATAGATTGGGAGAAGGGGAAGTGCAATGAGACCTGGGTGTCCTTGTGCACCAGTCGCTGAAGGTAAGCATGCAGGTGCAGCAGGCGGTTCAGAAGGCAAATGGTATGTTGGCCTTCATAGCGAGAGGGTTTGAGTACAGGAATAAGGATGTCTTGCTGCAGTTGTACAGGGCCTTGGTGAGACCACACCTTGAGTATTGTGTGCAGTTTTGGTCGCCTTATCTGAGGAAGGAGGTTCTTGCCATGGAAGGAGTGCAGCGAAGATTCACCAGGCTGATACCTGGGATGGCAGGAATGACGTATGAGGAGAGATTGGGTCGACTGGGCTTATATTCGCTAGAGTTTAGAAGAATGAGAGGGGAGCTCATTGAAACTTATAAAATTCTAACAGGACTAGACAGACTAGATGTAGGAAGGATGTTCCCGATGGTGGGGGAGTTCAGAACCAGGGGTCACAGTCTAAGGATAAGGGGTAAGCCATTTAGGACAGAGATGAGGAGGAATTTCTTCACCGAGAGAGTGGTGAACCTGTGGAATTCTCTACCACAGAAGGCAGTAGAGGCCAATTCATTAATTATATTCAAGAAGGAGTTGGATATATTTCTTAAGGCTAAAGGGATCAAGGGATATGGGGAGAAGGCAGGGACAGGGTACTGAATTTGGATGATCAGCCATGATCTCATTGAATGGCGGAGCAGGCTCGAGGGGCCAAATGCTCCTATCTTCTATGTTTCTATGTTCGGCCTCAGACAAATGCTAGGGACAGGGATGGAGTCAGTGGCTAGGGAACAGAGTTTGTGGGGTGTCTGTCCCTTTAACTACAATTCATAGAATTATAGATATTTACAGCACAGAAGGAGGCCATTCGGCCCATCTTGTCCGTGCTGGCCGACAAAGAGCTATCCACCCTAATCCCACTTTCCAGCACTTGGTCCGTAGCCCTGTAGGTTACAGCACTTCAGGTGCACATCCAAGTACTTTTTAAATGTGATGAGGGTCTCTGCCTCTCCCACCCTTTCAGGCAGTGAGTTCCAGACCCCCCACCACCCTCTGGGTGAAGAAAGTTCTCAACTCCCCTCGAAACATCCGACCAATTACTTTAAATCTCAGCCCCCTGGTTATTGATCTGTCTGCTAAGGGAAATAGGTCCTTCCTATCCACTCTCTCTGCCTCTCATAATTTATACACCTCAATCAGGTCTCCCCTCAGCCTCCTCCGTTCCAAAGAAAACAACCCCAGCCTCTCCAATCTTTCCTGGTAGCTGAAATTCTCTAGTCCTGGCAACATCCTCGTAAATCTCCCATCTCGAGCAGTCACATCTTTCCTGCAATGGGGCGACCAGAACTGCACGCAGCACTCTAGCGGTGGCCTAACTGGTGTTTTGTACAGTTCAAGCAGAACCTCCCTGCTCTTACACGATACAGAAATAGAGAGGCACTGACATATGAGCAGAGGTTGGGTCGATTGGGCTTATACTCGCTGGAGTTTAGAAGAATCAGAGGGGATCTCATTGAAACTTATAAAACTCTTAACAGGACTAGACAGACTAGATGCAGGAAGGATGTTCCCGATGGCCGGGCAGTCCAGAACCAGGGGTCACAGTCTAAGGATAAGGGGCAAGCCATTTAGGACTGAGATGAGGAGGAATTTCTTCACCCAGAGAGTGGTGAACCTGTGGAATTCTCTACCACAGAAGGCAGTGGAGGCCAATTCATTAAATATATTCAAGAAGGAGTTAGATATATTTCTTAAGGCTAAAGGGATCAAGGGATATGGGGAGAAGGCAGGGACAGGGTACCGAATTTGGATGATCAGCCATGGTCTCATTGAATGGCGGAGCAGGCTCGAGGGGCCGAATGGCCTACTCCTGCTTCTATCTTCTATGTTTCTATGTATTCAATCTTTCCTTGCAGCTGAAATTCTCTAGTCCTGGCAACATCCTTGTAAATCTCCCGTCTCGAGCACAGTCACATCTTTCCTGCAATGGCGCGAGCAGAACTGCACGCTGCACTCTAGCCGGTGGCCTAACTGGTGTTTCTGTACAGTTCAAGCAGAACCTCCCTGCTCTTGCATGATACAGAAAGAGAGAGGCACTGCCCCTTTAAATACCTGGGGACACATAGAAACATAGAAGATAGGAGCAGGAGTAGGAGTAGGCCATTCGGCCCCTCGAGCCTGCTCCACCATTCAATGTGATCATGGCTGATCATCCAAACTCAGTACCCTGTCCCTGCCTTCTCTCCATGTCCCTTGATCCCTTTAGCCTTAAGAAATATATCTAACTCCTTCTTGAATATATTTAATTAATTGGCCTCTACTGCCTTCTGTGGTAGAGAATGCCACAGGTTCACCACTCTCTGGGTGAAGAAATTCCTCCTCATCTCTGTCCTAAATGGCCTATCCCTTATCCTTAGACTGTGACCCCTGGTTCTGGACTCCCTGACCATCGGGAACATCCTTCCTGCATCTAGTCTGTCTAGTCCTGTTAGAATTTTATAAGTTTCAATGAGGTCCCCTCTCATTCTTCTAAACTCCAGCGAGTATAAGCCCAATCGACCCAATCTCTCCTCATACATCATTCCTGCCATCCCAGGTATCAGCCTGGTGAATCTTCGCTGCACTCCCTCCATGGCAAGAAAATCCTTCCTCAGATAAGGCGACCAAAACTGCACACAATACTCAAGGTGTGGTCTCACCAAGGCCCTGTACAACTGCAGAAAGACATCCTTGTTCCTGTACTCAAACCCTCTCGCTACGAAGGCCAACATACCAGTTGCCTTCTTAACTGCCTGCTGCACCTGCATGCTTACCTTCAGCGACTGGTGCACAAGGACACCTAGGTCTCGTTGCAGTTCCCCTTCTCCCAATCTATTGCCATTCAGATAATAATCTGCCTTCCTGTTTTTGACACCAAAGTGGATAACCTCGTATTTATCCACGTTATTATTGCATCTGCCATGCTTCTGCCCAATCACCCAACCTGTCCAAATCATACTGGGGTTTCTCGGCATCCTCCTCACAGCACACACGCCCACCCAGCTTTGTGTCGTCTGCAAATTTGGAGATATTACATCTAGTTCCCTTGTCTAGATCATTAATATATATTGTGAATAGCTGGGGTCCAAGGACCAATCCCTGCGGTACCCCACTAGTCACTGCCTGCCACTCGGAAAAAGACCCGTTTATTCCAACTCTTTGCTTTCTATCTGCCAACCAGTTCTCTATCCAAGTCAATACCTTGCCCCCAATCCCATGTGCCTTTAACTTTACACGCTGTCGAACGCCTTTTGGAAATCCATGTACACCTCGTTAACCGCATTGCCCTCATCAAAAAACTCAATCAGAATTAGAGCAGCCGGACCCGGCGGACGTGCGGCCAGGGCCCTGGCACCAGGAAACCCAGGGTGCAGCGCCTCCCCCATCCGAGCTGCTGCTTCCCGGTTTCTTCAGCCAGTTCCACCAAGTCCGACTCAGGACAAAGGACAGGAGCCAGGCTCCCAGAATGGCCCACGGCCCCAGGGAGCATGCGCACTCTCAGCGGGGAAATCAGCGCGTTGCATAGAGTGGTTTCTGGGGCTCGGGGAATTGTGGGTGCTGCGGCCACCATTAGTCAGCAGCTGTCCGGAAGAGGTTTATTGCAGGCTGACGGAAGGTAGGTCCCTGGCCGCCTGTGTCTGTCTTTTTGTTGCAGCAGTTTGAGCTGGAGTGGAGACGGAGGAGAAGCTGCTTGGTTTTCGATGGAATCTGAACAGTACCCATGGATTGGAGGGTAGCTAATGTTACCCCACTATTCAAAAAAGGTGGTAGAGAGAAAACAGGGAATTACAGACCGGTAAGCCTGACATCGGTAGTGGGGAAAATGCTAGAGTCCATTTTAAAAGATGTAATAGCAGAGCACTTGGAAAACAGTGACAGGATCGGACAAAGTCAACATGGATTTACAAAAGATAAATCGTGCTTGACTAATCTACTGGAAATTTTTGAGGATATAACTTGTAAAATAGATAAGGGCGAACCAGTGGATGTGGTGTATTTGGACTTTCAGAAGGCTTTCGATAAGGTCCCACATAAGAGATTAGCGTGTAAAGTTAAGGCACATGGGATTGGGGGGGGGCAAGGTATTGACTTGGATAGAGAACTGGTTGGCAGATAGAAAGCAAAGAGTTGGAATAAACGGGTCTTTTTCCGAGTGGCAGGCAGTGACTAGTGGGGTACCGCAGGGATCGGTCCTTGGACCCCAGCTATTCACAATATATATTAATGATCTGGACGAGGGAACTAGATGTAATATCTCCAAATTTGCAGACGACACAAAGCTGGGTGGGCGTGTGTGTTGTGAGGAGGCTGCCGAGAAACTCCAGGATGATTTGGACAGGTTGGGTGATTGGGCAGAAGCATGGCAGATGCAATATAATGTGGATAAATGTGAGGTTATCCACTTTGGTGTCAAAAACAGGAAGGCAGATCATCATCTGAATGGCAATAGATTGGGAGAAGGGGAAGTGCAACGAGACCTGGGTGTCCTTGTGCACCAGTCGCTGAAGGTAAGCATGCAGGTGGTTAAGAAGGCAAATGGTATGTTGGCCTTCGTAGCGAGAGGGTTTGAGTACAGGAACAAGGATGTCTTGCTGCAATTGTGCAGGGCCTTGGTGAGACCACACCTTGAGTATTGTGTGCAGTTTTGGTCGCCTTATCTGAGGAAGGATATTCTTGCAATGGAAGGAGTCCAGCCAAGATTCACCAGGCTGATACCTGGGATGGCAGGAATGATGTATGAGGAGAGATTGGGTTGATTGGGCTTGTACTCGCTGGAGTTTAGAAGAATGAGAGGGGATCTCATTGAAACTTATAAAATTCTGGCAGGAGTGGACAGACTGGATGCAGGAAGGTTGTTCCCGATGGTCAGGGAGTCCAGAACCAGGGGTCACAGTCTAAGGATAAGGGGTAGGCCTTTTAGGACAGAAATGAGGAGGAATTTCTTCACCCAGAGAGTGGTGAACCTGTGGAATTTTCTACCACAGAAGGAAGTAGAGGCCAATTCATTAAATATATTCAAGAAGGAGTTGGATATATTTCTTAAGGCTAAAGGGATCAAGGGGTATGGGGAGAAAGCAGGGACCAGGTACTGAACTTGGATGATCAGCCATGATCGCATTGAATAGCGGAGCAGGCTCGAGGGGCCGAATGGCCTACTCCTGCTCCTATCTTCTATGTTTCTATCTCTTATGTGGGACCTTATCGAAAGCCTTTTGAAAGTCCAAATACACCAGATCCACTGGTTCTCCCTTATCTATTTTACCAGTTACATCCTCAAAAAATTCCAGTAGATTAGACAAGCACGATTTACCTTTTGTAAATCCATGTTGACTTTGTCCGATCCGGTCACTGTTTTCCAAGTGCTCTGCTATTACATCTTTTATAATGGACTCTAGCATTTTCCTCACTACCGATGTCAGGCTTACCGGTCTGTAATTGCCCGTTTTCTCTCTACCACCTTTTTTGAACAGTGGGGTAACATTAGCTACCCACCAATCCATGGGTAGTGTTCCAGAGTCTATCGAGTTCTGGAAGATGACCAACAATGCATCTACTATTTCTAGGGCCACTTCCTTAAGTACCCTAGGATGTAGATTATCTTCTATGTTTCTATGTATTCAATCTTTCCTTGTAGCTGAAATTCTCTAGTCCTGGCTACATCCTCATAAATCTCCCGTCTCGAGCACAGTCACATCTTTCCTGCAATGGCGCAAGCAGAACTGCACGCTGCACTCTAGCCGGTGGCCTAACTGGTGTTTTTGTACAGTTCAAGCAGAACCTCCCTGCTCTTACATGATACAGAGAGAGGCACTGCCCCTTTAAATACCTGGGGGGCACCATTCCCCTTTAAATGGCCAAGCAATTGTTTTTGTTGAAAAGGGGCCGCAGTCCCCTTTGACTCACACCCGCCCCGCCCCCTCTCACCCACCACAAATACTCACAAGAGAGAGAGAGAGAGGAGGAAGAATGCTGGTCTTTGTCCCTTTAAAAGTGGCTGCCCACCAAAATGTTCACAGCACCAGGGCTTTGTGTTCTGGATAAAAGAGAAAAGGTTCACTTATTTTTAAATGAATGCAGTTGATGAACAGCCTTGCAATAAAGGTAATGTAAAGGAATAAACACTCACAAGCTGGGTTTTTTCCACCCCCTCCTCCCCTTCCCTTTAACAGCTCCTGCAGACAATGAATGCAGGAAAGCGGCGCGCGCAGCCCACCGAGGTCCCGCCCCCCTCCCTCCCGCGCCGCCATTGGTTGGAGGACCGTCAGCCCGCCCGGTCCTCCCAGCGTTTTCCGCGCTCCTGATTGACGCGAGGCGCCCGCCAATCACCGCCCTCCGATTACGCGCTAACGCCAGCACGCAACGCCCAGGGGTCGGTTGGATCGGCGCGCGCCACCGCAAGGTAAAAAAAAGAGGAAAAAGAATAATAATAATCGCACTTTAGAGAGAAGCTTGTATTTTGAAGCTTCTGCCCCTTTGCCAGGCCCGCTGCCTGCGGCCCCTCTCCCAGATTCCAGCCCCGGCTCTGTGCTGCCTGCGGCCCCTCTCCCAGATTCCAGCCCCAGCTCTGTGCTGACTGAGTTGCTCTCACCTGGGGACAGCGCGTCACAATCGGCCCCAGCGCACCTGAGCTGGAGAGGAGGCCCCGCCCCCTAGCCGCGCCGCCATTGGTTGGAGGACCAGGCCGCCCAGTTCAGTCCTCCCAGCTCAGCCCTCTTCCTATTGGTCCGTGCTCCCGTCAGTCAGAATCACATTGCTCCGGCTCACTCCGCCCCCCCGCGCGGCTCAATCCGCTCCGTTCGGTGTCCACGGAGGTCCCGCCCGCCCGACTCTCAGGTTTGGTTTTTCTCGTCTTTTACTTTATAATCTCGCTCTCCGCTCCCCCCTCACCTCGATTTAAATCGATTCCCCAACACTTGACTTTACCCCGGCCGCTGATTCCGCCTCTTCCCTGGGCCCGGCCTTCCGTTTCCTGCCCATAGGCCCCGCGCAGGCCCACTGGAAGCCTGGTTTTGTGGTGGGGCCGAATGAGCATGCGCGGCCCCGCCTCTCCACATTTAAAGGGACACCCACCCCCTCCACATTTAAAGGGACACCCGCCCCCTCCACATTTAAAGGGACACCCACCCCCTCCACATTTAAGGGGACACCCGCCCCCTCCACATTTAAAGGGACACCCACCCCCTCCACATTTAAAGGGACACCCACCCCCTCCACATTTAAAGGGACACCCACCCCCTCCACATTTAAAGGGACACCCACCCCCTCCACATTTAAAGGGACACCCAACTCTTCCTCATTTAAAGGGACTCCCTCCCCCCCCCCGCTCATGTCCTCTACTGTGGAGGAGGAATTCCTGGAGTGTTTACGGGATGGATTCCTGGACCAATATGTCAAGGAACCAACCAGAGATCAGGCCATCTTACACTGGGTATTATGTAACAAGAAAGGATTAATTAGCAATATTGTTGTACGAGGCCCCTTGGGTCGGAATGATAACATGATTGAATTCTTCATTAAGATGGAGAATGAAGTTGTTGACTCAGAGACTTGGGTCCTAAATTTAAATAAAGGAAACTACGATGGTCTGAGGAGCGAGTTGGGTAGGATTGATTGGGGAATGTCACTCAAAGGGTTGACGGTGGATAGGCAATGGCAAACATGCCGCATGGATGAACTACAGAAGTTGTTCATCCCAGTTTGGCACAAAAATAAAGCAAAAAAGGTGACTCAACCGTGGCTAACAAGGGAAATTAGGGATAGCATAAGATCCAAGGAGAGGACATCAGGCAGAGCAGTAGAGGCAGGCAGGTAGTGCAGGGGACCCCTGTGGCCATCCCCCTTTCAAACAGGTATACCGATTTGGATACTGTTGAGGGGGATGACTTACCAGGGGAAGGCAGCAGCAGCCAACTTCCTGGCACCAGGGGTGCTTCTGCTGCTCAGGAAGGGAGGAAAAAGAATGGGAGAGCAATAGTGGTAGGGGATTCTATCGTAAGGGGAACAGATAGGCGTTTCTGTGGCCGTAGATGTGACTCCAGGATGGTTTGTTGCCTCCCTGGTGCCAGGGTCAAGGATGTCACTGAATGGCTGCAGGGCATTCTGAAGGGGGAGGGTGAACAGGCAGAGGTCATGGTTCATATTGGGACCAACGACATGGGTAGGAAGAGGGATGAGGTCCTGCAGCAAGAGTTTAGGGAGCTAGATAGCAGATTAAAGAGCAGGACCTCAAAGGTTGTAATCTCTGGATTACTCCTGGTGCCACGTGCTAGTGAGTATAGGAATAGGAGGATAGAGCAGATGAATGCGTGGCTAAGGAGTTGGTGCAGGAGGGAGGGCTTTTTCCTGGATCACTGGGTCTGCTTCTGGGGAAGGTGGGACTTGTACAAGTCGGACGGGTTGCACCTGAACCAGAGCGGGACAAATATCCTTGCAGGGAGGTTTGCTAGCACTGTTGGGGGGGTTTAAATGAACTTGGAAGGGGGATGGGATACAGAGTGGAGCTATAATAGGGGGTGATGTACAGCCAAATATAGAGGAAAAAACAAGTCAGCTTGGAAGGCAGAGCAAATATGTAACGGCACAAGGGAGTATGGCAAGGCTGGATGGCACTTATTTTAATGCAAGGAGTCTTGTGAATAAGGTGGATGAACTGAAGGTATTGATGAACACATGGGAGTATGATATTGTTGTTGTCACGGAGACATGGTTGAGGGAGGGGCAGGACTGGCAGCTCAATATTCCGGGGTATAGAATCTTCAGGCGAGACAGAGGGGGTGGTAAAAGAGGAGGGGGTGTTGCAATATTAATTAAGGAGTCAATTTCTGCTGTAAGGAGGGATGATATCTTCGCAGGTTCCTCTAATGAGGCCATATGGGTTGAACTTAAAAACAAAAAGGGGGCAAGCACTTTGCTGGGAGTGTACTATAGGCCCCCAAACAGTCAGGGGGAGATAGAGGAACAGATATGTAGGCAAATCTCAGAGAAATGTGCAAATAATAGGGTAATAATAGTGGGGGATTTCAACTTCCCCAATATTAACTGGGATAGTCAGAGTGTGAAAGGCTTAGAGGGTGCAGAATTCTTAAAGTGCATCCAGGAGAGCTTTTTGAGCCAACATGTAGAAAGTCCTACAAGAGAGGGGGCGGTACTGGACCTAATTCTAGGGAATGTGGCCGGCCAAGTGGAAGAAGCGTTAGTAGCTGAGCACTTTGGTGACAGTGACCATAATTCGGTGAGATTTAAGGTAGTCATGGAAAAGGACAGAGATGGACCGGAAATAAAGGTTCTAAATTGGGGGAAGGCCGATTTTAATAGGATAAGGCAGGATCTGGCCAAAGTGGACTGGGATCAGCTACTTGAAGGAAAATCCACATCGGAGCAATGGGAGTCTTTCAGAAGGGAAATTGAGAGAGTACAATGGCAACATGTTCCCGTAAAGGTCAAGGGTGGGTCCAAAAACCCCAGGGAACCTTGGATGTCAAGGGATATACGAGAATGGATTAGGAAAAAAAGGAGGGCTTTTGGCAGATACAAAGGACTAAAGACAGAGGAAGCCCTAGAGGAGTATAAAAAGTGCAGGGGCATACTTAAAAAAGAAATTAGGAGAGCGAGGAGGGGCCATGAAATAACACTGGCGAGCAAAATAAAGGAAAATCCTAAGGTGTTTTATAAGTATATTAAGGGTAAGAGGATAACTAGGGAAAAAGTAGGGCCCATTAGGGACCAAAGTGGCAATCTGTGTGTGGAGCCGGAAGATGTAGGTGGGGTTCTAAATGAATTTTTTGCATCTGTGTTCACTATGGAGAAGGACGATGCAGACATAGAAATTGGGCAGGGGGACTGTGATATACTTGAACATATTAGCATCGAGAGGGAAGAGGTACTGGTGGTTTTAGCAGGCTTAAAAGTGGATAAATCCCCAGGCCCGGGCGAGATGTATCCCAGGCTGCTGTGTGAGGCAAAGGAGGAGATTGCAGGGGCTCTGACACAAATTTTCAGAACCTCTCTGGCCACAGGGGATGTGCCAGAGGACTGGAGAACAGCTAACGTAGTACCATTATTCAAGAAGGGTAGTGGGGATAAACCAGGGAATTACAGGCCAGTGAGCCTAACATCAGTGGTAGGGAAATTATTGGAAAAATTTCTGAGGGACAGAATTAGTCCCCAATTGGAGAGGCAAGGATTAATCAGGGATAGTCAGCATGGCTTTGTCAAGGGAAGATCATGTCTGACTAACTTGATTGAATATTCGAGGAGGTGACTAGGTGTGTGGATGAGGGTAGTGCAGTGGATGTGGTATACATGGATTTCAGTAAGGCTTTTGATAAAGTCCCGCATAGGAGACTGGTCAAGAAGGTAAGAGCCCATGGGATCCAGGGTGCCTTGGCACATTGGATCCAAAACTGGCTTAGTGGCAGAAGGCAGAGGGTGATGGTGGAAGGTTGTTTTTGTGACTGGAAGCCTGTGTCCAGTGGGGTACCGCAGGGATCGGTGCTGGGTCCCTTGCTGTTTGTGGTCTACATTAATGATTTGGATGCGAATGTAAAAGGTATGATCAGTAAGTTCGCAGATGACACAAAAATTGGTGGGGTGGTAAATAGCGAGGAGGGTAGCCTCAGTCTGCAGGACGACATAGATGGGTTGGTGAGATGGGCGGAACAGTGGCAAATGGAATTTAACCCTGAAAAGTGTGAGGTGATGCATTTTGGAGGGACTAACAAGGCAAGGGAATACACAATGAATGGTAAGACCCTAGGTAAGACAGAGGATCAGAGGGACCTTGGTGTGAATGTATATAGATCCCTGAAGGCAGCAGAACAGGTGGATAAGGTGGTTAAAAAGGCATATGGGATACTTGCCTTCATTAGCCGAGGCATAGAATATAAGAGCAGGGAGGTTATGATGGAGCTGTACAAAATGCTGGTGAGGCCACAGCTGGAGTACTGTGTGCAGTTCTGGTCGCCTCACTATAGGAAGGATGTGATTGCATTGGAGAGGGTGCAGAGAAGATTCACCAGGATGTTACCTGGGCTGGAGCGCTTCAGCTATGAAGAAAGACTGGACAGGTTGGGGTTGTTTTCCTTGGAGCAGAGAAGGCTGAGGGGGGTCCTGATTGAGGGGTACAAAATTATGAGGGGCATAGATAGGGTAGATAGAACGGAACTTTTTCCCTTGGTAGAGGGGTCAATAACAAGGGGGCATAGATTCAAGGTAAGGGGCAGGAGGTTTAGAGGGGATTTGAGGAGAAACTTTTTCACCCAGAGGGTGGTTGGAATCTGGAACTCACTGCCTGAAAGGGTGGTAGAGGCAGGAACCCTCACAACATTCAAGAAGCATTTGGATGAGCACTTGAAATGCCATAGCATACAAGGCTCCGGACCAAATGCTGGAAAATGGGATTAGATTAGACAGGGCTTGATGGCCGGCGCGGACGCAATGGGCCGAAGGGCCTCTTTCCGTGCTGAAAACTCTATGACTATGACTCTATAATCCCCAATCCTAACCAATAATCACTAACCCCAACCACTAACCCCTGGCCCCAACCACTAACCCCAATCCTAACCAATAACCATTAGCCACAACCACTAACCCCAATCCTAACCAATAACCACTAACCCCAATCCTAACCAATAACCACTAGCCCCAACCACTAACTCCAATCCTAACCAATAACCACTAACCCCAATCCTAACCAATAACCACTAGCCCCAACCACTAACCCCAATCCTAACCAATAACCACTAGCCCCAACCACTAACCCCAATCCTAACCAATAACCACTAGCCCCAACCACTAACCCCAATCCTAACCAATAATCACTAACCCCAACCACGAACCCCAATCCTAACCAATAACCACTGGCCCCAACCACTAACCCCAATCCTAACCAATAACCACTAGCCCCAACCACTAACCCCAATCCTAACCAATAACCACTAGCCCCAACCACTAACCCCAATCCTAACCAATAACCACTAGCCCCAACCACTAACCCCAATCCTAACCAATAATCACTAACCCCAACCACGAACCCCAATCCTAACCAATAACCACTGGCCCCAACCACTAACCCCAATCCTAACCAATAACCACTAGCCCCAACCACTAACCCCAATCCTAACCAATAACCACTAGCCCCAACCACTAACCCCAATCCTAACCAATAATCACTAACCCCAACCACGAACCCCAATCCTAACCAATAACCACTGGTCCCAACCACTAACCCCAATCCTAACCAATAACCACTAGCCCCAACCACTAACCCCAATCCTAACCAATAACCACTAGCCCCAACCACTAACCCCAATCCTAACCAATAACCACTTGCCCCAACCACTAACCCCAATCCTATCCAATAACCACTGGCCCCAACCACTAACCACAATCCTAACCAATAACCACTAGCCCCAACCACTAACCCCAATCCTAACCAATAACCACTAACCCCAACCACTAATCCCAATGCTAACCAATAACCACGAACCCCAACCACTAACCCCAATCCTAACCAATAACCACGAGCCCCAACCACTAACCCCAATCCTAACCAATAACCACTAGCCCCAACCACTAACCCCAATCCAAACCAATAACCACTGGCCCCAACCACTAACCCCAATCCTAACCAATAACCAGAAGCCCCAACCACTAACCCCAATCCTAACCAATAAGCACTAACCCCAACCACGAACCCCAATCCTAACCAATAACCACTAACCCCAACCACTAACCCCAATCCTAACCAATAACCACTAACCCCAATCCTAACCAATAACCCCAATCCTAACCAATAACCACTGGCCCCAACCACCAACCCCAATCCTAACCAATAACCACTGGCCCCAACCACTAACCCCAATCCTAACCAATAACCACTGGCCCCAACCACTAACCCCAATCCTAACCAATAACCTCTGGCCCCAACCACTAACCCCAATCCTAACCAATAACCACTAACCCCAACCACTAACCCCAATCCTAACCAATAACCACTAACCCCAATCCGAAACAATAACCACTAACCCCAATCCTAACCAATAACCACTGGCCCCAACCACTAACCCCAATCCTAACCAATAACCACTGGCCCCAACCACTAACCCCAATCCTAACCAATAACCACTGGCCCCAACCACTAACCCCAATCCTAACCAATAACCACTGGCCCCAACCACTAACCCCAATCCTAAACAATAACCACTAACCCCAATCCTAACCAATAACCACAAGCCCCAACCACTAACCCCAATCCTAACCAATAACCACTGGCCCCAACCACTAACCCCAATCCTAACCAATAACTACTGGCCCCAAACACTCACCCCAATCCTAACCAATAACCACTAACCCCAACAACTAACCCCAATCCTAACCAATAACCACTAACCCCAACCACTAACCCCAATCCTAACCAATAACCACTGACCCCAACCACTAACCCCAATCCTAACCAATAACCACTAACCCCAATCCTAACCAATAACCACTAACCCCAACCACTAACCCCAATCCTAACCAATAACCACTAACCCCAACCACTAACCCCAATCCTAACCAATAACCACTGGCCCCAATCACTAACCCCAATCCTAACCAATAACCACTGGCCCCAACCACTAACCGAAATCCTAACCAATAACTACTAACCCCAATCCTACCCAATAACCACTAACCGCAACCAGTAACCCCAATCCTAACCAATAACCACTGGCCCCAACCACTAACCCCAATCCTAACCAATAACCACTAACCCCAATCCTAACCAATAACCACTAACCCCAACCACTAACTCCAATCCTAACCAATAACCACTAACCCCAATCCTAACCAATAACCACTAACCCCAACCACTAACCCCAATCCTAACCAATAACCACTAGCCCCAACCACTAAACCCAATCCTAATCAATAACCACTGGCCCCAATCACTAACCCCAATCCTAACCAATATCCACTAGCCCCAACCACTAAACCCAATCCTAACCAATAACCACTGGCCCCAATCACTAACCCCAATCCTAACCAATAACCACTGGCCCCAACCACTAACCCCAATGCTAACCAATAACCTCTAACCCCAATCACTGAACCCAATCCTAACCAATAACCACTAGCCCCAACCACTAACCCCAATCCTAACCAATAACCACTGGCCCCAACCACTAACCCCAATCCTAACCAATAACCACTAGCCCCAACCACTAACCCCAATCCTAACCAATAACCACTAACCCCAACCACTAACCCCAATCCTAACCAATAACCACTGGCCCCAGCCACTAACCCCAATCCTAACCAATAACCACTAGCCCCAACCACTAACCCCAATCCTAACCAATAACCACTAACCCCAATCCTAACCAATAACCGCTAACCCCAACCACTAACCCCAATCTTAACCAATAACCACTGGCCCCAACCACTAACCCCAATCCTAACCAATAACTTCTGGCCCCAACAACTAACCCCAATCCTAACCAATAACCACTAACCCCAACAACTAACCCCAATCCTAACCAATAACCACTAACCCCAACCACTAACCCCAATCCTAACCAATAACCACTAACCCCAATCCTAACCAATAACCACTAGCCCCAACCACTAACCCCAATCCTAACAAATAACCACTAACCTCAACCCTAACCAATAACCACTGGCCCCAACCACTAACCCCAATCCTAACCAATAACCACTAACCCCAACCACTAACCCCAATCCTAACCAATAACCACTGGCCCCAACCACTAACCCCAATCCTAACTAATAACCACTAGCCCCAACCACTAACCAAAATCCTAACCAATAACTACTAACCCCAATCACTAACCCCAATCCTACCCAATAACCACTAACCGCAACCACTAACCCCAATCCTAATCAATAACCACTGGCCCCAACCACTAACCCCAATCCTAACCAATAACCACTAACCCCAACCACTAACCCCAATCCTAACCAATAACCACTAACACCAATCTTAACCAATAACCACTAACCCCAACCACTAACCCCAATCCTAACCAATAACCACAGGCCCCAACCACTAACCCCAATCCTAACCAATAACCACTAGCCCCAACCACTAAACCCAATCCTAACCAATAACCACTGGCCCCAATCACTAACCCCAATCCTAACCAATAACCACTGGCCCCAACCACTAACCCCAATCCTAACCAATAACCACTGGCCCCAACCACTAACCCCAATCCTAACCAATAACCACTGGCCCCAACCACTAACCCCAATCCTAACCAATAACCTCTAACCCCAATCACTGACCCCAATCCTAACCAAGAACCACTAGCCCCAACCACTAACCCCAATCCTAACCAAGAACCACTGACCCCAACCACTAACCCCAATCCTAACCAATAACCACTAGCCCCAACCACTAAACCCAATCCAAACAATAACCACTGGCCCCAATCACTAACCCCAATCCTAACCAATAACCACTGGCCCCAACCACTAACCCCAATCCTAACCAATAACCACTGGCCCCAACCACTAACCCCAATCCTAACCAATAACCACTAGCCCCAACCACTAACCCCAATCCTAACCAAGAACCACTAACCCCAACCACTAGCCCCAATCCTAACCAATAACCACTGGCCCCAACCACTAACCCCAATCCTAACCAATAACCACTGACCCCAACCAATAACCCCAATCCTAACCAATAACCACTACCACTAACCCCAATCCTAACCAACAACCAGTGGCCCAAACCACTAACCCCAATCCTAACCAATAACCGCTAACCTGGAGAAACTCGCTGCCGTGCGAATGGCCTCCTTCTGTGCTGTAACCATTCTATGATTCTATTTAATATTAGAAAGTTGTTTCCACAGAAGCACGAGGTTTATCTGCTTTTATTGATGAATTTAAAAAGTCTCTATTAAAACCTGAGCCAGTGTGTTGTGAGCCAAAGAGCCTTGTGTCCAATGCGGGGAATAAAGGCCCACAGCCTCCCCGGGCCCCGGGCCCTGAACAAGGGACTGGAGAAACTCGGTGCCCTGTGGATCAGACAATCAGCCGGCGCTAGTCCCGCCTCTCAGGCTCCCCGATTGGATGGAGGACCCGCCGTCGGCTCGCTCCTCCAGCCCCGCCCACTGGGTGCCGCTAGTCCCGCCCCTCGGCCTCCCCGATTGGTTGGAGGACCCGCCGCCAGCTCGCACCTCCAGCCCCACCCACTGGGTGCCGCTAGTCCCGCCCCTCGGCCTCCCCGATTGGTTGGAGGACCCGCCGCCGGCTCACGCCTCCAGCCCCGCCCACTGGGTGCCGCTAGTCCCGCCCCTCGGCCTCCCCGATTGGTTGGAGGACCCGCCGCCGGCTCGCACCTCCAGCCCCGCCCACTGGGTGCCGCTAGTCCCACCCCTCGGCCTCCCCGATTGGTTGGAGGACCCGCCGCCGGCTCGCACCTCCAGCCCCGCCCACTGGGTGCCGCTAGTCCCGCCCCTCGGGCTCCCCGATTGGTTGGAGGACCCGTCGTCCGCTCGCTCCTCCAGCCCCGCCCACTGGGTGCCGCTAGCCCCGCCCCTCGGGCTCCCCGATTGGTTGGAGGACCCGCCGCCGGTTCACTCCTCCAGCCCCGCCCCGCTCGCTCCCTATTGGTGGGAAGCTGCCGTCAATCAGGCGGCAGGCCTGGGTGACGTGTCCCCGAGGAGATCACGTGCACCGTCCAAGGGCCGCCGCTCGGTCCGGGGCCTCGCAGACTCTCCGGTTTTTCTATTTCTCTCGATTCTCTCCCGATCCACCCCGCGCCATTCTCCACCCAATCGGAGCGGAGAAAACTCACTTCGCGTCACCCATCGCGACTCTGGAACCGACACCAAGGCCTTTCCCCGGAATGGCCCCGCGCCGACTCCGTCCGGCAGGATCCGAGTGCGCAGGCGCAGCTCCGAGTGGGGGAGGGGGGTTGGTCTCCTCTGAGCATGCGCGGTTGTTGCCCTTGGTGACCGGGAGGGGTCGCTGTGCCGGACTCGGCCCAAACCGCCGCTCCCTGTGTGCATGCGCGGACTCTCGGCTGTCAATCAACCAACCGCCAGAAGAGGTCGCTGGTGAGACCAGTGAAGAAAGAAAGACTTGCATTTATATAGCACTTTTCACCACCACCGGACGTCCCAAAGTACTTTACAGCCAATGAAGTACTTTTGCAGTGTAGTCACTGTTGTAATGTAGGAAATGCGGCAGTCAATTAGCGCACAGTAAGCTCCCACAAACAGCACTGTGATAATGACCAGATAATCTATCATTTTTTATGTTGATTGAGGGATAAACATTGGCTCGGACACTGGCGATAATTCCCCTGCTCTTTCCCACGTTACAACAGTGACTACTTCATTGTAGTACTTCATTGGCTGTAAAGCACTTTAGGATATCTGGTGGCACTATATAAATGCAAGTCTTTCTTTCCTGTAATAATGCCATGGGATCTTTTACATCCACCTGAGAGAGCAAACAGGGCCTCAATTTAACATCTCATCCGAAAGACGGCACCTCCGACAGTGCCACACTCCCTCAGCACTGCACTGGAGTGTCAGCCTGGATTTTTGTGCTCAAGTCTCTGGAGTGGGACTATGAACCCACAACTTTCTGACTCAGAGGCGAGAGTGCTGCCCACTGAGCTACTGGCTGACACTAAAGAGCAAGCAGTTCTGACGAATGGTCATCGACCTGAAACGTTAACTCTGTTTCTCTCTCCACAGATGCTGCCTGACCTGCTGAGTATTTCCAGCATTTTCTGTTTTTATTAAAGAAACGAGGGAGTGATTGCTGACGGGAAGAATGTTGGGTCGTCCTGCGCATGCGCACCTCCCTGGCGGCTGAGGCGAAACACCGACTCGCCACCACCTGAGCCGCTCACGCGTACCAGATGTTGCGGCTCTGCATGCACGCCCGATGTTCCAACCGCGGGGTTTTGTGTGCTGAGCATGCGTGTTGCGGACTGATCGGGATGGGCGATTGTAGAGCAGGAGGGAGTGCGCGGGGGCCATGAGCACATGCGCGGGACTCAGAGTCAACAGAGCGCTTTCTGGAGCGCCGGGGCCTTGTGGGTATTACAGCCGCCATTACTGCTGATCCTTTCAACCAACCTGTGCAGCAGCTGGGGCCTGAAAATCAGCTTCACTGCTCCTAGGTTCGGAAAGGGGAAAATTAAACAACAGTTTGCCTCTGATCCTTTTCTGATCTCAATTTACAGGGTTATAGAAGTGGAGCAGTTACAGGCGGGAAGCTCAGACCAAACATCACGTCAAGATCTGACAGAGTCGCTGGATTCATCAGGACCTGAATATCATCGGCCTTTGCACATGGAAGGAGAGAGCAGGGATCGCAACGCAGACAAACCGCACACGTGTTCAGTGTGTGGACGTGGATTCAGCCGATCGCCTGACCTGGTGAGACACGTGCACCGTCACACCGGAGAGAAACCGGGTAAAGGTGGGGACGGCGGAAAGGGATTCAGTTCCCCGTCTGCATTGAAAGTTCAACGGCGCAGTCACACCAGGGACAGTCTGTTCACCTGCTCCGTGTGTGGAAAGGGATTTGTTTCTTCATCCCACCTGCAAACACACCAGGGAGTTCACACTGAGGAGAGACCATTTCAGTGTCCTGACTGTGGGAAGAGCTTTAAAAGCGCTCAGTATCTGAAGGCACACCAGCTTGTTCACACTGATGAGAGACCATTTCAATGTTCTGACTGTGGGAAGAGCTTTAAAAGACCCAGGGAACTAAAGCAACACCAACTTGTCCACACTGATGAGAGACCATTTCAGTGTCCTGACTGTGGGAAGAGCTTTAAAAGTGCTCAGTATCTGAAGGGACACCAGCTTGTTCACACTGATGAGAGACCACTTCAATGTTCTGACTGTGGGAAGAGCTTTAAAAGCCCCAGGGCACTGAAGGGACACCAGCTTGTTCACACTGACGAGAGACCCGTTAAATGTTCTGACTGTGGGCAGAGCTTTAAAAGCCCCCAGGAGCTGAAGCGACACTGGCTCCTACACACTGGGGAGAGGCCGTTCACCTGCTCTGTGTGTGGGAAGGGATTCACTCGGTCACCCCACCTACTGACACACCAGCGAGTTCACACTGGGGAGAGACCGTTCACCTGCTCCGTGTGTGGGAAGGGATTCATTCAGTCATCCCACCTGCTGGAGCATCAGCGAGTTCACACTGACGAGAGGCCCTTTAAATGTTCTGACTGTGGGAAGAGCTTTAAAAGCTCTGGGGAGCTGAAGGGGCACCAGCGAGTTCACACTGACGAGAGACCCGTTAAATGTTCTGACTGTGGGCAGAGCTTTAAAAGCCCCCAGGAGCTGAAGCGACACTGGCTCCTACACACTGGGGAGAGGCCGTTCACCTGCTCTGTGTGTGGGAAGGGATTCACTCGGTCATCCCACCTACTGACACACCAGCGAGTTCACACTGGGGAGAGGCCGTTCACCTGCTCCGTCTGTGGGAAGGGATTCATTCAGTCATCCCACCTGTTGGAGCATCAGCGAGTTCACACTGACGAGAGGCCCTTTAAATGTTCTGACTGTGGGAAGAGCTTTAAAAGCTCTGGGGAGCTGAAGGGGCACCAGCGAGTTCACACTGATCATAGAATCTAACAGCACAGAAGGAGGTGATTCGGCCCATCGTGTCTTTGAAAGAGCCGTCCAATTTAGTCCCAAACCCCAGCTTTATCCCCAGAACTCTGCAAACTAGTCCTCTTCAAGGACTCGTCCAATTACTGTTTGAAAGTTCCTGTGGAACCTGATTCCAGCATTCTTTCAGATGGTGCGTTCCAGATCTGAACAACCCTCTGTATGAAAACAATTCTCCTCATTTCCCTCTAGTTCTTTTAGCAACTATTTTAAATCTGTGACCTTTGGTTACCGACCCACTTGCCAGAGTGAACAGTTTCTCTCTACTTGCTCGATCAAAACCCCTCATCATTTTGAACACCTCTATTAGGTCTCCTCTTAACCTTCTCTGCTCTAAGGGGAACAATCCCAGCTTCTCCAATCTCGCCACATAACTGAAGTCCCTCATCCCTGGTACCATCCTGGTCAACCTGCTCTGCACCCTCTCCAAGGCCTTGACATCCTTCCTAAAGTGTGGTGCCCAGAACTGTACACAAGACTCCAGCTGAGGCCAAAACCCTGCAGCTGTACAAAACCCTGGTTAGACCACACCTGGAGCACTGGGAGCAGTTCTGGGCATCACACCTTAGGAAGGATATATTGGCCTTGGAGGGAGTGCAGCGTAGGTTTACCAGAATGATACCTGGACTTCAAGGGTTAAGTTACGAGGAGGGATTACACAAATTAGGGTTGTATTCCCTGGAATTTAGAAAGTTAAGGGGTGATCTGATCGAAGTTTTCAGGCTATTAAGGGGAACAGATAGGGTAGATAGAGAGAAACTATTTCCGCTGGTTGGGGATTCTAGGACTGGGGACAGAGTCTAAAAATTAGAGCCAGACCTTTCAGGAGTGAAATTAGGAAACACTTCTACACACAAAGGGTGGTAGAAGTTTGGAACTCTCTTCCACAAACAGCAATTGATGCTCGGTCAATTGTTAATTTTCAATCTGAGATTGATAGGTTTTTGTTAACCGAAGGTATTAAGGGATATGGGCCAAAGGCGGGTGTATGGAGTTAGGTCACAGATCAGCCATGATCTCATTGAATGGCGGAACAGGCTCGAGGGGCTGAATGGCCTCCTCCTGTCCTATGTTCCTAACTAGTGATTTGTAAAGGTTTAGTGTAACTTCCTTGTTTTTGTATTCAATGGCCCTATTGACAAAGCCAAGTATCCCATACGCTTTCTGAACCACCTCACCAACTTGCCGTGGCACTTTCAAAGACTTGTGAATATGGACCCCCAGGTCCCTCTGCTCTTGCACCCCCTCAAAATAGTCCCATTTAGATTATACGGCCTCTCCCTGTTGTTTCACCCAAAGTGCATCACTTCACACTTATCCTCATTTAATTTCATCTGCCTTGTGTCTGCTCATTTCACAGTCTGTCTCTGTCCTTCTGAAGTCTGCTACTACTACACTCACAAAACTTGGCAACATAGTAAATAGTATCATCCGTAAACTTTGAAATTGTTCACCTATACCCAAGTCCAGGTCATTTATATATAACAAGAAAAGCAATGGTCCTAATCCCGACCCCTGGGGGAGCCCACTGCATACTTCCCTCCAGTCAGAAAAACATCCCTCAGCACTGCTCACTGCCTCCTCTCCCTCAGCCAATTATATACCCAACTTACCATCAGCCCTTTAATTCCCTCTGCTTCTATTTTCAGAGTAAGTCTCTTCTGTGGTATTTTATCAAATGCCTTTTGAAAGTCCATATATACAACATCTGCTGCACTACCTTCATCAACCCTCTGTCACTTCAGAGAACTCAATCAGGTTAATCAGACACGCTGTACCTTTAACAAATCCATCCTGGCTGCCCCTTATTAATCCATGCTTCTCCAAGTGAGAATTAATTTTGTCCTTGACAATGGTCTCTAGTCGTTCACCCACCACTGTAGGGGTCGCAAAATCGCCTCAGCCCCCGAAGATTGGGAAATATTAATCCACATCGTGGACGAAGACTTGTGTGATTTAAATTGTCTCTGGGTTGGACAATGTTTCAAAACAGACCCAGAACCGCAAAAGGCTGCGTTAAAAAGCTCGTAAGCTAGGCAGCACTTGGACACTGGAATCAAAGAACTTTGTGAAAATCGCACACTTTAAGATTGTACATTTTATTAAAAGATGTACTCTTGAGTTTTGGACTGTTTAAATTGCCCAGGGCATAAAAATGGCTGAACAGACCTCATGGAAACAGAATTTTAAAAGGCAGCAGAAAAGGACAGACAGGCTGTTAGCATATGAAAAGCTCAGCGCTGCCCTGTAGTAAGTTTGAATGGAGCCCGAGCTGTCAGTCACCCTGTGGTATTGGGCAGGTCCGGTAACCTACAAGCCGCTTGTTTACACTGGGGAGTAGCCCATTTGAATCAGCCAATCATCGGACGGCAAGCAAAATGGGTTGTTAACACACATCCATTCACTGAAATTGACTCTACTATGTGATGTCTCCATGTATGAATGGAGGAAGTTAAAAGCCCTTCTCTTGTGTATTCAGACTTTTCGGCACGAAATTGCGCATGGACCTTTTCGGCGCGAAAACAGCAGGGACTCCCAGGGTATAAAGATTAAGCCCAGGAAGTCCTCTGCCCCCTTTTTTGTCTCTTTTACTCTTTGGACTGCAGGTGAGCAAGGCTTCTGACCCACTAGCAAGACAATCTAGTGAGAAGTAAAGGGGTGGTAATTTAAGGGAAATGTTGCTAAGATTGTAAGGTTAACATTGTAGCCATTTATCCCTCATTTTTGCCGTCTGCCTTCCCCTGTTAAGCAATTTTACCGTGATTACTTTGATCGTGTGGTGTAGTTTCTTTAGTTTTAATAAAATTTGACTTTCTTGCATCCAGACTATTTGTCCGTTTTTAATATATCATTAATTATAAGTTCCTCCAGTCAGAACTGGAGGCGGGGGGGGGGGCGGGTTTAGCGATTCAAAACCGCTGATTGGAATTGGTCACCGTGCAGTGACAAAGGCTGCCTGACCAGGTAAATTACCGTAAACCAGGTAAAGGATGCCCACCTACACCACTGACATTAGACTGATTGGCCTGTAGTTACCAGGTTTATCCCTCTTCCCTTTTTTTAAACAGGGTGTAACATTTGCAATTCTCCAGTCATCTGGCACCACTCCCATATATCTGAGGGAGATTTAAAGATTGTGGTCGCAGCTTCTGCTATCTCCACCCTAGCTTCCCTCTGCAATCTAGGATGCATCCACCTGGACTGGGTGACTTGTTAACTTTGAGTGATGACAACCTATTTAGCACCTCCTTTCTATCCATTTTTATCCAATTTCTCTACTCCCCCCTCCTCTACTGCGACATTAACTTCATCCTCTTCTTTTGTGAAGACAGATGCTATGTACTCATTCAGTACCTCAGTCATGTCCTCTGCCTCCGTATGATGAGCTCCTATTTGGTCCCTAATCGGCCCCACCATTCCTTTAACTATCCTTTTACTTTTCATATGTTTATAAAAGATTTTTGGGCTCCCTTGTACTCTCTCCCTTGTGTCAGCTGTGGCTCAGTGGGTCGCACTCTCTAGGTGCGAGGGGCTAGGAGTGAGCCAGGTGTGGCTGGTTGCCTAATTGCAGCTGGGTTTTGGAGGAAGTTTTGTAAAAAGTTGGTGGAGGGTTTTGGGGTGTTGTTTTCAGGTTTTAGGGCCTTTTTGGCCCACAAAAAACAGCCAGATGGCTGCTGAGGGGTCCGGAGTGCCGGGCCCCTCAGAGGACAATATTCCCGAGAGGAATTTTATTAGGGAAAAAACTGTGGTGGGAAGGGGGAAAAAAAGGTCCAAAGATTTGGGCCGGGACCTCAGGAGGTTTGGTAAAGAAAATACGGTGGTGGTGCAATGTGAAGATAAGATTCAAGCCTGGGATATAATCCAGGCGGTTCATGAGGACTGTGGTGAGGGAAGCTGTTTTGCCTGCCGACCAAAACCAAATGTGGGATTTGAGGTGACGGTCAGTGGCCATGAGGAGGTGGAAAAACTGCTGCTCAGTCTGAAAGTTGGGGAGAAATTTTTGGAGGTGACTCTGCTATATTCAAAGGAGGTGGTGGTTTCATTTTTGAACTTGCCTGTGTACATCGAGGACGAAGTGCTGAGCAAAAAGTTGGAGTTGTGGGACATTAAAATCTGTTCCGAAATAAAGAGGAGGTACTATCCGGGAACACGGGTAGCAGACAGAACCCGGTATGTAAAGGTGCGGTTTCCAGAGGGGGTGAGGTCTTTGCCTTACAGTATGAAGTTCGAGACACTGGAAGGAGTACAGTACTTTCGTGTGCTGCACGATAACCAAGTAAAGGTGTGTTACTGTCGTCTGGGACATGACCATCTCGTGAGAAACTGTCCTGATTTGTATTGTTACTATTTCGGTGAGTCGGGACATATCGCGCGGAGCTGCAAGGCGGAGAGCTGTGGGGTGTGTCGTAAAGGCCCCGCCCGCTGTGAGTGTGTGGCAGAAGGGAGCGAAATGAGTGATGAGGAGATGGGAGAAGGAGCAGGAGAGGAGTGTGGAATGGCCGGAGGTGCGGTGCAGTCGGAGGACACAGCCGGTAAAATGAAGGAAAAAGGAGCACAGGAAGAGGCAGAGGTTGGCGGAGCGGAGATCGAGATGGAGATGGCGGAAAACACGGCGAGTGCTATGGAGGGGAACAAAGACAGCAGCGGGCAGCAAGGGTCGAGTGCAGACTCGAGCCTTAGTGCAGTTCGGCTCCCCCTGGGGAGTCTGGTGTCTGCGGGGGGAGAGGAGGCAGGAGCGGGGTGTGTGGTGGAAGTGAGTGCTCCGGGGAGAGGCGGGGAGTCGGATATTTTGGTGAGCGGGAGGGGGCAGGGCGGGGAGAGGGTGCAAGAGGCAGGAGCCTTAAAGGGACAGCAGAATGGGATCGGCGAGATAGAGACGTCAGAAGGGAACAATTTAGGTGCGCCATTGTCCCATGGAGTGAGGGAACAAGGTGCAAGGGTCAGAGGTAGAGACGTGGTTGAAGGGGCCGGCACAGTGGGAGAAACTGCGATAGCAGGAAGACTATGGGAGATGAAGTATCTGACGGGGAGCAGGCACAGGGGGTTGCAGAAGAGCTTGAGTGTGAGGAAGTAGAGGGGGACAGAGACATGGAAGTCGGGGGTGGGGTGGCATCATGTGGAAAGGGAAAGGTTAGTGAGGGGCAGAAGGAGGGAGAAAGGGCAGCTCCTGGGTCCAAACTTAAGGCAAGGAAGAGGCTGAAACAGCAGGGAGGGGTCAAACAGGAGGGGAAAAAGAGCCGGAGGCTTCAGGAAAAAGCAACAGCTGCCCAAAAAGTTGGGAAGGAGCTTGAGAGGAGGGAAGAGCCAGAGATTAAATGATGGGGAGATTATCAGGCATACTTCCCTTCTTTGGAGCCATGATTACATTGGTCTCGATTAATGTGAATGGACTGAGGGGTGAGAAGAAATTGCAGCAGTTGTTGCAGGGTTTTAAAGGCACGGACATGTGTCTGCAAGAAACCTTTTGGGATGAGGATATTCTAGAAAGAGTTCAGAAGGTTTGGAAGGGAGAGGTGTTTGCAAGTTGTGCAAACAATAACCGTAGAGGGGTGGCTGTTTTGGTGAGTCCGTCCATAGAAGAGAACGTTGCCTTGGTGGACAAGGACACTGAGGGGAGATTTTTACGGCTAAGGGTAAAATTGGAGGGATTTAATTGCGATCTTTTTAATATCTATGCACCGAACGACCATTGCAAGCATCGCAAGTTTTTTCGGGGGTTAGTCACTGAAGTGGCAGAGGTGGAAAATCCTTGTATAGTGGGGGATTTTAATGTATTTTTATCTTGGATGGACATTTCAGCCCAGATGACCATTAAAGAGGATAACTCCAGAGGGATGATTGTAAAAATGATGGCAAATTTAAATTTGAGAGACTTATGGAGGGACCAGAATCCCATAAAAAGAGAGTTCTCCAGAGCAGGTTGGGTGGGTGATGTTTTAAAACAGAGCTGAATAGAGTTTGTGTTAATGCGGGATGGGTTAAGTTCGGAGGTGGTGGAGATTTATTATAAAAAAGTATTTTTTAGTGATCACTCGGCTTTGGTTCTTAGAATTAGGAACAGCAGAGTTAAGATCGGTTCAGGGGTGTGGATTTTAAACAATCAATACCTGAAGGAAAGTGCTTATAAAGAAGGGATTATAAATATAATAAAGAATGCTCAGAAGGAACTTTAGTTCTTGAAAGAAAGAAGAGTTTGGTGGGACAATTTCAAATATGAGGTAAAAGTTTTTTCGGTACGTTATGGGAAAAAGAGGGCGGCAGCTAACCGGCATCGAGAAGAGAATATAAACAAAAGGTTTACGGATGTCTGTAAAGCAGTTGACAGAGGGGATAAGGGAGCTGAGACTAAGTTCCGGGTGCTAAAGGAAGAGTGGGAATTATTGCAAGCTGAAAAATGCAAGGGGGCCATTGTCCGTGCAAAGGCTAGAGATGCATTGGAGGGCGAAAGATGCACTAGATATTTTCTAGAGCAAGAGAAGCTGCGACAGAGATTATCATTAATTGAGGAGTTGAAGGTTGGGGAGAAGATCATTCATGAAAGTGAGGAGATTTTGGAGGCAGCTAGCAGCTTTTATCAAGAGCTATATACAAAAGAAGACATTTCCAATTTGGAGATGGAGAAGGTTACTGCTTTTATTGAAAAGGGTTTAAAGGAGGATGAGAGAAGCATGTGTGATAAAGAAGTAGGATTAGCGGAAATAAAAATAGCAATAAGTGGAATGAAGGGGGGGGAAAGCCCAGGGTCCGATGGACTAAGTGCAGAATTTTATAAGGAATTTTTCGAGATTTTAAGTCCATTGCTCTTAGAAGTTTTTAAGGAAATTAAAATTGAGGGAAGCCTGGCCCCATCTATGAGGAGAGGTATCCTAAGCTTAGCTTATAAAAATAAAGGGGATAGACAGGATCTGAAGAATTGGAGGCCCATCACACCATTAAATGTGGATTATAAGATCTTGGCGAGGGTTATGGCAAATCGTTTGAAGGAGGTGTTACCGGAGATAGTTTGGCCCTCTCAGTCCTATGGAGTCATAGGCCGGGACATCGCAGACTCTGTGGTCTCAATCCGAGATGCGATAAAGCTCATGGAAGAGAGTGGGAGGGAGGCTTATGTATTAAAGATAGATCAAGAGAAAGCCTTTGATAGGGTCTCTCATGAGTTTTTATTGAAGGTTTTGGAAGCATTTGGTTTCAAGGAAAATTTCATTCAGCGGATAAGGATTTTTTATTCAAACATATTTAGCTGTGTTAAATGTAATGGTTTTTTATCTAAGTATTTTCCGATACAGAGATCAGTGAGACAGGGTTGTCCCCTGTCCCCACTGCTGTACACATTGGTAGCAGAACCATTAGGTTACATGATGCGAAAGAAACAAGGTGTAGTTGGGATTGTGGTACCCAGTTCCGGGCTGGTGTCGGTGATACACCAATATGCAGATGACACAACCTTAACATTGAGAAATGGGGAGTCAGTGAGGAAAGCTATGGAGGTAGTGGAGGAATATTGTAGAGCTTCAGGTGCCAGAGTGAATTATAGTAAGTCCCAATGCCTGGTTGCAGGGAGGGGTAGGGGGGAATGGCTGAGGGAATGTCCCTTTAAGGTGGTGGAGGTTTTGGAAGTTCTGGGGGTGCATATGGGGTGCAAGAAAGACAGGGAAGAAGTGGATCGATTAAATTGGGAACCGAAGGTTATGAAAATTAAAAAGATTTTGGGAAGATGGGAAAGAAGGTGGTTGAAAGTGCAAGGAAGAGCGACAGTGGTGTCTGCTCTCCTGCTATCTAAGCTATGGTACTTATTGACGGTGGAGGATATTCCTGAGTGGGCAGAAAAGTCCATCCGAGAGGCTTGTGTGAGGTTTTTATGAGAAGGGAAACCAGCCTTGGTGGCTTACAATACCAGCATTGGACGGAGAAATCAGGGAAGTCTCAATTTCCCAGATATTGATTTGAAGAAAAAATCCTTTAGAATCAAATGGGTGGAGAGATTTCTTCAGAAGTCAAATTCAAGTTTTTGGAAGAGTTGTTTTGAGCATTTTTTAAAACGAAGTGGGATAGGAGGGTAGGGGATATTGTATATGGAATACAATAATAGGTTTTTGAAATCGATTAAACTTCTCCCTAGGTTTTATCAGGGGGTTGTAGAGACTTGGGCTCAATTTTTAAAAAGTGTGCAGTTTACGCCCAAGGGGGCTGAGGAATTTTTAGCACAGCCCTTATTTTTGAACAGTTGGGTCAACATCGAAGGAGAGGTTTTATTTAATTAAGCTTTTATAAAAGCTGGGATTATATCGGTGAAAGATGTATTATACGAGGTGATTCCAGGTTGGTTGCCGGAAGTGATAGTAAGAACATAAGAACATAAGAAATAGGAGCAGGAGTAGGCCAATCGGCCCCTCGAGCCTGCTCCGCCATTCAATAAGATCATGGCTGATCTGATCCTAACCGCCAATCTACTATCACAGAACCATCTCCTGAATCTAACAGAATTAGACACACGAAATAGGAGCAGGATCAGACTACACGGACCCTGGGCCCGCTCCACTACCCACAGGGCCATGTCCGATCCGAACCTAGACTCATGTCCAAATTCCTGCCCGCTCCCCGTAACCCTTTATTCCCTTTACTTCTAGGAAACTGTCTATTTCTGTTTTAAATTTATGTAATGATGTAGCTTCTACAGCTTTTTGGGGCAGCATATTCCATGGACCTACCACCCTCTGAGTGAAGTAGTTCCTCCTCATCTCAGTTTTGAAAGAGCAGCCCCTTATTCTAAGACTATGCCCCCTAGTTCTAGTTTCATCCATCATCGGGAACATCCTCCCCGCATGCACCCGATCCAACCCCTTCACAATCTTATATGTTTCAATAAGATCGCCTCTCATTCTTCTGAACTCCAATGAGTAGAGTCCCAATCTACTCAACCTCTCCTCATATGTCCATCCCCTCATCGCCGGGATTAACCGAGTGAACCTTCTTTGTACTGACTCGAGAGCAAGTATGTCTTTTCTTAAGTATGGACACCAAAACTGTATGCAGTATTCTGTGGTGTATGTGCCTTTAAGAGCCCCTGTGTACTGTATTGCCGGTAGTGGCCACTTGGGCTATATAAGCCTGTATAGTGTCTTGTATCTTTTAGTTCACCTCCAGACTTTGTTCAGTAAACACCTGTTAAACCAACTCCTGCATTCCGTGTCTCCATTAACACACAGATACAACAGTGGCGACGAATTGGAAGCGGACTTACCTGCAATTCGGCGATCGATTCCTCAGACGAAGGCTGAAGAAAAAAAAAAAGAAAAAACTCTGGTTTCACCAGCTAGCCGGGCTGGTGGCAGGTACTGCACTAATCCTTCCTGGGCGGCGGGCTGGGGCTCAATCGGCTGGCTCTGCAGCGGGGCCGAGCAGTGAAGGCGGAGGCAAACAGAGACGGAGGGTGGAGCACTCGGGAGACGGCCGGCGCTGCAAAGCAGGTCGGCGTTCGGACCAAGCAGAGGGAGGGAAAAGTCCCAGAGAGTCCGGCGGGAACGAGTCTCCAACTATTAAAAATATCTGTGTAAATAAAAACCACGGAGAACAGCGTTGTCAGCAGCGGCGGGAAAGCGCGGGAGGAGCCATTTTTTTCAGCAGGGAAGAAAGGAAAGCGCGGGAGGCGCCATTTTTTTTTCAGGATGCCTAAGACTGGCAATATTACTGCTTTCGATAGTGATGTGGAAGATTGGACCAAATATGTGGAAAGAGTGGAGGTATATTGCACAGCGAATGAAATAGAGGATGATAAAAAGGCATCAGTACTTCTAAATCTAATGGGCGCAAGGACATACGGGCTGTTACGATACTTAATCACTCCATCCAAACCGATGGACAAGAATTTTAAGGATATTGTTGATACCCTTCAGGAGCACTTAAACCCAACACCGCTGCTGATAGCGGAACGATTCAAATTCTTCAGGAGGAATCAGCACAAGAATGAAAGTAACGCTGATTACCTCACCAAATTAAGGAAGTTGTCAAAGCCCTGCCAATTCGGGGCAGGACTGGCAGATTCTCTTCGAGACAAATTCGTCTGCGGTCTCCTAAGTGAAGGAACACAGAAAAGGCTACTTTCTGAGAAAGATTTAACACTGGACAAGGCTTTCAATGTGGCTGTATCATATGAAGCAGCAGCAAGAGGAGCTGCAGAGATACAGCAAAAGCCACAGGACTTTGGCACCCATGAAATGACACAGGGTTTCGAGAGATGTTATCGCTGCGGCAGATCCACCCATGACCAGAGGGACTGTTGGTTCAACGACAAAGCATGCAGGCAATGTGGAAAGATGGGACACATTGCACGTGTATGCCAATCTGGAAACAAAAAATCCACTGACAGAAAAAAAATCAATAAGGAAAAGTACAGAAAGGTACAAATGATGACGGACAGTAGCTCCGAAGACCAGAAGAGTGATAGCGACTCCGGAAACAAGAGACTAAGCTGTCTCAAATTACATAATGTAATTGCCAAAGAAGATTACCAGACCATTTGGGTTACCCTCACGATAGCGGGGTTCCCAGTTAAAATGGAGCTAGATACAGGATCAGCTCTGACCATCATAAGTCGACGGGATTACGAGCGGCTATTTCCGCATATACCTTTAAAAGACACATCCATTATCTTGAAAACATATACGGGGCAGAAAGTATACCCCAGAGGGAAAATAAGGGTGCCTGTTTTATACAACGGCAAGGAAATACAGAAGTTGTATTTATATGTTCTGCAAGATGGTGGTCCAGCACTGTTGGGACGTGAATGGATCAGGAAGATACGTTTAGACTGGCACTCCATTCAGGCACTGACGGTGACCAGTAAGAAAAAAAATGATGATGACGTCATACCTGAATGATTAAAAGACATCTTGGCCAATGCCAAAGAAGTGTTTCAACAGGAACTAGGAACCTTGAAAGGCGTCACCGCCTCAATAAAAGTGGAAGGTGCGGCAATTCCCAAGTTTTTTAAGGCAAGGCCGGTGCCATACGCAATTCGTCCAGCAGTCGAGGCAGAGCTGGAGAATTTGGAAAATGCAGGCGTGTTATCCAAGATAGATTGGAGCGAGTGGGCAACACCCATCGTCCTGGTCATGAAGAAAACGTTGAATAATGATAAATCTGAAGAACAGAGAAAAATTCGCATCTGTGGGGACTTCAAGGTGACTGTAAACCCGGTCCTTTACACAGTACAGTCCGAGGATAGAAGATATTTTCGCCTCACTATCCGGAGGGAAACGTTTCACCAAAATTGACTTGGCACAGGCATATCTACAGATGGAGGTTGAGGAGGCCTCTAAAACGTATCTCACGATAAACACACACAAAGGCCTGTACCAGTACAATCGACTGGTTTTCAGAGTAGCATCAGCTCCAGCTATCTGGCAAAGACCTATGGAGCAAGTCCTGCAAGGGATTCCGGGAACTCAATGCTACCTAGACGACATCCTTGTAACAGGAGAAAACGACAACGAGCACCTTGCCAATTTGGAGCAGGTGCTCACTAGGCTGAGAGAATGGGGCCTACGAGCAAATCGCCCCAAGTGCGAATTTTTCCAGAAACAAATATCATATTGTGGCCATATAATTAATGAAGAAGGGTTGCATAAGTCACCTGAAAAAATTGAAGCGGTCATAAAAGCCCCAGCACCTGAAAATGTCTCACAATTAAGGTCGTTCCTGGGATTGATAAATTACTATCATAAATTTTTACCGAAGTTGTCAACTGTTCTGCAGCCTTTTAACGAACTGCTACAAACGGGAGTAATTTGGAAATGGAGCGAAGACTGTAAACATGCCTTCCATAAATGCAAAGGCTTGATCACGTCCAAGGAAGTTTTGGCTCATTACAACCCATCACTGCCAATCAGACTGGCGTGCGATGCATTCCCTTATGGCGTAGGAGCGGTATTATCGCATAGATTCCCTGATGGCTCAGAGCGGCCGATAGTATTTGCATCACGCTCATTAAACTCAGCTGAGCGTAACTATGCCCAGATCGACAGGGAAGCACTCAGCCTGGTATGGGGAGTGAAGAAATTCAACCATTACCTACACGGACAAAAATTTACCTTGTTGACTGACCATCAACCCCTCATCTCCATATTCAACCCTAAAAAGGGCATTCCCATTATGACAGTGCAAAGGCTACAAAGGTGGTCCCTTTTCCTAGGGGCACACCAATATGACATAGAATACAAAGGATCAAAACAGCATGGAAATGCTGACGGGTTATCACGCCTACCGTTGCCAACGGTAGAAGAGGCACCTACAGTGGACCCAGTGGAGATGTTCCACTCAACCATAGTGGAATGTCTACCAGTAACAAATTCTACCATTGAAAAGGAAACGAGAAATGACCCGACTCTCTCATGAGTCTACGATTTAATGGTGAAGGGATGGCCAGCACATGGCGAACCACTGTTGCCAGCATTCTCGCAAAGAAGGGAACAGCTGTCAGTGTGCCAAGGAACATTGATGTGTGGATCCAGAGTGGTGATTCCACCCAAACTCCAGGATAAAGTGCTAAAGGAGCTTCACGAGGGGCATCTGGGTGGAGTGAAAATGAAGAACCTAGCCAGAGCGTTTGTGTGGTGGCCAGGTATCGATGGAGACATCGAAGAAATGACCAAGGGCTGTCTAGGATGCCAGAAGGTCCAAAACGCCCCACCACAAGCCCCTCTACATCCACAGGAGTGGCCCTCATCTCCATGGCAAAGGGTACACATCGACTTTGCTTGTCCATTTATGGACTCAATGTTCTTAATCGCGGTTGATGCACACTCCAAGTGGCTGGAGGTAATAAAGATGTCCTCCACCACCACGGAAAAAACCATCACAGTATTAAGGACCATATTTGCCAGGAATGGGCTGCCTGAACAGATCTGTTCTGATAATGGACCGCAATTTTTGTCCGAAGAATTCAGGAGTTCTTAAAAAACAATGGGGTTAAGCACTACGCGTCCGCCCCATACCATCCCGCCACCAATGGATTGGCTGAAAGGTTTGTCCAGACCTTCAAGAAGGCCATAAAGGCCATGGGTAATGTAAAGTCTGTGGGTTGTTCAGTTAATTAATACACAGACTACCAGAGTAACTTAAAACAGGACTTTACTATTCGAAGGTCAGGGCGAATCTGCCCCATAAATCCTGACACAGCACTTATATACCGGTGTGGTCACCGTCGGTATTACAGTATACAGAAGCCAACAAAGTAGTGCAACACCTAAAGTAGTTCTCTTAAAGGTGGACGGTTACATACAATAGTTCTCTTAAAGGTAGACGGGTACATACACTACAATCCTCCCTTTTTAGCTTACAACATACTGATTCCCCATTAAACATACATTATAACATATATACAACTTTATGCAAGACAGTTCACAGATTCAGTCTCTCTGGAGGTTTCCGGACTCTGTCCGGATAACGCCTCGGTGGTGTCGTAATTCCCGGCGGGGTAGTAGGTGCTTCTGGCAAAGTCGATTCAGCTTGAATGACAGTGTCAGGTTCATCTGATTCCAGTATTACCAGATCGGAGGTAGGTGTTCTGGGTATCTCTGTCTCAACATTAACCGTGTAAGGTGGTGGAGTAGGTTGGCCATTTGTGGCTGACCCTATGATCTGGTCAACATGGCGCCTTATTATACTGTCCCCAATGTCCACCGTATACATCAACGGCCCTAGCCTTTTTCCAATAGTCCCAGGCTGCCATTTCTCGGTACGGTAGTCCCGGGCCAAAACTTGTTGACCTATCTGAAAAGATCTAGTGGGCCTTTCATTCATGCCCTGGAATTGCCGGTTCTCTACGTCCCTTCTGACGTTTGGCTTGAGCAAATCCAGCCGGCATCTTAGTCGTCTATTACAAAACATCATGGCGGGAGTTTGATTTGTGACCGCATGTGTTGCATTCCTGTACGCCAACAAGAAGCTATCCACCTTATGTTGTAAGTTAATGGCTTCATTACCCATGGCCTTTATGGCCTTCTTGAAGGTCTGGACAAACCTTTCAGCCAATCCATTGGAGGCGGGATGGTATGGGGCTGACGTGTAGTGCTTAACCCCATTGCTCTTTAAGAATTTCTTGAATTCTTCGGACACAAATTGCGGTCCATTATCAGAACAGATCTGTTCCGGCAGGCCATTCCTAGCAAACATAGTCCTTAACACTGTGATGGTTTTTTCCGTGGTGGTGGTGGTCATCTTTATTACCTCCGGCCACTTGGAGTGTGCATCCACCGCTATTAGAAACATTGAGTCCATAAATGGACCAGCAAAGTCGATGTGTACCCTTTGCCAAGGAGATGAGGGCCACTCCCATGGATGCAGAGGAGCCTGTGGTGGCGCGTTTTGGACCTTCTGACATCCTAGGCAGTTCTTAGTGATTTCTTCGATGTCTCCATCAATGCCTGGCCACCATACAAACGCTCTTGCTAGGTTCTTCATCTTCACTCCACCCAGATGTCCCTCGTGCAGCTCCTTTAACACCTTCTGTTGAAGTTTGGGTGGAATCACCACTCTAGATCCACACATCAGGGTTCCTCGACACGCTGCCAGCTGTTCTTTTCTCTGTGAAAATGCTTGCAGCGTTGGTTCTCCCTGTGCTGGCCATCCCTCCACCGTTAAATCATAGACTCGTGAGAGAGTCGGGTCATTTCTTGTTTCGTTTTCGATCATCGAATTTGTTACTGGTAGACACTCCACTATGGATGAGTGGAACATCTCTAGCGGGTCCACTGTAGTCGCTTCTTCTACTACCGGCAATGGCAAGCGCGATAACCCATCAGCATTTCCATGCTGTTTGGACCTTTTGTATTCGATGTCATATTGGTGTGCCCCAAGTAACACGGACCACCTTTGTAACCTTTGTGCTGTCATGGTGGAAACGGCCTTGTTTGGGTTGAATATGGACACCAACGGCTGGTGGTCTGTCAGTAATGTGAACTTCTTGCCTTGCAGGTAATGATTGAATTTCTTCACGCCCCACACAAGGCTGAGGGCCTCCCTATCTATTTGAGCATAATTTCGCTCCGCGGAGGTCATTGACCGGGACGCGAATGCCACTGGCCTTTCCAAGCCATTTGGTAACTTGTGTGAAAGTACTGCTCCAATTCCATAAGGGGAAGCATCACAAGCTAGATGAAGAGGTAACGTTGGGTTGAAATGAGCCAACACTTCTTCCGAGGTAATCAACTCCTTGCTTCTGCGAAAAGCCTTTTTACATTCCTCACTCCACTTCCATGGTATTTCTTTCCGCAACAGAGCATTCAGCGGATGCAGCACCGTGGATAGATTTGGCAGAAACTTGTGATAATAATTAATCAACCCCAAGAATGATCTTAACTGTGATACGTTTTCCGGAGCGGGGGCCTTCACGACAGCTTCTATCTTGTCAGGTGACTTGTGCAGCCCCTCTCGGTCAATGACATGACCGCAGTGCGAGATCCGTTTTTGGAAGAACTCACATTTCTTGCGATTAACTCGAAGGCCATATTCCCTCAACCTGGTGAGCACCAGTTTCAAATTTGTGAGGTGTTCTTCCTCGTCTTCTCCCGTAATCAGGATATTGTCTAAGTAACACTGCGTGCTTGGAATTCCTTGTAATACCTGCTCCATGGCCCTCTGCCAAATTGCTGGGGCCGAAGCTACCCCAAAAACCAGTCTATTATAACGATACAAGCCTCTGTGTGTGTTGATGGTGAGGTACTGGTGCGACTCTTCCTCGACTTCCATTTGTAAGTATGCCTGTGCCAGGTCTATCTTGGTGAAGTGTTTCCCTCCAGCCAACGAAGCAAAGATATCTTCGATCCGCGGAAGCGGGTATTGTACCGTGTGAAGCACCGGATTCACTGTGATCTTGAAGTCTCCGCAGATGCGGACCTTCCCCGGTCCCCCTGGCTTGTTACTTGGTGAAGACTTCATGACGGGAACAATGGGCGTGGCCCACTCACTCCAGTCCACTTTTGACAGTACCCCTGATCGTTCAAGTTCTTCCAGTTCTGCCTCCACAGCAGGTCGTATCGCGTAAGGTACCGATCTGGCTTTGAAAAATTTTGGGCTTGCATGTTCTGCAATCTTAACCTTTGCTTTAATTCCTCGCAGTGTTCCCAGTCCTTGCTGGAATACCTCTTTAGCTTTGTCCAATATTCTGGACAACCGTTCAGGTTTGACATCTTCCTTTCCGGAATCCACCGTCATGGTGTTTAGTGAATGCCAGTCTATCTTTATTTTCCTGATCCACTCCCATCCCAGAAGTGGTGGACCTCCCTCAGGCAACACATACAGGTCCATCCTTTGGTGATCTTTATCCTTGTATCTCACCTTGACTTCTATCTTTCCGATGGGGTATACTTTGTGCCCCGTGTATGTCTGCAATACTAGTTCCGTATCCCGTAGGGGAATATGCTTGAAAAACTTTTTATAGTCATGCTTATTCATGACCGTCAACGCCGATCCGGTGTCCACTTCCATTTTCACTTGGACTTTTGCAATCTGTAATGTGATCCAGATAGTTTGTCGGTCAGCTTCGTTACTCACATTGTGAATTCTCAGACTATCCAGTCCCTTGCAGTTGGAGTGTGAGTCCGAATTCTGTTCTTCCGGACTCTTCCTAGTCACCTCATGTACCTTTCTGTACCTCTTTTGTGGTGACTCATTATTGTTGGTCTTCTTCCCTGACCGGCATACCTTAGCTATGTGACCGAGCTTGCCACATTTCCTACATTCCTGGTTTTTAAACCAGCATTGGTTCTGGTCGTGTGTTGTCTTCCCACAACGATAGCATTTCGTTGTACCCGAAGTAATTTGCTGCACCCTGAGTGCCGCTGCCTTTAGCTGCATTTCTGCAGTTCCCTTCACTGCGGCTTCGTTTGATGCTGCAATAAGGACAGCCTTATCAAGTGTAAGATCGTTCTCTTCGAGCAGTCGTTTTTGTGTTTCTTCCTTCAACATTCCGCACACGAATTTGTCTCTCAGTGCCTCTGCCAGATTGTCCCTAAACTGACAGTGTTTCGCTAGCCTACAGTTCAAGCAGGTACTCCGCGTTGCTTTCCTCTTTCCGTTGCGTTCTCGCATAGAATTTGAATCGTTCAGCCAACATCAACGGTGTGGGGTTCAAGTGATCCTTCAGAACAGCCACAATATCATCGAAAGTCTGATCCGCTGGTTTAGCTGGTGATAGTAGATGCTTCAAGAGCCCGTATGTCTTTGCGCACATCGAGTTTAGCAAGGTTATAGCTTTGTCATCTTCTTCTATTTTATTGGCCTCACAATAGATCTCAATGCGTTCCACGTACGTGGCCCAATCTTCTATCTCGGAATTAAAATCGTTGATGTTACCACGCTTAGGCATCTTCCTCTCTTTCTGATAAACACCACGAATTATCTCTTTAAATTATTATTTCTTTTCCTAAGATGGCGGTTTTCCCGCAAAAATGGCGGTTTCCCGCGCTTATCTTCTTTCCCCGCCCACTTCAATGGCGGTTTCCTGCTTCTGTCTTCTTCCCCGCCTAATGGCGGCTTCCCGCATTTCTTCCCTGGCGGGAGGGGTACACTTTCCCCACGGGCGACGGCGGCTGGCTTTCAGGTTCACAGCCTGCGCGTCGGCTTCAGGGCTTTCCCCTTTTCTCAGCAGGGCAACCGGCGCTGGGTACACCCCGTTGACGGCGAACAGGTTCAGCCGCTGGGCTGGCTCTCGCACAGATCCCCTTGCTCGGGCTCTGTCTCTCTCCCGCTCGCTCGGCTCTACCGGCGCTGGGTACACCCCATTGACGGAGAACAGTTTCAGCCGCTGGACTGGCTCTCGCGCAGTCTCCCTTGGTCGGCTCTGCCTCTCCCGCTAGCTCGGCTCCCAATTGCACCTCCCAGCCCTCTCGCAGTCCGGTGCTTCCCTCCCCGGCTGCGGCTGAGTTTATCTCTTCCCGCGCCTACGCTCCCGGTCGCAGCGCTTCGTGGCTTCGGTCGCTGCCCGGCTTTTCCCGCCGGTCGCGGTCTAGCTGTCTCTCGACGCCGTTGCGTCCCCCAGCCTATTAGTACCGCGGCTTCCTTGCTCCACGCTGCCCCAGTCTCAGCGCCTCTGGACCCGACTTTTGTCCGGCTCCTTTCCCCCTCGACCGTGGTCGAGTGCACAGCCCTTATCCTCCGGTTATTCTTTTCACTTTCCCTTACTCACAGTCACCGTGGCTGCCTTGCTTCTCTTGCTGATCGGCTCACTCCTCACCGTGGCAGAGGGGACAGTCAGTGCCTGTTGCTGATGGAAGTTTTTGTCGCTAAATTCTTCTTCCTTTCTATTGCTGCAGCCTCGAGTTTTATCCCAGCAGAACGACGAGGGCGGTTGCCTCTTTTCGACGCTCGTTAGTTGCTTCGGTAGTATTGTTGCCGCAGGGTATGATCGGACTCGTCGCCACTGTAAAGTCTGTGGGTTGTTCAGTTAATTAATACACAGACTACCAGAGTAACTTAAAACAGGACTTTACTATTCGAAGGTCGGGGCGAATCTGCCCCATAAATCCTGACACAGCACTTATATACCGGTGTGGTCACCGTCGGTATTACAGTATACAGAAGCCAACAAAGTAGTGCAACACCTAAAGTAGTTCTCTTAAAGGTGGACGGTTACATACAATAGTTCTCTTAAAGGTAGACGGGTACATACACTACAGGTAATGAAGACATAAATCTACAGCATAAGGTAGATAACTTCTTGTTTGCATACAGGAATGCAACACATGTGGATCCAAACCAAACCCCCGCCATGATGTTTTTCAATAGAAACCTAAGATGCCGGCTGGATTTGGTCAAGCCCAACATCAGAAGGGACGTGGAGAACCGGCAATTTCAAGGCATGAATGAAAGGCCAACTAGAACCTTCCAGATAGGTCAACAAGCTTTGGCCCGGGACTACCGTACCGAGAAATGGCAGCCTGGAACTATTTGCACACGACTAGGACTGCTGATGTATACCGTGGACATTGGAGAAAGCATAATAAGGCGCCATGCTGACCAGATCATAGAGTCATCCGAAAAGGGACAACCTACCCCACAACTCTATACGCCTAATGATGAAGCAGAGATACCCATTGTATCTACCTCCGATCCGGTGATATTGGACCCAGATGAACCCGACACTGGCATTCAAGCCGAATCGACCTTGCCAAAAGAACCTACTACACCACTGAAAACTACTACACCACCGAGGCGTTTTCCGGACCGAGTCAGGAAGCCTCCAGAGAGACTGACTTATAATTGATTAAATTCAGCAAATGTGTAGATTATTGTTCTTGTAAACATGTTAATTAATGATTACTTAAAATGTTATGTACTGGTTGTCTAAAAGGGGAGGAATTGTGGTGTATGTGCCTTTAAGAGCCCCTGTGTACTGTAATGCCGGTAGTGGCCACTCGGGCTATATAAGCCTGTATCGTGTCTTGTATCTTTTAGTTCACCTCCAGACTTTGTTCAGTAAACACCTGTTAAACCAACTCCTGCATTCCATGTCTCCATTAACACACGGATACAACATATTCCAGGTGCGGTCTCACCAATACCTTGTACAACTGAAGCAATACCTCCCTATTTTTATATTCTATCCCCCTAGCAATGAAAGCCAACATTCCATTGGCCTTCTTAATCACTTGCTGCACCTGCATACTAACCTTTTGAGTTTCGTGCACCAGGACCCCCAGATCCCTTTGTATTTCAGTACTTTCCAGTTTCTTGCCATTAAGATAATAACTTGCTCTACGATTTTTCCTGCCAAAGTGCATAACCTCACACTTTCCAGTATTTTCCAGTATAGTGAGGGACATGGTGTGGGAGGAGGATCAGGAGGTAGAAGGAAAAGCAATAGGAATCATGTATGAGAAGATTGTGAGGGCAATGCCACAGGATTGGATGGAAGAAATAAATGTGGAAATCTCCAAAGGAAGTAAAATGCGTCCTGCTTTTCCAAGCTTTGTACTGGAGAAAGGGGGAGAGTTAGTTCAATTTGACAACTGTAATACTCGAGATTTCTGTGAGGTATTCAGAGAATGGAGATTCAAGACACCTGCTGGTCAGGAGTTTTGGCAGAGTATATACCCACAGCTGGACTTCAACAGGATTTGGAAGGGAGTGTGGGCGAATTTTAAATGTCCAGAGTGGATTGAACTGGATTTCAAATTGGCTCATAACCGGATTTTTACCATGACAGCCTTGTGCAAGATTGGACGAGTGGAGGCGGCAACTTGCCCAATGTGTGGGACACGGGATGAGATTCTGTCCCATTTACTGGTGCTATGTCTGCAGGTAAATGACTTTAAGTACTATGTTCGACAGTTGTGTGAAGCTTTTTTGCTGGGTGGGGACCGAAGAGCGAGAATGGGAATCCCGTGGGACTCAATTTTGAGATGGGGATTGCAGGAGAGTCTGCCCGAGTCTAGCGGAGCGGCAATTAATTTAATGTTCAGTTTGACTAGATTCGTGATTGTGCAAAGAAGGAATGCTCCATTTTTTAAGGGGAGGAGAATCAATCTAAAAGACTATTTTAAATATAAGCTAAAAGACCATTATAAGGCTCTGTGGATGTTTTATTCAGAAAGGAATTTAAGGACAGTATTTTACAACCAATTTTTAAAGTACAATCGATTAATATATGTTACAGGAGACAAATTAAACTTCAGGTTTTGATGTTAAAATGTGATGGCGGAATGACTGTGCAGAGCGGCGGAATTGATTTGTATCATACAGTGAAATGATCAAGATGTTGTAAATCTTCTTAATGTTCAATAAAGTATAATAAAAAAAAAGTGGATAGCAGAGTCAGAAGGTTGTGGGTTCAAGTCCCGCTCCAGGGACTTGAGCACATAAAGCGAGGCTCACACTCCAGTGCGGTGCTGAGGGAGCGCTGCACTGTCGGAGGGGCAGTAATGAGGGAGTGCTGCACTGTTGGAGGGGCAGTACTGAGGGAGTGCCGCACTGTCGGAGGGGCAGTACTGAGGGAGTGCCGCACTGTCGGAGGGGCAGTACTGAGGGAGCACCGCACTGTTGGAGGGGCAGTACTGAGGGAGCACCGCACTGTCGGAGGGGCAGTACTCAGGGAGCACCGCACTGTGGGAGGGGCAGTACTGAGGGAGCGCCGCACTGTCGGAGGGGCAGTACTGAGGGAGCGCTGCACTGTCGGAGGGGCAGTACTGAGGGAGCACCGCACTGTCGGAGGGGCAGTACTCAGGGAGCACCGCACTGTGGGAGGGGCAGTACTGAGGGAGCGCCGCACTGTCGGAGGGACACTACTGAGGGAGCGCCGCACTGTCGGAGGGGCAGTACTGAGGGAGCGCCGCACTGTCGGAGGGGCAGTACTGAGGGAGCACCGCACTGTCGGAGGGGCAGTACTCAGAGAGCACCGCACTGTGGGAGGGGCAGCACTGTCGGAGGGGCAGTACTGAGGGAGCGCCGCACTGTCGGAGGGGCAGTACTGAGGGAGCGCCGCACTGTCGGAGGGGCAGTACTGAGGGAGCGCCGCACTGTCGGAGGGGCAATACTGAGGGAGCACCGCACTGTCGGAGGGGCAGTACTGAGGGAGCGCCGCACTATCAGAGTGGCAGTACTGAGGGAACACCGCACTGTCGGAGGGGCAGTACTGAGGGAGCGCCGCACTGTCGGAGGGGCAGTACTGAGGGAGCGCCGCACTGTCGGAGGGGCAGTACTGAGGGAGCGCCGCACTGTCGGAGGGTCAGTACTGAGGGAGCGCCACACTGTCGGAGGGGCAGTACTGAGGGAGCGCCGCACTGTCGGAGGGGCAGTACTGAGGGAGCGCCGCACTGTCGGAGGTGCAGTACTGAGGGAGCGCCATACTGTCGGTGGGGCAGTACTGAGGGAGCACCGCACTGTCAGAGGGGCAGTACTGAGGGAGCGCCGCACTATCAGAGGGGCAGTACTGAGGGAGTGCCGCACTGTCGGAGGGGCAGTACTGAGGGAGCACCGCACAGAGGGAGCACCGCACTGTCGGAGGGGCAGTACTGAGGGAGCGCCGCACTGTCGGAGGGGCAGTACTGAGGGAGCGCCGCACTGTCGGAGGGGCAGTACTGAGGGAGCGCCGCACTATCAGAGGGGCAGTACTGAGGGAGCGCCGCACTGTCGGAGGGGCAGTACTGAGGGAGCACCGCACTGTGGGAGGGGCAGCACTGAGGGAGCGCCGCACTGTCGGAGGGGCAGTACTGAGGGAGTGCTGCGCTGTGGGAGGGGCAGCACTGAGGGAGCACCGCACTGTCGGAGGGGCAATACTAAAGGTGTGCTGCACTGTCAGAGGGGCTGTACTGAGGGAGCACCGCACTGTCGGAGGGACAGTGCTCAGGGAGCGCTGCTCCATTGGAGGGGCAGTACTGCGGGAGCACCGCACTGTCAGGGGAAGCAATGCTGTGGGAGTGCTGCATTGTCGGAGGGGCAGTAATGAGGGAGCGCTGCAGTGTCGGAGGTGCTGTCTTATGGATGCGATGTTAAACTGAGGCCCCCGTCTGCCCCGTCAGGTGGACGTAAAAGATCCCGTGGTGCTATTTCGGGGAAGTTATCCCCGGTGTTTTGAGCCCAATATTTATCCCTCAATCAACATGACGAAAAAACAGATTATCTGGTCATAATTGTAGTGCATGTGCCTTTAAGAGCCCCATATGTGCTGTAATGCCGGTAATGGCCACTCGGGCTATATAAGCCTGTATATTGTGTTATATCCGTTAGTACCCCTCCAGACTTTGCTTAATAAACACCTATGAACCAACTCCTGTCTTCAGTGTCTCTATCAACACACGGACACTACAATTATCACATTGCTGTTTGTGGGAGCTTGCTGTGCGCAAATTGGCTGCCGCGTTTCCCACATTACAACAGTGACTACACTTCAAACGTACTTCATTGGCTGTAAAGTGCTTTGGGACGTCCGGTGGTCATGAAAGGCGGTTAAGAAGGCAAATGGAATGCTGGCCTTCATGACAAGAGGAGTTGAGTACAGGAGTAAAGAAGTCTTACTCCAATTGTATCTTCTTCTTTCTTCTTAGGCAGTCCCTCGGAACCGAGGATGACTTGCTTTCACATTAAAAATGAGTTTTCAGGTGACTGATGAGACCACACAGGTGGGGCAGATGGTGGTTGAAGGGGCGGGTGGGTGGGGTGCTTGGATTGACATGCGCTCCTTGCACTTGGCTTCCGCTTGCTCCCGGTGAAGAGACTCGAGGTGTCCAGCGCCTTCCCGGATGCTTCTTCTCCACTTTGTGCGGTCTTGGGCCAGGGATTCCCAGCTATCAGTGGGGATGTTGCCCTTTTTCAAGGAGGCTTTGAGAGTGTCCTTGAAGCGTTTCCTCTGCCCACCTCGGGCTCTCTTGCCGTGCCGGAGCTCCGAGTAGAGTGCTTGTTTCGGGAGTCTCGTATCGGGCATGCGGACAATGTGACCCGTCCATCGGAGCTGATTGAGCGTGGTCAAAGCTTCAATGCTGGGGATGTTGGCCTGAGCGAGAACACTGACGTTGGTGCGTCTATCCTGCCAATGAATGTGCAGGATCTTGCGGAGGCAGCGTTGGTGGTACCTCTCCAGTGCACCTCAAATCACTGGAGAGGTACCACCAACGCTGCCTCCAATTATATAGGGCCTTGGTGAGACCACACCTGGAGTATTGGGTACAATTGTGGTCTCCTTACCTAAGGAAGGATAAACTTGCCATAGAGGGAGTGCAACGAAGGTTCACAAGATTAATTCTTGGGATAGCGGGACTGTCATATGAGGAGAGATTGAGTAAACTAGACCTGTATTCTCTTGAATTCAGAAGAATGAGAGGGGATCTCATTGAAGCAGACACAATTATTACAGGGCTTGATAGGGTGGATGCTGGGAGAATGTTCCCCTTGGCTGGGGAGTCTAGAACCAGGGGCCACAGCCTCAGGATAAAGGGTCGGCCATTCAGGACTGAGATCAGAAGAAATTTCTTCACACAGAGGGCGGTGAATCTTTGGAATTCTCTACCTCAGAGGGCTGTGGAGGCTCAGTCATTGGGTATAGTCAAAACAGAAGTCGATAGATTTCTGACTAGTAAGGGCATCAAGGGATATGGCGATAGGGCCGGTGAATGGAGTTGAGGCAGAAGATCAGCCATGATCTCATTGAATGGCGGAGCAGGCTCGAAGGGCCGAATGGCCGACTCCTGCTCCTATTTCTTATGTTCTTATAAATACAAGTCTTTCTTTCTTATTGTGTCCAATTCTGGGCACCGCGCTTTAGGAAGGATGTGAAGGCCTTAGAGAGGTTGCAGAAAAGATTTACCAGAATGGTACCAGGAATGAGGGAATTCAGTTATGTGGAGAGACTGGAGAACTGGGATTGTTCTCCTTGGAGCAGAGAAGGTTAAGGGGAGATTAACCAGAATGGTACCAGGGATGAGGGGCTTCAGTTACGTGGAGAGACTGGAGAAGCTGGAATTGTTCTCCTTAGAGCAGAGAAGGTTAGGGGGAGATTGACCACAATGGTACCAGGGATGAAGGACTTCAGTTACGTGGAGAGACTGGAGAAGCTGGAATTGTTCTCCTTCGAGCAGAGAAGGTTAAGGGGAGATTGACCACAATGGTACCAGGGATGAAGGACTTCAGTTATGTGGAGAGACTGGAGAAGCTGGGGTTGTTCTCCTTAGAGCAGAGAAGGTTGAGAGGAGATTAGATGGAGGTGTTCAAAATCATGAGGGTGTCTGGACAGAATAGAATGAGGGAAACTGTTCCCATTGGCGGAAGGCTCGAGAACCAGAGGACAGATTTAAGGTGATTGTCAGAAGGTCCAAAGGCTCCTCACAGCTTACTGTCCCACCTAGCTTTGTATCATCAGCAAACTTGGATACATTACACTCGGTCCCTTCATCTAGGTCATTAATATAGATTGTAAATAGCTGAGGCCACAACACTGATCCACGCGGCACCCCACTAGATACAGCCTGCCAACCTGAAAAAGATCCGTTTATCCCTGCTCTCTGTTTTCAGTCCGTTAACCAATCCTCTATCCATGCTACTATATTACCCCCAACCCCATGAGCCCTAATCTCGTGTAATAAACTTTTATGTGGCACCTTATCGAATGCCTTTTGGAAATCCAAATATACTACATCCACTGGTTCCCCTCTATCTAGCCTGTTAGTTACATTCTCAAAAAACTCGAATAAATTTGTCAAACACGATTTCCTTTTCATAAAACCATGTTGACTCTGCCGAATCATGTTATGATTTTCTAAGTGACTTGATACCACTTCCTTAACAATGGATTGCAGCATTTTCCCGATGACTGATGTAGCTTTCAAAAGCTCTTATAATAATGTGTCCGTGACTACACAAACCACTCTGGGTACAGGTATATTGTGTATCAGTAAAACAGTCCGTGACTACACAAACCACTCTGGGTACAGGTATATTGTGTATCAGTAAAACAGTCCGTGACTACACAAACCACTCTGGGTACAGGTATATTGTGTATCAGTAAAACAGTCCGTGACTACACAAACCACTCTGGGTCCAGGTATATTGTGTATCAGTAAAACAGTCCGTGACTACACAAACCACTCTGGGTCCAGGTATATTGTGTATCAGTAAAACAGTCCATGACTACACAAACCACTCTGGGTCCAGGTATATTGTGTATCAGTAAAACAGTCCGTGACTACACAAACCACTCTGGGTACAGGTATATTGTGTATCAGTAAAACAGTCCATGACTACACAAACCACTCTGGGTCCAGGTATATTGTGTATCAGTAAAACAGGTTTATTAAGCATTAAACATCCGGTACAAAGAAGTAGTACTTAACAAGAAGATAGTCACAGTCTGTTCGTTCAAACCCCGGCGTTCCTTCTGAGTGTCCGCGGCGCAAGTCTCCTGATGTATCTTGCTGTGTTCCGTTGACCCATGCGCGCTTCCTTGGGATCTTGCTGTGTTCTGTTGATCGAAGCTCCTATCAATCTCTGGTTACACGGTGCGCGCTTTCGATTTTCAAAACCTGCATCTTTATACCCTTTTTCCTCTCGTTCTGCCTACGTGGCAGTAATTAACCCTCTAACACCTGGTAAAAAGTCTTGTTCCCCTCTTTGATCCTTCTGACTTTTTCTCCATGCATAACAAAGTACCCTTATCTCAGATCTTGACTTTTCACAGAACACTCCCCAGAATGTTGACAAAACAGTCGGTCCATCCTATAGCTGGACCAATGAAGGATGTCTCCAACTCTTATCTATCTCTCTAGTTTTTATCTCTTTAAGCATAATATTGCTGAATTCCTCGTCTCCATAAACTTAGCACAACATTCCATTACTTCAGTAATTTTAAACAGAGGTTTTTAGTCAGGTTGGCATAATCCCATCCTGCTTTGCTCTCAGCCATTCTCCATTTTATACAGGCTTTTAGGCTCTTAACATACAATTTCACATATTATAGTTATATTAGAGTGGTTATCGAATCTTAATAATGTTTACTAAATCCTACAGGTGCACCCTATCCTACACTGATGTCACGCTAACTGGCCTGTAGTTCCCTGTTTTTCCTCTCCCACCTTCCTTGAATAGCGGTGTTACATTTGCGACCTTCCAATCCGCTGGGACCATTCTACAATCTCGGGAATTTTGGAAGATCAAAACCAATGCATCCACTATCTCTTCAGCCACCTCTTTTACAACCCTAGGATGTAGGCCGTCAGGTCCAGGGGATTTGTCGGCTTTTAGTCCCATTAGTTTTCCTAGTACCTTTTCTCTACTTATATTAATTATGTTAAGTTCCTCACCCTCATTACACCCTTGGTTCCCCACCATTGTTGGTGTGCTTTTTGCGTCTTCTACTGTGAAGACATTTTTTTAATGTTTCTGCTATTTTCTTATTCCCCATAATAATTTCTGCTGCCTCAGCCTCTAACATAGAAACATAGAAGATAGGAGGAGGAGTAGGCCATTCGGCCCCTTGAGCCTGCTCCGCCATTCAATGAGATCATGGCTGATCATCAAAATTCAGTACCCTGTCCCTATAGAAACATAGGCTAAACCTATTACAACACAGTCCAAGCAGAATCTATTACCTGTGAACCAACAGCTTCAAATATCTGATTAATCATTCCAGTAAAATATTTGAATTCACAGCGGAAGATAAGCTGTTTTACCTCTACGATAGATGGGTTCATGTTCCGGAATATGCAGAGCCAGTATACGCACACCTGCCTTGTACTGAAGGGTCTGCAATGTTAAAAACAATGTTTGGCAGGTTTTCTCAATTACAAAAATGAATCTGACCAGCACAAGTCAAATGAGGAATATCCGGGGGCAGTAGATGACACACGGTCCAACCACCCAGTCCCCAGGTTTGACACATACCGTACACTACTCTGCCCATCTTACCTTCAGCCGCCTGTTCAGCCATTCATTACACACCACATTCAGTGTTCTCGCAGCTCTGTACATGTGTACGTATGTTGGAAAGTACAGGGGCTGCACTGTGGTACAAAGCAGTAACATAGTGAGGGATTGAGATGACAACACAAAAAAACAGGTTTTAGCTGTTTATTGATATCTTCTCAACCCTGAGATAAGACAGATCCTGACTACACGCTCCAGCCTGTTGGTCTTACTATTACATACAGGACTTACATGGGCAGCTTTATTCCTTTTCATCAGCATCGTGACATACAACTCAAAGTACAGTGAGATAAGGTAGCGGCTGGTGTGAATGGGGGGCTAGAGGGAGGACAATGATGAGGAGGAGATAGGTTCTTGTGACCAATTCCCCACATGGTCAGCTCTCAATCATACAGAGGCTAGCTGCTTCCCTGCATTTATATAGTGCCTTTCACGACCACCGGACTTCTCAAAGCACTTTACAGCCAATTAAGTACTTTTTTTGAAGTGGAGTCACTGTTGCAATGTAGGAAAGGGACCAGCGTTTACTTTTGCTACTCTTTTCCTTTTTACATACTTGTAGAAACTCTTACAATCTGCTTTTATATTTCTTACTAGTTTTCTCTCATTCTATTTTTTCCCTTTTTATCAATTTTTTGGTCAACCTTTACTGGTTTCTGAAACTCTCCCAATCCTCAGGCTTACTATTATTCTTTGCAACATTATAAGCTTCTTCTTTCAATCTAATGCTATCCTTAACTTCTTTAGTTCGCCACGGTTGGATCACTTTTCCTGTGGAGTTTTTGTTTCTCAATGGAATGTATTTTTGTTGAGAATTATGAAATATTTCTTTAAATGCTAGCCACTGCTTATCTACCGCCATATCTTTTAATCTATTTTTCCAATCTACCTTAGCCAACTCGCCCCTCATACCTATGCAATAGGCTTTATTTAAGTTTAAGACTCTAGTTTTGGACTGAGGCAAATGCCTCTCAAAATTAACGTAAAATTCTATCATATTATGATCACTCTGCCCCAGAGGATCCTTTACTATAAGATTGCTAATTAACCCTGTCTCATTACACAACACATGATCTAAAATAGCCTGTTCCCTGGTTGGTTCCATGACATATTGTTTTAGGAAACTGTCCCAAATGCATCCCATGAACTCATCCTCCAGACTACCTTTGCCAATTTGATTTGTCCATTCTATATGAAGATTAAAGTCCCCCAAGATTATTTCATTATTTTTGTTGCAAGCTCCTGTTATTTCTTGATTAATATTCTGTCCAACGGTTTAGCTATGGTTAGGGGGCCTATATACTACCAGTGTTTTCTACCCCTTGTTGTTCCTTAGCTCCTTATTCTACTTCCTGATCTTCCGAGTCAAGATCCTTTCTCGCTTCCGTTTTTCAAAATGATGGCCACGGGATCTTTTACGCCCCCCTGAGATGGCAGAGGGGGCCTTGGTTTAACGTTGCATCCGAAAGATGTCACCGCTGACAGAGCAGCTCTCCCTCAGTACTGCCCTGGAGTGTCAGCCTAGATACGTGCTCAAGTCTCCAGAGTGGGACTCAAACCCACGACCTTCTGACCCTAGAGGTGAGAGTGTCACCCACTGAGCTGAGGCTGACACCTCTTAAACTCCAGCCTAGTTAGTGGGGTTATTATCAGCATCTTCAAACCGCCCCCCACCCCCCCCAACCCCGTAATTGCCATTATTAACACAGAACAGTCCTTCATGTGATTAACAGCAGAATGGGACCAGTGCGCTCAGGTGTGAACTCGCTGGTGTCTCAGCAGGTGAGTTGAAGTGGTGAATTCCTTTTCACACACACAGCAGGTGAACAGCCTCTCCCCGGTGTGCAGTCGCTGGTGTCTCACCAGGTGCGATGACTGACCAAACCTCTTCCCGCAGTGAGAGCAGCTGAACGGCCTCTCCCTGGTGTGGATGCGTCGATGCTTCTTCAGGCCCTTGGAACATTTGAAACTCTTGTCGCAGTCGGAACATTTAAACGGCCTCTCATCAGTGTGAACCCGCTGGTGTTCCCGCAGAGAGGCGAGACGAGTGAATCCTTTCCCGCACTCGGAGCAGGTGAACGGCCTCTCGTCAGTGTGAACCAGCTGGTGTTCCTGCAGAGAGCGGAGACGAGTGAATCCTTTCCCGCACTCGGAGCAGGTGAACGGCCTCTTGTCAGTGTGAACCAGCTGGTGTTCCCGCAGAGAGTTGAGACGAGTGAATCCTTTCCCGCACTCGGAGCAGGAGAACGGCCTCTCGTCAGTGTGGACTCGCTGGTGCAGCAGTAGAGAGGAGGGACGAGTGAATCCTTTCCCGCACTCGGAGCAGGAGAACGGCCTCTCATCAATGTGAACCAGCTGGTGTTCCTGCAGAGAGTCGAGACGAGTGAATCCTTTCCCGCACTCGGAGCAGGAGAACGGCCTCTCGTCAGTGTGAACCAGCTGGTGTTTCCGCAGAGTGGAGGGACAAGTGAATCCTTTCCCGCACTCGGAGCAGGTGAACGGTCTCTCGTCAGTGTGAGCCAGCTGGTGTTTCCGCAGAGAGGAGGGACGAGTGAATCCTTTCCCGCACTCGGAGCAGGTGAACGGCCTCTCGTCAGTGTGAACCAGCTGGTGTTCCCGCAGAGAGGAGGGACAATTGAATCCTTTCCCGCACTCGGAGCAGGAGAACGGCCTCTCGTCAGTGTGAACCAGCTGGTGTATCAGCAGGGTGGAGGAGAGAGTGAATCCCTTCCCACACACGGAGCAGGTGAATGGCCTCTCCCCGGTGTGAACACGCTCGTGTATCAACAGTTGGTAAGACTGGTTAAACCTCTTCTCACAGTGAGAGCAGGCAAACGACTTCTCCCCGGTGTGAACTCGCCGGTGTCTCAGCAGAGCGGATTGTGTAGTGAATCCCTTCCCGCACACTGAGCAGGTGAATGGCCTCTCCCCGGTGTGAACTCGCCGGTGTCTCAGCAGAGCGGATTGTGCAGTGAATCCCTTCCCGCACACGGAGCAGATGAATGGCCATTTCACAGAGTGACTGCGTTGATGAGTCTCCAGCTCGGAAAGGCAACTGAATCCTATCCCGCATTCCCGACATTTGCACAGACTCCCCTCGCTTTGGTTACACTTGTGCCTCCCCAGGCTGCACCTTCGGTTGAATCCACGTCCACACACAAGACACGTGTGCAGTTTGCCCGCAGTCTGATTGCTGCTTTCCGCTTCCATATGTCGATGATATTCAGGTCCTGATGAATCGAGTGACTCCGTCAGATCTTCGTGTGAAGTTTGCGTTAAGCTGCCCGTCTGCAATTCCTCCCCTTGCAAGAGACAGTAAAAGAGGTTTATATAAGTAATTAATGTAAATACAGGAGAGAAAATAAAGAAAGACTGGCCTTTATACAGCGCCTTTCACGACCAACGGTTTTACAGCCAATGAATTACTTTATGAAGTGTAGTCGCTGTTGTAATGTGGGAAACACTGCAGCTAATTTACATGATAAATAATGGCCAGGACACCAGGGATAACTTTCCTGCCCTTCTTCGAAATAATGGGATCTTTTATGTCCACCTAAACGTGTCTTCCGAAAGACGGCCCTCTTACAGTGCGGCGCTCCCTCAGCACTGTCCCTCCGACAGTGCGACGCTCCCTCAGTACTGCCCCTCCGACAGTGCGGCGCTCCTTCAGTACTGCCCCTCCGACAGTGCAGCACTCCTTCAGTACAACCCCTCCGACAGTGCAGCACTCCTTCAGTACAGCCCCTCCGACAGTGCAGTGCTCCCTCAGTACTGCCCCTCCGACAGTGCAGCGCTCCCTCAGTACTGTCCCTCCGACAGTGCAGCGCTCCCTCAGTACTGCCCCTCCGACAGTGCGGCCCTCCCTCAGTACTGCCCCTCCGACAGTTCGGCGCTCCCTCAGTACTGCCCCTCCGACAGTTCGGCGCTCCCTCGGTACTGCCCCTCCGACAGTGCAGCGCTCCCTCAGTACTGCCCCTCCGACAGTGCGGCGCTCCCTCAGTACTGCCCCTCCGACAGTGCGGCACTCCCTCAGTACTGCCCCTCCGACAGTGCGGCGCTCCCTCAGTACTGCCCCCCCGACAGTGCGGCGCTCCCTCAGTACTGCCCCTCCGACAGTTCGGCGCTCCCTCAGTACTGCCCCTCCTACAGTGCGGCGCTCCCTCAGTACTGCTCCTCCGACAGTGCGGCGCTCCCTCAGTACTGCCCCTCCGACAGTGCGGCGCTCCCTCAGTACTGCCCCTCCGACAGTGCGGCGCTCCCTCAGTACTGCCCCTCCGACAGTGCGGCGCTCCCTCAGCACCGCACTGGAGTGTCAGCCTCGCTTTATATGCTCAAGTCCCTGGAGCGGGAACTGAACCCACAACCTTCTGACTCTGCTATCCACTGAGCCACAGCTGACTCCAGTCTTTTACACAGTTTCATGATAACTTCCTTGCTTTTGCACTCTACGCCTCTCCTAAAGCAGGGGAGTTATGATGAATTGTTAAACAGTTTTTTTTGCAGAGTGACCAAGGCTGCCTGTAGGAAACAATTTTACATTTGAAAGAAGCTTGTATTGTGAAGCTTCTGCCCCTTTGCCAGGCCCGCTGCCTGCAGCCCCTCTCCCAGATTCCAGCCCCAGCTCTGTGCTGCCTGCGGCCCCTCTCCTAGATTCCAGCCCCAGCTCTGTGCTGCCTGCGGCCCCTCTCCCAGATTCCAGCCCCAGCTCTGTGCTGCCTGCGGCCCCTCTCCCAGATTCCAGCCCCAGCTCTGTGCTGCCTGCGGCCCCTCTCCCAGATTCCAGCCCCAGCTCTGTGCTGCCTGCGGCCCCTCTCCCAGATTCCAGCCCCAGCTCTGTGCTGCCTGCGGCCCCTCTCCCAGATTCCAGCCCCAGCTCTCTGCTGCCTGTGGCCCCTCTCCCAGATTCCAGCCCCAGCTCTGTGCTGACTGAGCTGCTCTCACCTGGGGACAGCGCGTCACAATCGGCCCCAGCGCACCTGAGCTGGAGAGGAGGCCCCGCCCCC